>NC_134550.1:18928564-19270700 GCF_025594145.1 Primulina tabacum
ATCTCTGGTATTTTCTTAAAAGACGAAATTCAAAGCAAAAGCTCACTATCGTCTTGCAAATACTTTGAAGTATTTCACTAGTTGAAGGTTAAAATCGAAAGATACCTTCTTGTATGTGCAAATCTATCATAATTAGTTTGGAAAAAATATTACAATGTTGAAGGTTAAAATCGAAAGATACCTTCTTGTATGTGCAAATCTATCATAATTAGTTTGGAAAAAATATTACAATCTAGTGGGGGATTGTAGGCAGCGTCCAGAGCAATCTCTTTGTTTCTTTCTGAATCATTGTGTCTCTTGATTGATTATTTTTTCCTTTTGCTGCCTCTCTTTTCAGTTATTTAAATGAAAGGTGTCTTGTAACGGTTGCATTGTTTAATAAGTACACATTGATTCACAAAAAACAACTACTCTTCATAAATAATTCTATAGATCTATAAATATATGTTTTTCAACTCAATATGATTGCTACATTATTGTGTAGAATGATTTGTTGTTGTTGTTGTATCTTGGGGGTAATTTGTTGATAAAATTCATTAGCAAACTTTGAGACACGAGAGCAAATAAAACCTTAAAGGAAAGTATTTCATATACACCTCAAACCCAAGTTTTTCAACATTGTTTCCTCTTTCTATTCTCTATTTCAGATTGTTGTTTTCTCTACATAACACCAACATGAAATGGGGAAATCAGAGAACGTATACAGGAGGAAGAAGGAAAACCAAAGTCTTGTCTTCATATGTTCAATGTCCAAGGCTACATTTGCAGGAGTGTATGTTAGCACCTGTGGCTCATTGTCTTCGTTTCATTAGGGAGTGGATGCTTGTTTGAGGAAAATGGATGGTTGGGGTATGGTTGAGGGACGTCAGAGTCGCTTTCAACTCTGGCCTGTGGCCTTTCTTACAGTCCATTTTATTAGATTTTTACAAACTTTATCACTATATTAGATGAGATCTGTTTCTTGTAACTTTTACGATGTGTCATTTGTTTAGCTGAATGATTGTCATCACCTTAAGGTGGAATGGTGGATGATGTGGAAATTCAGGCATTGCCGAGACTATCCAGTTATCACTTGTTTCACAAACATCTGTGAAAGTACTGAGGATGTGAAATCTAGTTGCCTATGAATTTATGTTAAATGCAATATAAATAGCTTCAAACTTTCACGATGGAAAAGAGTGCATCACATTTTCCATGTGTATTTTCATCATCTAATACTGGTCGTGAGGATTTTGTCTCTCTGTATATAAGAAGTGTTGGAGGTTAGCTGATATTGGAACAAGATCATTTTTTTTTTTTTTTTGCAGTTCTGTTTAATTGAATTCCTCCTCTTGAACTACATGCTATGAAATCAAACATACAGTAACTATCATGTAAAGTGATGAAACATTCTACTTGCTAGTAATATTCTTGGTTTTATGTGAATATCAGTCAAATTCTATCCTTTTTGGTGCAGGTTCATAGCTGTTTTACGTTTGCAGCGACTAAAGACTTTTTGGAGAATGACATTCGTGTCAAACCGGAGTTTGATGCTCTTGGTGCTCTTGGAGATGCTGGGTGGTACTGCATCCGGTCAATCTTGTGGGCTACTGATTTCGAGTTGCCAAAATCAATACTTGCATTACGTGGCGCTGTTGTGAACAATGCAGGAGTCATTTTAGCGTGCAGTGCTTCTCTGCACTGGGAAGATGGAAAGGTAGCTACATTTCATTGTTCTTTCTTGGCTAACTTGACAATGGATGTGACGGTTGTAGGAACAAATGGAAATTTGCATTTTCATGATTTTGTGGTCCCATTTGAGGAGAAACAAGCTTCGTTTACTACAGCTGTGAAATCAGGATTTACAGAGCTTGTGACAGGATGGGAGCCGAAACCGAGTGAGCACATAGTTATGACAGATCTTCCTCAGGAAGCTCTTATGGTGAAGGAGTTCTGTGGACTGGTTCAGAGCATCAAATTTCATGGTGGGAAACCTGAGAAGAAGTGGCCAACACTAAGCAGGAAGACACAACTTGTTTTGGATGCCGTGAAGTTGTCGATTGAGAGTGGTTACACAACTGTTGAAGTCACTAGCTAGATTAGTATACTTCTAGGTGAAGTTTGTTTTTGTATACTGTCGTCCGATGATGACTTACTTTCAGATTGTCGATAATCACGCTAGTGAAGGAAATAATCTTGACGGGTACTCAATGCTATGAAAATGTAATAAAGAAACTCATACAATCCCTTGGAAACTTGATGGTGGTCGTGATTTTCTCATTTTTCTTGTCCTGGAAACTTGTTATCATTCAACTCCAAAAAAGTGGCTACAATGTTATTCGCATTTTAAACTGAAATTATTATTCTCCATAAAGTATATTTTATATTCAACTCAGAGAATTTGATTGGATGTTGAACGCAGGTGACACCGCCATATATAGTATTTGTAGTAGATATAGGACAGAATGATTTAAATAGAGTAGTCTATGTGTTTTGAAATTGTAGTTATATATAAAAATACAAGTGTGTATTTAATAGGAAGAAAAAATTGTAGAGGTACTGTTTACATTTTAATAAAATTTATTATAATAGTAAGTACATTTAATTTGATTGATGGGATTATATGAATAAATAATATTGTGATTATTAAAATATTTGAATAAGATGTAAAATAATATTTAATAAATAATAATATGTTTGGTGTGATTGATTAAATTTGAGATAAAATTTTAATTGTATTAATTTATTATGTATTTTTTAAGGAACTTTAGCTTTATATGTCTAATAATCATAGAGACCCTATAAATAATCTAAAGAAAAAAGAAATCCGTTTATTTTGATTTTTTTTTCTTTTGCCTTTTTTTTGTGTGCTTTACTTGTTATTTCATTCTCACTCTTTTCAATTTTTTTATTAATAATAAAAAAAAGTGTTTCAATAACCAAGTATGAATAATTTTCTAACATTCTTAAAATTGAAAGTTATTTTATTCCAAAAAAATTTGAAAGTTATTTTCCATATCAAATATATCACAAAGATCAAAAATAAATATTGTAATCAATATGTTTAATAGATTGTTAGAGTCAAATATTTTGAATATGAATCTTTATTTTTGTTTTTATAGTTGAATATTTTGAATATGAATCTTTGTTCCAGTTTTTATATTACTGTGTGTATTTACTATTTTTTTGACATATTAATTTGTGTATTTGATTGACATATTATTATTATTACTTGGAGAGGTGATCATTCGAGTTCCTTGCAATTTAGTAGTTTCTGAAACCAACTGTAACGACCCATGCATGCAATTTTTTTTCTATGTAGGATTCGAAATTTGCATGAACAAATAGAAATTAAACTTGATAAAAGTATAGTTCAACATTTAAATTCCACAAGATAAAACTCCCCATGGTGATTCATAAGTAGAAATGTTCGAACACCACCAATTTCCAAAACCCTTGAAAATTCTGCCATCCAAAAAAATCACATCACACGAATAATACTGAATTTTTTAGTCAAACTATCATCTCAAAATATACCCAACTGTTGTATCAAATATTCAAGGGTAAACTTGCAATAACTCTTCATCTTCATTCTAAACTTTCTCCTTACTCCCCATCCTTTCAAATCTTTGTTTTAACTCCCCAATTTTTTAAAATTTTCAATAATATCCTTAATTCTCAGAATTATGGTATGTAGCATTGTTTCATCTATCGAGCATATTCTTAAAGGCATATAGTCTAAAGACATTCAGCTACGTAAGGTTTTCAACCTATATATCATGTTCAAATGATCGATTTTATTTATTTATTTTTATAAATGACCCATCATGCTTCCGTGTAATTGAACAGTTTACCTCTTTGACCAAAGAGCCGTCGGGTTATATCCACCCGGTTTTACAGACTGCTCCTCATAGCCTAACCACACAGTCACAACAGATGGTTCCTAACGCAGATTCTTTCAACAGAACCTAGCACAACCCTATTTCGTTTCCTATCTCAATGTGTATAGTAAAATAGTTCAATTTGAAAATAATACATGAGAGAGGCAAAAACGTTGGTCCTCTTATTCAAACATAACAAATTATTAGTACATAGTAACCTCTTGTAGAAGAGGAAGAACTTGCTTAGCTACCTATAGTAGTTAGAGTTACAACACACATAAACTACTAAGAGAAAATATTACAATTTATTTTGAAAAAAAATGAAGAGATTGAATAATGTCTTCATCTTCCTTCTGTCTTGGTATTTATAGAAGTCCTTTACGGATTTGAATTCTGGACTTCAAATTCTTGCCTTAGCTTTTCTTTATTGCTTTCCAGCTGTGGTTGGCATTATCTCTTGAGTGAGTCGAGTGGATGGTAGAGTGGTCCTTCCTCTTTTCTTGAGTTGTTTTTTTCTAGATCATTAATCTAGAAACAACTTGTTCTTCAATCTTTATCTCTTGGCATAACCAGTAGATATGTGTCTGTATCATATCTGTTGAGATCTCATTCCCTACTTCTTTTAATTGTTTACGGAGAACTTTGAAAACCTTCAGCTGATTTCTTATCACCTTGATACGTCTTTTAGAAACATTAAAATATGTAAAATATATTTTCTTTAATTTCAAACTTCGTTTTAATCTTGTGTGGTCTAAGGTTTATCTTTCCTTCATCAATCCCCGAGGTTAAGGGTTGACTTGAAGACCCGAAATAGGGATCTGAAGTTTCAATTTTTGTTTCAGTCGGCTCATCTGGATATGATCTCGACTTAACACTTGTGTTAGGGGTATTTGAATCCCCTGCTCCAGGTACAGAGTCATGTACTCGAAAACTCTCCATTTGAGAAACCAATGGCTTCTCAATGTCTTGGAGGATAGGCTGTTGCATTACAGACCATAGCTTAGTATAAGCCTGTAAACATCCTATAATTCGATCAGAGACAATTCTCTTATCGGCTTGTTGTAGCCTACCCGCAACTTCTGCATTTAGGACAAGCTTATTGAACTCGTTCTGAAGCATTTCAAGATGTTCCCTCAAATGCTTCTTCATTTTTATGATGACATTGATATAACCGTTGTCCATCTCTTGTTAAAAAATCTGCAAGAATATTTTAATGAGATAATTACAATATCAAAAATATAATTTTGACATAGAGCTTGTCATCTTAATAATCCATCCTTATCGAGTTTAGATTCTATTCTATTTTTCAAGAAAGCTCTTACTTTTGTTTTATCAACTTTTAAAGTAAATTTAGTTGCTAGTAAAAATAATGGTCAATTTTCAAAAACTCTTTTTACTGCATAAAATTCCTTCTCGTTGATATGTCATATTATGGCTTTTGCATCTGAGAAAACTCCACTACAATATCTGAATGATTGTTCTCCTTCTGGTGTAAGCTTGGTTAAAACTGTCGCCCATCAATTATCACTGACATCTATATATAATATCAGATCATCTTCATCATGAGGAATAGCCATTTTCGGAAGATTTTTACAAATCTCCTTGAGATGGCTAATGCTTGATATGTTCCTCCATATTTTTAGACGTGTTTAGAACATCGTTAATATAGACAAACATAAATTTGAAATAATTTTTAAATAGATTATCCGTTTTCCTTTGAAATAACTGAAGTGAATTAGCCAATCTCATCGATAATACTTCCCAAATATAGTTTCATTGTGGTGTGGAGAAAACTGTGAATTTCTTACTTTCTTCCTGCATCCGAATTTGATAAAATCCAGACTTACAATCAAATTTAGAGAATATCTTCGCATTGCGTATGCAACTAATTAGATGTTCTCTACTAAGTATAAAATACCCATCAAACTCCAGAATCTTATTAATTTTTGGTAATTAATAACTAGTCTGGGTTTGTTTCTTTTTATCTCACCAGGATTTCTTACAAGAAATCCTGGACTGCTGTTTGGTGAAATTCCTGCTTTGATCAAACCAAGGTCCAGACTTTCCTTGATTAAAATCTGCATATCCCTTTGATCAACTATATTCATCGGGATAGGCTTGCATCAAACAAATTCATACTCTTTTTCTTCCTTGATTAAAAGGCAGGTTTTGAGTTGATTTTTATCACACCATGCCAAGAGATCTTCATTGTAATTTTCTTTGATCCTCTATTGACATCTTCTAATGATACTTTTGATTTAAACTCTACATCATTATGGTGTAAAGCTATCTTAAGGAATTCTCTTTCTTCTGGTTGAAGATTCTTATCTGCTCTTAATTGGAGCATTGTTTCTCAAAACCGTGTAGAATATTTTATTTTTGGGTTCAGAAGTTTTCCTTCATCACCACGCTTGTTGCGAAACTGAATTTACATTTTTCTGTAAAATGCCTCTCTTAATCTATGGACTATGATTTTGTGATCACACGGTATTGTGAACACTAAGAGTCTAGTCTCATTGTCTTGTGTGTAGGATTTAAACATTTGTAGGAAATTATTTCCTAGCAGAATTTCAGCTCATATATCATGAAAATAAATCGGTGGTGTTTTTACCTTATACCAAGGTGTTTTTCCAGCACCCCCGATCACGATTTCTGTCATTTTAATCCATTTACATAAGATTAAAATCCTTTTGGAGAAATCTCTTACAACAATCTTAGGTAATTCTTTTTCCAAATCATTTGGAAAAACTCCTCTTTTTGCTGTACAGATTCCAGCACCTGAATCAATATAAGCACCAAAGTATTCTGCCTTATATTATTCGTATAACATCTCTATTGGGATGTATATCGATAGTGAGCTTGTGGTCATTGGATTTTCCACATTCTATCCTCAGCCATAAACTTCATTCTATGTTTTAGACGTTTCCAATGTTTATGTTCTTTGACAAACTCTAACCCAAGTACCAATCGATCTGGTTCTTTTCTTGGAATTCCTTTGATATGAACTTCCAATTCTCCGATGTTGATCATGCCTTGGTAAGTTCCTATCATAGGTTGTTCTAAAGAGTATATGGTATTACAAGGAAGTCGATTACTTTGTTTCATAATATCAAATATTATTTCTACTACCTTCCAACCTTCTAGACATCTAAGCTATCATATTGTCGAAAAGCTTTTTAGTGTCTGTTGGGTTTCTTGGACATATGTTTTTCCTAGTCTATAGCTTGTAATTCCATCTCCTTGAAAAGATAGTCTTCTTGATTCAAATTTAAGACTTTTAGTTCTTTGTAAAATCAGTTTGTCTTGAATTTGGATATCTGTTTCCTTTATTAATGGAAACTCAATCCTTTCTGAATAAATTTTCTGGACAACTTTTTCAAATATCTCAGGTATTTCAATGAACTCATTTCTAATAAACAATTCTGAATGATGTGTATTAGATAGAGCATATGAAATCTGATAGGTAATAGAATACGGTCTATTACCCTCTTTCATCAACCTTTTTTCTTTCAAGTTCTAATGCAACGTCAGAGCTCGGCTGAAATCTCGATCTGCCAGGTTGTAGGACATTATTGGATAAATTACTCCTACAATTTTCCCTGCACAGAGATTTACTAAGATAGTTCCCAGTGCTGAATCTTGAAGGTTACCAATTCGTATATCAATAAGTGAATCTATTTTTCTTTAAAAGTAGCCTTTATCATAATCTGGATTGCTCCGATATGAATCCAGGACATTGTTCGTGTTATTTTTATCTTAAGTTTTTGTAATTCCTCCTTAATTTCTTCAGAAGAAATTAACTTCACTCCATTCTATTTCCTGTAAGTTCCATTGGAATTGTCATTTCTCTTCTGGAAACTTTATAGATTAGATGATACTTTCTATTTCTTAAACCAAGACTTCCTAAGATTTTTTTCTACATGTCCTGTAGAGAGTCATTGATAACTTTGAAGACTAGGATTTTCTCTCATGATCTTTTAGACCATGTTATGGGATATTGTTGTCTGACTAAAGAAACAAGACAAATATTCATGTGTTTCGAGTCGAAACATCTCGTTTTCACTCAAATTCTGATTCTGTTCCATCATATTCTTCCTGACTTAAGACTTCTTCTTCTTCATATATATTTCGTCTGAGGCAATATCCTCAAACCGGTATATTTGAATAAGATCCTGATAATAAACTACTTCTTCAATATCCAAGGTTGGATCGAAGCATTTAATTTCTATTTTTTCATTTTCTGGACAATTGATTGAGATATGACCTCTTGCTCCACATGTCCAGCAATTACAATCCTTAAAACTTTCATTAGCTCGGGTGTGGAAAGTTTTCTTCGTAGGTGTTCTCCCTATACTTCGAGATGTACTCGATGCTTGGGATGATATCCTACTTCTCGATGGTCCGCTTCTTTGCCCAGATTTGTAAGATATGACCTTTTGTTTGGACCATACTGGTCTTGATTTCCAAGAACTTCCTCCGCCTCCAGCATAAGGAGAACTTCTAAATCTTTTCCTCTTTTGCCTTTGCGGTTTAATCTAATGATTGTTGGAAGATCATTTTCTTTACCACACAAAGAACTACATTTGTTAACACCCCTTAATAGTTTGTAATTCTTTTGTAATGCTGTCATATGACACGATTCTTCCAATTTTCCTTTGAGAAAAGAGGCTCTTCGTGCCAATGTATCTGGATTATCAGGGAAATATTCTCGTATTAGCATTTCTCTCCAGGGACTCGTGTTGGAATCAGAATTTTGGAGTTTGAAAAATTGAGCCTTTGAAGATTACAAAACTGATCAACTCAACTGAACGTAACTGAACTGAATTGACTTGAACTGAAGTTGCCCGACTGATAAATAACGCGCTAAACTATCGAAGGCAACTGAACTGATTAAAGCTAACTGAATTATCAGTTATGACTGATCAGTTACGCAGTCAGTTCATTGAATCGGCTATAGAGTTAACTGATAACTCAGCTTGACACGTTATCAGTTAAGGAGCGTAGCCAACTACCTAAAAATTGTACAGGAGCAGACTGCAACTTGTAGTGAGAGCACCGCACTATCAGAATGCCATAGTGTACGATTGTGAGAAGAATGATGACGTGTCTACTCAGGACAAATCAACAGATACATGACATTTAAACGCATTCAATATTACCGTTGGGAGCAAAGCTATAAATAGCTGAGAAGATCGGCTGAGAATAAGTTACACTTACAGATAATAAGCAAGTGAGAAACAGTTATCGCATTAGCAAGAACACGAACAAAAAAATTCTCAGTTACAAAAAGCTCATGCTTTATCATATATATTCATAGTTTTTAGGCTATATTTCGAGCACTAGCACAAACAATTATTGTTATTTTTTTCGATCTTTTTAGATCAGTTGGGCTTAGTAAAATTATCAATTTCTTACTGATAAAATTGTAAAGATACTAAGAGTTTCAGTTTGCCAGTATTTAAGACCAAACTGAAGTGGGTTTTTACAGTTATTTGCTGATCTCAAAGCTTATGAGTTAGAATTGCAGACAAGAGAAGGGGAACCCTCAACTCCAACAGTCACAGCTGCTCTAAGTGCCATCAAACTGGAACCACCTGCTTCAGTTGAGAAAACTGTAGAAAAACTGAGTAATGACGCGATGTCATTATTTGTCAAGAAATTTGGAAAATTAATGAGAAGAAATCAAAGCTCTTTCCAGCGACAATATCAGAAGAAAAATTTAAACGAAGAGCCAAATGCTTGCTACAACTGTGGCCAGACGTGACACTTTATTGCTAACTGGCCTAAACCAAAGAAGGACAGTCGACATCTAACTGAAAAAGGAAAGAAATCAGTTGAGTTCAGAAGACGAGACAAGAATGATAAAAGATCATTCAAGAAGAAACACGAGGTCCTGTTAGCTGAAGAAAGCAAATCTAAATGGGCAGAGACTGACAGTGAAGAGTCAGAGTCTGAGAGCTTGAGCAGCTCCAGCGATGAAGATAAAGTGAAATGCTTAATGACTAATGATGCAGAACTGGAATTAACCAGCGAACATGTATTTGATTTCAGTTCAACTGATTTCTTACGAGAAGAACTTATTTCTACACTGCATGACATGGTCAATGAGTATCACAAACTTGCTCTTTCATTCGATTAATCTAAAGCTGAGCAAGCTGATCCCAAAGACAACAAAGCTGAAACTGATCAGTCGGTTGAATTGTTGAGTCTAAGAAGGGAGATTACAAAGAAGAAAGCTGAAATGATTGAGAACCAATCTTTGATTTAGCAGTATAAAAATGAAATTTCAAAACAAACTGATCTGATTTAAGCATAGAACAAGTCATCAGTGACGTTGATTGAAATGAAAGGTTAACAAAAATTAGTTACTGACAAAACTCGTTTAGGTTCTAATAGCATTGATAAAACCTCTACAAGTGATATGATGACAAAGTTGAATGATCACAAAGGAAAGTATATTAATTTTGTGAAACTATCAAGTAAACCTACTGTCCAACCGATGGAAAATAAGAACAAGGCTAAACGTTATGGAATTGGATATAGCCCCGAGAGTTCAACTGAATCGCGTAGCTGGTCACCTAAACGGTTCAGCTATAAAAATCAGTAATGGCTATTACAATTATTACAATTGTAAGCCAGTTCAGAAGAGATATTGGATGAACAATCAGTTGAAAAAGGTTTAAAAATCATATTGTTTCTTTTGCACACAACACACCAAACACACACAAGTGGGGAAAAATCATTTGGAACACAGCAACTGGAAATTCAGTCAAACTGATCCAAGTCTGGGTTCCCAAAGGACTAATCAGTTTAGGACTCAAATATATGTGGGTACCAAAATCATTTATTGTGTGTGATTACAGGTGACAGGTACATCAGCAAAAGAATCAATTTGGTACTTGGACAGTGGATGCTCGCGATACATGACATGGGATGCTTATTTTCTATCCCAACTTATCAAATATTCTGGTCCAAACATCAGTTTTGGAGACAACTCTAAAGGTAGAACTGTGGGTAAGGGTAAGCTTATCCATGGTAACATTATCATTAATGATGTCTTAATTGTTGATAATTTGAAATATAACTTGATTAGCATCAGTCAATTATGCGACAATAATTTTTCAGTTCAGTTCAACAAACATACGTGCATAGTTAAGAACTCAACCGATGACATCATTATTGAAACATCTGCTCATTTTAAAATTCTATTGAACATTTTTTTAAATGCAATGGCCGAAACCATGCATACGTAAATCCATAAAATTCGAAACATGCATTTTGTAAAATCATCCACTGCTGAATACAATAACTACAGTTAAAATTATGAAAAGTGCAACCAACCTAAACCATTATTGTTTATAAAACGTCCAGCATGTGAAAAATCTGTCAAACCCTCAACAAAATAAAATCATCAACCATTTAAAAAAAACTTTTTAAATGTGTTCCCATAAAATCATATTCTTGCGGAAGAATAAAAGGTCATCGGGTTAACGTTCGCCACCAACTCCGCCCGTTCAGTCATCATCACCTCCATTCTCCTGATCAAAATGCTGACCTTCATCATTTACACCTAGTGAGTCTAAAGACTTAACACACATGTAACATTAATAGCAAGTACATATACATAAAATGCAACAGTGAAAAATAATGTAATCAACATACATCTCATGATCTTAAAAGCATAAACTTAAACATGTCATAGAATAGCATAACCTGTCAAAACATATCTCATCATATCATCATATACGTATATATTTTCTTTAATTGAATTCAGTTAATTAGTTGTGAATTTCGTATTAGCTCTATCGTATCAGCTCTATTCGATGAATCCATCTACGTATAACCACGGTACCGGGTGACGGGGACATCAGCGACACTCTCACTCGTCAACTGAGCCTTGGCCTATCATCGTCGAGCTCCCTCTGGGACATTCTCCCGTAAAAGGGCTCCCTTTGGGGCTTTTTCCCTCACGATATCTCCAATCATATTATCGTATACATATATCATCAGTCACAACCAACTCCCATCCTTCAAAAACATCATCATTTTCATCACTTATCAAAATCATACATATACGTAAATTTTCTTTAAAATCAAGCATGCAACGTATTTTTCATATTTTCATAAACATCGTATACATGATGCATAAACATTTAAAAGCATGATAATTTGTGCTCGGGGCGCTGCCAGGGCTAAAATCTCGACACGAGTGCAAAATGACCATTTTGCCCCTGGAAACCCAAAGGGACCGTTTTACCCCTGGACCTAAACATTTAGACCCGAAGCTTACCAAACACCTTAAAACATCCCAAAACATATTAAAAATAATTTCTTAGACGTAAATTCGAGCTCTTTTTAAAATTTAACCGATTCGTTTTAAAACTAGGACCAGAGTCCCGGTTTTAGCCCGAATCAACTCGAAACTTAACCAAAATTTTCCCAACTTAAATCGTGAAATAAACTTAATGACTAGCCTATAAACAACCCATTCCAGACCACTTATGATCCACGAAACAAGCTCAAAGGTTGCTGAAAATATCCAGTGTATGCACACAAATTTCACATCTTGAGCAATTTTACGATAAAAATCATATCTCTCTGATTTCTTATCAGAAAATTACGAATTTTCTATCGAATCGAAGATAACACAGAGTGCTACAAATCATATGTTGGGCACATTTCCAGAAAACCAACCTATAAGTCACATAATTCAAAATACCCGAAGGTGACGGGTTTTGATGACACAGAAATTTCACAGCTTGCGCGGCTTTACGATAAAAATCATATCTCTCTCGTTTCTTATCAAAAAATTAGAAATTTGCTATCGAATCAAAGATAACAGAGAGTGCTACAAATCATATGTTGAACACATTTCCAGAAAACCAACTTATAAGTCGAAAAATTCAAAATACAAAGGCTGACGGGTTTTGGTGACACAGAAATTTCACAGCTTGCGCGGCTTTAAGATAAAAATCATTTCTCGTTTTTTATCAAAAAATTACTAATTTTTTTCTATCGAATCGGAGATAACACAGAGTGCTACAAATCATATGTTGAACACATTTCCAGAAAACTAAACTATAAGTCGCAGAATTCAAAATACTGAGGGTGACGGGTTTTGGTGACACACTTCAACAAAAAAAACGATCGACCCTCGACTTAACCCATCTAACCATCGACTCCAGCCTATTGACACCCTCTCACCATCGTGTACAACCCTTAGAAATACAAAAACCGGCAGCCCCTTGCACATATACAAGAACACGCGAGTTTTAACAGAAAGGAATGCACATTCATGTCAATTCTTGCATAAAACCGAAGCTTCAACTAGCCGAAATAAATCCTCATGCATTCATATATATATATATATATATATATATCAGCAATAACATTGGCGTGAATGAAGATAAAATGAAGATACAAACGTGCCTTGATGATAAGTGATCGAAAACTTGAAGAAAAGCGCGTCGGGGAGGCATCGGAGGAGCGGAGAAGGGGGATTGCTTGAAGAAACTTGAAGGGTTTTGCTGATGAAGGTTTACCTGAATAATATATATATATATATATATATATATATATATATCAGCAATAACATTGGCGTGAATGAAGATAAAATGAAGATACAAGCGTGCCTTGATGATAAGTGATCGAAAACTTGAAGAAAAGCGCGTCGGGGAGGCATCGGAGGAGCGGAGAAGGGGGATTGCTTGAAGAAACTTGAAGGGTCTTGCTGATGAAGGTTTACCTGATGAAGTCTACGTGAAAGAGGCTGCTAGAGGTGTGAAGTGGGCGGCCAATCCATATAAAATAGGTTTAGGGTTTTGCTAAATAAGTTTAAGCCATAAAATAATACATTAATGGGCCCTTAATTAAAAATTAAAAGGATAAAAAGGATTTTGAGCCCATTAAGCATTAAAATAAACCCATCAAGCCCAATAAGACTCCCGAGATATATTTCGGTTTGGTACGTTTTTGAAAATATCGCCCAAGCCCTCAAAAAGTCTTCCTGAATCGTTAAAATTTGAGTACAGGTTAAAAATATGCTCTCGCGGGTAAAAATACTCAACAAAGCCCATTTCTTGAAAAATACACTTAAAACACCTCATATTAAATAATTAAAAATAATCTTTCAATAAAAAATATTTTTCCTGAATATCCCCGGTCTCCGTTCTTCGTTCGAGCGCGAAATGCAACTTAAAATCCTAATGCATGAAACTTTAAATAAATCATGGATTAAAACAAAAATTAATGAAATAAACATGCATTTAATGCTTTAAAGGAATTTAATAAAATACCAAAAATTTTTAATAATTTGCATTCATGTGGTTCACGTGGACTTTCATATTTTCGGGACGTTACAATTATAACTGGTAATCGTTGTGGTACACCTACAAGGTGAGTTGGAATAATCAACCTAATGCACCAGTTTGTTTTGTAGTTTCAAAATCTTCTAAAAACTGGTTGTGACATAAAAAATTGAACCACTTGAATTTCAAATTCCATAGCTCATCTGAGTAATCACGATCTTGTAACTGGTCTGCCTAAAATTGATTTCTCAAAAAATAAAATTTGTTCAGCATGTCAGTTTGGTAAACAAGTAAGATCTTCATTCGAAAAAAAGGGTAGTAAATCTTCCTCCAGATGCTTAAAATGGCTACATATGGATCTTTTTGGTCCTATATCACTCATGAGGTTAGGAGGAATGAAATACACTTGGTAATCATTGATTATTTTTCAATATTTACTTGGGATATTTTTCTCAAATCAAAAGACCAAACTGCTGCACAACTGATTAAACTTTTCAAAAGATTATTAAATGAAAAATCGACAGAATAAAGTCTGATCGAGGGACTGAATTTGTCAATCAAAATTTTTCTCCATTTTTAGAAAATACTGGAATTAAGCATGAGTTCTCAACAACTATAACACCTCAGCAAAATGGTGCAGCTGAAAGAATAAATCGAACTTTTAAAAAGCAGTTAGAACAATGCTTGTTGATTCTGGTATATCTCAAAAGATTTTGGGCAGAAGTAGTAAGCACCGCGTGTTATATCCAGAACAGATCAATGATTAATAAAAATCATTTGAAAACACCGTATGAGATCTATCATGAACAGAAAAGTGTGGTGTCCTACTTCAGAATATTTGGCTGCAGATGTTTTATTCATGATAATGGCAAAAATTATTTGAAAACTTTTAATGACAAAGCTGCAGAATGAATATTTATGGATTATTCATCAATTAGTAAAATTTATAGAGTGTTTAATAAAAGTACTTTAAATGTAGAAGAATCAATTCATGTTGTATTTGATGAATCTGCACTAACTGATCAGTTGGCTAACTGATCGCTTTACAAAAATCGTTTTGGAGGATGATAGTGAAGAAAAAGTTCACATCAATAGAAATATCTTTCAAAACACCAGAACCAAAAGTAGTGGATCAAAGGGTTGAACAAGAAATTGTTCCTAACAATGAGTTGATATAGCCAATTCGTAACAATGATATTCAAATACCAACTGAAGCCGCGACAACTGAAACTTGAAAGAGACATTCAGTTACAAACTGAACCAGTTGCTGAAGTCGATCCAACTAATCCAAATTACAGATGGAAGAAATAACATCCACAAGAATTAGTAATATGTAATCCATCTGATCCGGTGAACAAGAAACCAAATGTTTAATTTATTTGTTCATTCAGCATTTGTTTCTCAATTTGAACCGAAGAAAATTGATGAAACTCTAGCTGATCCTAATTGGATAAATGCCATGCAAGAAGAGCTAAATCAGTTTACTCATAACAATGTCTGGACTTTAGTTCCAAGACCAATTTCTAAAATAATTATAGGTACAAAGTGGGTCTACAGAAACAAACTGAACGAAGATGGTTCAGTTGTGCGCAATAAAGCGAGGCTTGTAGCACAAGAATATAGGCAAGAAGAAGGAATTGATTACGACGAGAAATACGCACCGGTTGCAAACTGGAAGTAATCAGAATATTCCTTGCCTATGCCTCATTCAAAAACTTCAAAATATACCAAATGGACGTAAAGAGTTCATTCCTAAATGGTCAGTTGCAGGAATAAGTGTATGTTGAACAACCACCAGGTTTTGTAAGTCACTCTTTTCTTGATCATTTTTATCACTTGAACAAAGCTTTGTATGGTCTTAAACAAGTTCCCAAAGCTTGATATGAGACTTTATCGAAATTTTTAACTGAACATGATTTTACTGTTGGGATAGTGGATAAAACTTTGTTCAAATTTTCAAAGAAATATTATATTTTACTTGTGCAAATTTATGTTGTTGATATTATTTGGGATCAACTAACCCCGAATTATGCGAGACATTTCCTAAGTTAATGCATGATAAATTTGAAATTAGCATGATGGGTGAACTAGTGTTCTTTCTTGGTCTGCAAGTGAAGCAACTGGAAACTGGTAAATTTATCAGTCAGACTAAATTTACGAAGGAACTGCTTAAGAAATTTGGCATGGAGACATGTTCAGCTACAAATACTCCCATTAGTTCATTGATTAAATCAGATAAAGATGAAAGGGGAATATCAATTGACACGGCACTTTACAAAGGTTTAATAGGTTCTTTACTTTACCTAACTGTTAGCGTCCTGATATTGTATTTGTTGTTTGCATGTGTGCTAGATTTCAAGCTGATCCAAAACAATCTCATTATTCAGCTGCCAAACGAATATTGAAATATATTAAAGGCACGCAAAATATGGGCTTATGGTGTTCTAAAGAGTCATCTTTCAATTTATTTGGCTATTTAGATGTAGATTATGCAGGATGTAAACTTGATCGAAAAAAGCACCAGTGGATCATGTCACTTTCTAGGAGACAGACTGATTTCATGGTTCAACAAGAAGCAAGCATCCATAGCAACTTCCACAACTGAATCAGAATACCTAGCTGCTGGAAGCTGCTGTGCCCAACTGCTCTAGATTCAGCAACAACTGAAAGACTATGGAGTCATTGCAGAACAATCACCAATCTTCTGTGATAATACAAGTACCATTGCGATTACATATAATCCACTTCTTCATTCAAGGACCAAACATATTAATATCATACATCACTTCATCAGAGATCATGCTCTCAAAAAAGAAATTAGACTAGAGTACATATCAACTGAACAACAATCAACTGACATCTTTACCAAGCCACTTCCCGAGACTAAGTTTTCTTACTTTCGCAATATTCATGGCTTAATTGATTTGTCTTAATATTATTCGCATTATTATATCTTGTTGTTGTTATTCAGTTATTATCAGCTGAATATATTCTTGTTATTAAGTTATTGACACTTTGATTGTAGAATAATAAAGCAGTAAATTAATGAACAACAATGAACAAATATCAGCTTTATTGATAATTCTAGCTGCTATTACACGGTTTAATTCTCTATCTACTGTATCTTGCCAAAGAGACAACCAAAGGGACATCTCCTCAAAGGCAGTTCTCCTAAAGCCTTCTGAAAATTCAATTTTGTCCAGAATTCTATACTCCTTGATGAGCATCAGGTAGTAGAGACCTTCATCGGTGGCAATGTTGAAGTATGAATGACGGAGAGACCCTGCTTATAATTGTTTTTAGTTGCCTTTTGTTCATCTGAGGCAACTAGTCCATCTCTCTGAAGGTACTGCAGCTCTTGAATCTTCATCCAGGTGGAAATTGTTTTTGCGAAAACAAAGTCTTCGATATCTTTCTTCCATGCTGCTTCAAATGTCAGCCTCTCTGCAATATTGGGTTGCGTGGAACTTCTAGCTTTATCCATATGCACTTGATCAATATTGTATGCCGAATTATTTTGCATCTAATGAGTTTGATCTTATTTATAGACAGAGTCAAACCAACTGTATAAACGAACAGAGGAATATGAAGAGACTTCAGTAACCGTCTACATTTAAATTATCGAGGATGATATTCTCTTACTCTATTTTATTTCATGCATTTATTTATGGGGAATTTTGATTTTTAAATCGGTTAACAGATAAGACAATTATCAGTTGGTCTTAAACTGGACTGAATAGTTTTCAACTGATCACTCAGTTATTGACCTAACTGATCTTATCACGTAGATTAACTGATTATCGATAAAATTCCACATTAAATGTTGTGAATGTCAGAATTATGTCATTAATTATAATTCCTTGAATAGTGAGTGACAATGTGGCCTCACGAAGTCCAATCGACTTATTTACAGTTTTACATCATGTACACACATTTTTTATTCAAATTAATCTTGGACTTACATGTGTCCAAAAATTTGAACAGTCACCAACATAAGTAATTGTGCCACCTTGATTCAATTCTTCTTCACGTCATTTCATTCACTCAGAGATTCTACTCACTCAGAACATACAAACTTTCAGAGCATTTTTCTTTGCAGAAATTCAAAACTCAAGAAAATGGCAAGCCAAACACCAGCTTTCATTCTCAATGCTATGGCTATTGACTTTGAATTTGTCCTATCGGTGACAGATAAAGCAGTTCAAAGTGTCTTTTTGAAATTTGAAGCTGCTGGATTGAAGAAATTTCTTGGGCTGGCAAACCAGGAGATCTATCCAAAGGAAGTTCAGGAAATCTACGCCAACAGCATTATCTCCGACGACGGCAAATTCATATCTACAGTCAACAACCAGATGCTGACCATGGATGAGAACTCCTTCAACCCCCTTTTCCAACTACCTTCTGATGGTTTATCTCATTTCTCTGAGATAAAAATTGCTGATATTGATGGAATGCAGACGCTGCTATTGCTGATGGTAAGAAGATCAAGGTATCTGATCCCCAGAAGGAGCCGAAGTCAGAGATACAGTTGTTGGCTGACATTTTTGGCAATGGTGTTCTTGCCAAGGCATGCTCATTTGATACCCTCACCCTTAGAGAAATTTCAGGTTATGTTAGCCATCATGAATGGCAGGAGACTGAACTGGTCAACCATAATCTTCAACATCCTGAAAAATATGGTTCAATCCTCCAAACAGTCCAATGACTTTGTTGTGCCTTTCAGCTACCTGCTGAAGAAATATGTCTTGGTGGATAACTCAGCTGAAAAGTTATCCAAATTCAAGGTCCTGAGCAGTTTGTCAAGCTCCAACTCAAGAAGGCGAAAACAAAGGAATTGGCAAAGACAAAGACAATCAAATGGAAAATGATTGTCAGCGAAACTGAATCAGAGAAAACTCATTCTCCGAAAATTGTTAAGAAGCCAAGATCCCAGAAGACCAAGCCAGCTGTCGTTGAAGCTATTCCAGCTGATCGCCTTATGCCAACTGGAGCTGAACCTCCGCTCATTGCCATACCAATTTGAGCAGTTCCAGTTGTATCATCAGCTGAAGAACCTCAGCAAGCAAAGCCAACTGCTTCTCCTAAGAAGATTGTCACCGAATCTGATGACAAACTGACATTAAGTGGACTTCGCGCACCTACCATCGTTGTCAAAATATCAACTATTCTACAAGTTGCTCGACCGAATGGTGTGGTCATTCAAGAAAAGGTGGATGCCACCACCTCAAGTCTGAGCATCTCTCACGCCCTAACTGATTCAAAAGGTAAGGGCAAGTTGATTGAAGAGCCCAGACCTACCAACCTGATTCAATCTCACATCGATCTGAATCGAAGTTGGAAACATATGATGAATGGGTCAGATTTAGGACTGATGTGTTTGCCAGGCGCTTGAAGAAATAATCAGTTTTAACCAAGTTCATCGCCTTGGAGACAATAGTCCTGAAGATAGTTAAAGTTTTCACAATTGCTCAAGCACTGGAAAGGAGAACCTACTTTTTGATCTGATGCAGATGAAAAAGCTTGCTGAAGTAGCAGCTCAGCTCAGAATGAATTATGATCCAATTAGTCCAACTGCCTACAATGATAGAGCAGTTTTTCAGCAATTGGACTCTGATCTCTTATCATTACAAATGAGGATCAACAACTGTACATACCTATTAATTCCCAGAGCCCAACTTTAGTAGAGCAGGGTGGAACATCTGGAGTTCAAACAGAGCCATCCAAGGCACCAGTTGCTAAACAAACTTCTGAGCAAGTGACTGCTTCTACTTCTCAGGATGCTCAACTATCATCTCCTCCTGCTCCTACAAAATCTCCTCTAATTAGTCTTCAACTGTATACAGATACTGAGTTGTCACTGACAAATGTCGATGAAGTGATACAATCCGTTGCCACTGACATCCAGTTGAATCTTTTAACTGATCAATCAGTTGAAGACCAGAGCACAATAGAACAACCAGTCTCAGAGGCTGTGATACAAGAAGCTGAAGGTGATTTTATATGACGAGTCGTAATTTTCAACGGTATTCGATTTTCGACTAAAATATGAATTTTTGGAGAACTCGGCTAATATTTTCACGAACTTTTCTAAACGAAATATTTTAAATATTCACTAATAGGCTTAATGGGTCTATTAAACCATGCCAATGGGCCTAGGCTTATAATAGTAGTTTTAAAGCAAATAAATAAATCCCAAACCCTCCCCATAACCCCAAACGCACGTCCCATTCCCCTAAAATCACAAGGACTCTCCCCTCCCCCTCAACACAAGCACACATGAAAATTATCCAAGGGAAAGCCACGGTTTTCAAAGGATTTTCATCCTAGAAGTTCTACGTCGCCGTTCTTCACACCGTCAATTGGTTTTTGAGCGTAATATACGCAAAGACACGCCTTAATCTTTCTTTCAAACATCTTTCACACCATAATATGTATATTTGATTAACTTTTCATGAAAAATATGTTGAACAAGTTTTATTTTCGTTTTATTGAATATACATCATATAACTTGAGTTTTGATGATATGAAACTCTTTCTAATGTTGCATAAAGGGGTTGCCATGGTAGGGTAACATGGAGGGACGTTTTTCACTTCTAGCACTGGTAGGCTACACACGTTAGGATTAAGGCATGAACGAAAATATTGCATGTTGGTGTCCAAGGGTTCGGTTAAAGGGAAAACCAGTGCATGTCCGATCAGGGCTTGATCAGGGCTCGGGCTAGAAGTGACTGGGTGTGAGGAAGAGTCTTAGCCATGTTAGGACTCAATCACAGCGGCTAGGGAAGAGGCCTCGGGAGTTAGGACTCTCCCCAAGCCAACCGAGATAGCAGCTATGCGCAAGAGGGTTGCGGCTTGGCCAGGGGGTCCAGGCTAGGTCTGACAGGGTCCAGTGAGGGTCTAGAGGGTGAGGGCTCGGTGGTGGCTCGAGGGTAAGAGTCCTAGCCGAGTTGCGTAGAGTCCTAGGGTTTTAACTAAGTCGCGCAGCTCTTGCAATGTGCAGGGAGTTGCAGCGTGGGTTAGGGCGAGTCATGTGGGTCCATTAGGTGGGTTGCTCAGGGGCTGGCTCGGGATGGCTCGGGTGTGGCTCGTAGAAATCGCGAGATGGCTCGAGGGTTCTTGTTAGGGTTTGAATATTTGGTTTAGAAGCTTAGGGCTTGAACCGTGGGTCCACGGGGGTGGCTCATGGCTTAAAAGGGTAGTTTAGGCAATAAAAAGTCTATGTTTAAAATTTGAGAATTTAATAATAAAGTTTGAAATAATTCGAGAATTAAACGCTCTACAAATTAATAATTATGAAAATAAACAGAAAGCCTCGAATTTAAGCTAAATAAAAATATTAAAAATTTAATTTAAGCTTAAATATTTATTTGGGATGGTCTAGAGTTTAATGAAAGCAAGAAAAAGTCAAAAATCGAGAAATTTTATGTCTAGGGTAAAACGGTCATTTTACACCTGAAAAATAGTAAACATCCTGGCAGTACCCTGAATGCTGTAAAATATGTTAATACGTTTATTTTAAATGTTTATGGAATTTTATGATGAATGTTAATGCTAAAAGATATGTTGCATGTTTGGTTTAAAAAGAAAAATGATTTATGCATGCTTTAATTTTTATAAGTGATGCAAATATGAAAAGTAGAAGGAGATGAAGTGATTGTGACTAATACGATGATACAATGATTATGATGATATGTAAGGCCAAGGCTCAGTTGACGGGTGAGATTATCGTTGATGTCTCCGCCGCACAGTACTGTGGTAATATCTCTGATAAAATGATTAACAAAATCTTTAAATCTTTAATATAGCAAGCTAGCGCCGAAACATAAAGGCCCTCGGGTGTGTATTGTTGCACTCGATCTACTCAATTGTCACCGCCTCCATAAATCATCAAATCATGCATCATACAAACCTAGTAAGTCTAAAAACTCAACACGTTCTAAACATGAATAACAAATAATACATATACATCTACATGAATTTAAAATCATATTTTTATTTAAAATAATCTTTTGAACATAAATAAATCATTTACGTATAAATGAATCATAAATAGTAAAATCATTTTAAAATAACCTTGAGCATAAATAAATTATTTTAAAAATAACTTTAATCATCATCATAAATCATATATCATAAAATCATTTTAATCATAAAGCTTTCAATCATATATCATTTTGGGTGAAGTTTGATCATTAAAAGTGACTAGCTTTTATCCTCGGTCGACTAATCAGTCTTCAGCTCCACATGGCCCATGGGGGGTGTGCACTAGGCTCCACCATGGAAATACGATTGTCGGGATTCCCTCGGGGGTTTTTTCCCATAGACGGGTTCCCTCGGAGGCCTTTTCCCACAAATGGGTTCCCTCTGGGGCCTTTTCCGGTAAATGGGTTCCCTCTGGGCCTTTTCCCCTCACGACATCCCCATAAAATCATATATCACAAATCATATCTTTTGTCACAGTCAATTCACATCCCTCAAAATATTTTTCATTTTCTTTTAAAGTCATAAAATAAGCATACCTTTCCAAAAATAACATTTTAAACGATAGAAATTGCACAGCTTTATCATAAATCATAAAATAACATATTATCACCAAAATCATCATTTTAAATCATAAAATAACATTTTACATGCATTTTGATCCTTCGGGATGCTGCCAAGCGTTTATGTATTTTCCTAAGTGTAAAATTACCGTTTTGCCCATGGATGTAAAAATTCTCGAATTTATCATTTTCTCACTTTTAATGATATGGGCTTACCTTAAATAATTGTTTAAGCTTAAATAAAATTTTTCATAATTGTATAAAGTATAAAACTAGGCTTTTCAATTAATTTCTTTAATTAACGTTTCGTGCGGCGATTAAATCCTAGATAAATCCAAAACTCCATATTTTGATCCCAAATTTTAAACATAACATTTTTAATATTTATTCTACCCTTGGGAGCCATGAACACATCCGTGGACCCATGGTTTCAATTTTTAGCCTTTAATTTTTGAAATTGACACACAATCGAACACACCAAGCCATCTCCTTATTTACTCGAGCCATACCCAAGCCACCTCAAGCCAAACCCAAGACAACCCACCTAGGCACCCTCCTGACCAAGCCCAAGCCCCTGAACCTAGCCCTGGCTCGCTCAAACTCACCTGGACAGAAGCACTAACCTACACAAGGAAGAGAACTCACGCCTATGGAGTCCTAGCCCACTAGGGCTCCTCCAGCCGAGCCACCACCGAACCACCATGACCCTAACCCTCCCTGGACCACGTCCAGACCCTACCCAGACCAGCTCAAGCCCTGGACCCAAGCAGCAAACCACCTGGATCAGAAAACAACCTACGCGTATGCTTGTGCTCTCCTCACGATTCCATGTTTTCCTCGAGCCAGCAGCGAGCCCACCGCTCCAGCCTCTGGCTCGACCCCTACCCATAACCCTAGGACCCTGATGGACCAGCCTGGCTCTCCCTTAGCCCCGCTGCACCCCTCTTCCGAAACCCAGCAGTGCACCACGCATGGGGGAGAGTCTTACTTCACGTGGACTCTTCCCCAGCCCCAAGCTCAAACCCTAGCCACCCTAGGACCCTAGCTAGCCTTCGAACCTGACCCTGGCCAAGCCCCCAACCAGCCCTGGCCAGACCCGTGACCCCATACAAAGTGATCGAGCCACTTGAATATTGCACAAACAATAAGACTTACGGTTCTTCTTCTCCAATTTCCTACGGTTTCCAGGCTATTATTTAATTTTAATTTATCATGTTTTGTCCCTAAGTCATTCAAATTTGATCGTGTTTTGGCAGCGTGTCCGTTGGTTTCAAAAACGATTTCGAAAAAAGCGTAAAATCGTTAAAACTCTGAAAATACGTAACATACCGTAAAATAATCGAACACCAATATTTTTTCATGCATAATCGATTAACCCACACATATTTATGATTTTTATGATGTTTAAAAGAGTTTAGAAAACGTGTCTTTGCGTTTATAATGCTCGAATATACGATCTTCGGCGAGGGTGTGACGTTGGACGACCGGACAACGAAGAACACAAGCCTTTTACTTCCTCCTATTTTTAGAAAATTCTGAAGTGTGTGTGGGTGGTGTGTTACGGCTGATATGGTGTGGAATTGTGGTGTTAAATGACCTAGGTTTAGTTATTTATAATTCAATTAACATATTAATGGGCTTTGGTTTTGGGCTTGCAAGCTTAAGGATAATTGGGTCTACTAAAATTATTTAAATTGGGCCCAATATTACTTATTTAATTAAATAATAAAAGTTTATAAAATAAGTTTTCATAAAATAATATTTTTGATCTTTTAAAACTCCTTGTTTGCTCAAAACCGGCTTCCCGGGAAAAATCGAGCTCGATTAGTAAAATAATTCGAACTCCAAAATTTTTAGAAAAATTAAATCATTTTTAATCATATTAGAAAGCCTTGCCATTATTCAAATAAAAATACATATTCTTGTCTTGGTTGTCCCCGGTCTCCTTTCCCCTGTCTATTATCGAATATTCGGGTAAAGTTCTTAATTTCATGTAATCATGTCATATTATCATTTAATCATGAAATTATAAATTTAATCATGTAATTAATGTCATGCTAGAAATTAAAATCAATTAAATAAAATAATTAAGCAATTAAAATAATTTTGCATGCATGTGATTTACGTAGGTTGGTTTTTTTCGGACGTTACAACCAAGCTATTTTAAAAGTGTATATATATTTCGGCCGATTAAGCAGGAAAAAAAATTTGTACTTTTTAAGAAAAACGAGTAGTCGATGTTTCAGTCTTACCCTTGTATTTCTTTTGTATGTCCATGTTCATCTCAAAGGTGCGGAGTGAGCTTATCAGTTCATCCAGTGCAAGCTGAGTTGTATTTTTTGCCTCATCAATTGCACAAATTTTGATATTGAACAGTTCGGGCAGTAATCTGATAACTTTGCTGACCAAATTTTCATTCGAAATTGGATCACCTAGGCTGAAAGCTTCATTGCAAATCTCTTTGAGGCATCGATCATCATCGACGATAGATTCAGTTTCTTCCATCTTCATATTCTCAAATTTGGATCTCGGCATTCTTAGCTTCGTTCTTCTCACACTTTCAGAGCCTTCACAGTGTTTCTGGAGAATTTCCCACGCATCTTTAGCTGACACGCAATTTGTGATCAAGCTGAACATGTTCAGATCGACTGAGGTGAAGAGGACATTCAGGGCATTCGAGTTGTGGTTCGAGATATGCACTTCCTCAACAATCCACCCATTTTCAGGTTTTATTAATGTATCACCATCTTCATCAATTCTCTTCTGTGGACTCCAACCGCTGACAACACGTTTCCATGCTCGTTCATCTATGGATTTAATGTATATTCTGATCTTGACCTTTCACATGCTGTAGTTGGATCCATCCAAAACAGGTGGTCGAAGTGCTGTGTTTGCAAGTGATGTGTCCATTGAAAAGACATGTTAAAAAAAATAATATGGATCAGCACTTAGTATATCAAGAGACGTCTCTCATACCACTTGTAGGTATGGGGTGTATTTTGTTTAAAATAAATTGTAAAAGATATAAGAGAGTTGCGTGTATCAGATTTAAATGTTGTCCAAAATGTTATAAGACCTAGTGAAAACACACAGAGGAATTAATTAACACACAATTAAATGACTTAAATTAAAATAACTCGGGATTAATTACGCACAAGTATGTGCGATGCCTCAGGAAAAAACAATCACTAGAAAACCCATTTCGGTTTACAAAAACCAACACTAGTGATTTTAACGAAAATCAATTTTTTCAACTCTTTGAAAAAATAAATTTCTTTTTAAAACTAAATATCAGAATAAAATATATTGAAGAAAGAAAAAACACGATGCCAAAAACTGGAGTAGAAAAACGTGATCTTCAGCCAACACTTCCATGTGTGTTGTCTGGAGATGTCTCCAACAATCACGGCAACTTGTGCAACAACTCTCTTAAAAACATCAACGTCCTTATGAATTATTTTCTCTGAAAACCACGGTGTGCAAGAGTGCAAAAGTGAGCAGACACCGAACGTTCAAGCAAAAGTTCAAGAGGCAAAAGCCGAAGTGATGACGAAGTACTATCCTTAGCTTGCTTCTCTTATTTATGGGTTCCTCATCTCATAGGGTTTGTCTTCAAAATTAAATCTACAAAATATGAAAATTAGGAGTTTTATTATAAATAATCTCTTTCATAAAATCCTTATCTTAAATATTATATCTAGAAAAACGAAACTTTTAATTCAATATTTCACGCAATCTTATCAATAATAAAATTAAATTTAAGAAAAATATTATTTCAAGGACTAAATTATATCTTGGAAACCCAAACTAATTTTCCTTTCAAAACCATTTAATGTGTCTCTTGCAAACTAGATGTTTGCAACCACTACCAATAAGTTGATTATATATGCATTTTTAAAAATGTAGAGTCAGGAAAAAAAAAATACAGTCTAAGATTTCAAAAGTATAATAAAACAAAGTGGAGATTTACAAATATGAAGATTTAATAATTAAGGCTGCCACTCCCCGGACTTTTTTTTTGAGTTAGAGAAGAGATTATTACAATCGGGTCTTAAACCCAATATCTCTTTCTAAACTTGAAATGTTGATGGATTACAAGCAATCGGCACTCCGGGGACTTTTACCATTGCACAATAAAATAAAATGTAGGTGCCAATGGGGTGTAAGAAATATTTCTTATCATTTCTGTGTATGCATATTGCTCACCTCTTCTATATGTGTATATTGTTTTAAGTGTTTTCTTGCATCTAAGACACAGCAGAAACTTACAAATTTTCAAAAAAAATAATAATTTGACAATTAAATATTTATCGGACGTCGTATGATTTAAATTCCATTAATACAATGTTTAGAGTTTTTACATTTGCGTTATAAACGATGGACACCAAACTATTCTAATATTTAAGCAGAGATTCTCTTTCTTGTAAATATCTACGAACGATCAACTGGAAGTAGCATCATTATTCCATCTTCTAATTATGTCCACGATCAAAGACTTGATTCTTTTCTAATTCGCTCTAGAGAATATGGAAGAATTTTGTGTTGAGACGAGATCATCGGAAGGCGGCAGAACCACGACGGCGGTGGGAAGCGGTACAGAGTTGCTCGGCCAAAGACTTGTTCTTCAAGGCAGTAATGGTCGATTTTGACTTGGTGAGGGGGAGAATTGGAGTGAAAAATCTAGGTATAGATTTTATTGTGTTGTGTGTTATCAACTTTTGATAACCCTTATTTATTATCTCTCAATTCTTGAATCTCAATCTTACTAGAATACTATGTGTTTGTAGAGTTGCTCTAACTCAATTAGTCAAAACTTCTACGTGGATGTTTCTCCCTTGTCAAATAGCTCATATAGTGTTTTCCAACTTTTCACTACACATGATATAATTTTTTAACCATTTAGTATTTTTTCGACTTTTGACAATACACAATTAAATTAAATAAAGGGTAAATTGGTTTTAAATCTCCAAACCCAAACTTATCTTTATCCTAACTCCCTACACCCCAAAAACTTTGTCCAAACTCCCTAAATAGTTTAAAATTGACAAAAGCACCCTTACATATTTTCAAGATCGATTTTCCTGGGAGAAATGGTATCAGAGCCTAGGAAAAATTTATTTCGAAAAAATTATGAATCCAAACTAAGGTTCGAGAAAAATAATTTACAAGAACTATTCCAATATTTTGGAATATACACAAGAGCATCTAACCTTGGTTAGATATTAGGAGTATAAAGGGACGATACAGCACCCTCAGGTAAACTTATGATTCCATCTAATAAGTTTTTGGAGATAGTACCAGATTCCTCTAAGCTCTCTTCAGATCTTAGGAAAATCCAGAAAACGGTACAAAATTATGGCAATATGCTATATTTTGTACCTCAACGAGTTGAAAAAATCATTGAAAATCAAGAAGAAATTACTGAAATATTAAAGGATATTCAAACAAGAATTCAAAAACTAGAACAACAACCAAGTTCTAGTAAAAGAACTTCAGGAGGAAGATTACAACCATCATTTGGTATTAAACATTTGTTACATCAACAAGAAAAGGCAAAAGTGGTGTCAAAACCTTTGACTGAAGAAGAAAATATGATCAATCTAATTAAATCTATCTCATAAAAGAAATTAATCTGATGACAACTTTAGAAAGGATTGGTCTAGAGGATCTATAAGAGCTTTCAGAATCTTTTGCAAATCTCAAAGTTGTAGATCTAAAGATGAACACAGCAGGATCAGTTAAGATTGCT
The DNA here is from genome assembly GCF_025594145.1 of Primulina tabacum. NCBI lineage: Eukaryota > Viridiplantae > Streptophyta > Magnoliopsida > Lamiales > Gesneriaceae > Primulina > Primulina tabacum. The sequence continues at coordinate 18,957,024 of NC_134550.1, forward strand.
TGGGATATGACTTCATTAGAAACTAAAGAGTCAGTCATAGCTGGAGAATCTCTCAGTGAGATCGCTGGAAAAATGGCTACCCTATTTAAAGCACAATTTACAGGGGTAGACTATTTTAACAATCAAGATATAAAGAAGAGGAAGAAATATACTCAAGCTTTATATAGTCTTGAATTACATGGTATATGTTTAGTGGATGAATACATTATGTTATTCACTAAATATAGATGGAATTCAGGAGTCGAAGAAGATATAGCTATGCAGTTTTTCTTCGCTAAAATGCCAAGTCCCTGGAGACAAATGCTCATAAGGAAATACGAACCTGGAAACCCAGATACGTTGGCATGAAGAGCCTCTTTTCTCAAAGAAAAACTGACATAATGGTGTCATATGGCAGCATAACAAAAGAATTACAAACGCCTAAGGGGTATCAACAAAATAACTCCTTTGTGTTGTAAAGAAAATGATCTTACAACAATTATTGGAAGTAAACCACAGAAGCATAAGAGGAAATGTTTTAGGACTCATCTTTATGCTCAAAGTTGAAGAAGTTCTTGGAAACCAAGAACTGTTTGGTCTAAACAGAAAGCCAGATCTTATAAATCTGGGCAAAGAAGTGGACCATCAAGAAGTAGGATATCAACCCAAGCATCGAGTACATCTCGAAGCACAGGAAGAATACCTACAAAGAAAACTTTTAGAAGAGCTCAAACTCGAGCTAATGAATGTTTCAAGAATTGTAATTGCTGAACATGTGGAGCAAGAGGTCACATCTCGACCAACTGTCTAGAAAATGAAAAAAAGAGGTATTAAACGCTTCGATCCAACACTGGATATTGAGGAAGTAGTTTATTACCAAGATCTTATTCAGGTATACCAATTCAAGGATATTGTCTCAGATGAAAGTATACATGAAGAAGAAGAAGTCTTGAGTCAGGGAGAATATGATGGAACTGAATCGGAATCTGACTGAAGATGAAGTGTTTCGACACGAGACACATGAAGATTTGTCTGGTTTCTTTAGCCAGACAACAATATCCTATAACATGGTCCAAAGGATCATGAGAGAAAATCCTAGTCTTCAGAGATATCAAGGATTCTCTACAGGACATGTAGAAAGTTCTTAGGAAGTCTTGGCCTAAGAAACAGAAAGCATCATCTAATCTATAAAGTTTCCAGAAAGAAATGGCAATTCCTATGGAACTTACAGGAAATAGAATGGAGATGCAGTTAATTCCTTCCGAAAAAATTAAGGAGGAATTACAAAACTTCAAGATAGAAGTAGCAAGGACTATGTCCTGGATTCAAATTGGAGCAATCCAGATTATGATAAAAGCTACTTTCAAAGAAGGAATAGATTCACTCATTGATATTGCTATATGTGATAAAAGAATGGTGAACCTTCAAGATTAAGTACTGGGAACTATCTCAGGAAATCTTTGCGCAGGAAAGACTGTAGGAGTAATCTATCCAAGAATAGTCTAAAACCTGGCAGATCGAGATTTTAGCCGAGCGTTAACATTACATCAGAATTTCAAAGAAAAAAGGCTGATGAAAGAAGGTAATAGACCGTATTCTATTACCTACCAGATTTCATATGCTCTATCTAATGCACATCATTCAGAGTTGTTTATTAGAAATGAGTTCATTGAAATATCTGAGATATTTGGAAAAGTTGCCCATGCAATTTATCCAGAAAGAGTTGAGTTTCTGCTAATACAGGAAACAGATATCCAAATACAAGACAAACCGATTCTACAAGGAATCAAAGTCTTAGATTGGAATCAAGAGGACTATCTTTCCAGGGAGACAGAATTACAAGTTACATGTGGGGAAAAACGCATGTCCCAGAAACCCAACAGTAGCTAAAAAGTTTTTCTACAATAGGAAAGCTTAGATGCCCAGAAGGGTGGAAGGAAGTAGAAATAGTATTTTATATTACGAAACAAAAGAATCAATTTCTTTGTAATACCATATACTATTTGGAACAACCTACGATAGAAACTTACCAAGGAATGATCAATATCGGAGAATTGGAAGTTCATATGAAAGGAATTCCAAGGAAAGAATAAGATCGACTGATTCTTGGACTAGAGTTTCTCGAGGAACACAAACCTTGGAAACGTCTAGAGTATGGAATGGAGTTTATGGCAGATGATAGAATGTGGAAAATCCAATGACCACAAGCCCATTCTCCATATACATTCCAGTAGGTATGTTATATGAACAATATAAGGCAGAATATTTTGCCGCTTATATTGATTCAGGAGCGGGATCTGTACAACAAAACGAGGAGTTTTTCGAAATAATTTGGAAGAAGAATTACCAAAGATTGCTGGAAGAGATTTTTCCAGGAGAATCTTAATCTTTTGTAAGATGATTAAGATGACTGAAATCATGATCGGAGGTGAGGGACAAACACCTTGGTACAAGGTAAAAACACCACCAATTTATTTTCATGATACAGGAGCTGACATTTTGCTAGGAAACAATTTTCTACAAATGTTTAAGTCCTATACACAAGAAAATGAGACTAGAAGATTAGTGTTCACAACACCTTGTGATCACAAAATCATAGTCCAGAGACTAAGAGAGGCGTTTTACAGAAAATTGCCAATCCAGTTTCGCAGAAAGCGTGGTAATGAAGGAAAACTTCTGAACCCAAAAATGAAGGATTCTAGACGGTTCGGAGAAACAATGCTCCAGTTAATAGCAGATAAAGAGCTCCAACCAGAAGAAATAGAATGCCTTAAGATAGCTCTACATAAGAATGAGGTAGATTTTGAATCTAAGGTATCATTAGAAGATGTCAAGAAAAGGATCAAAGAAAATTACAATGAAGATCCTTTGGCATGGTGGACAAGAATCAACTCAAAGCTTGCCTTAAGATTAAGGAAGGAAAAGAGTATGAATTTGTCCGGGAAAAACCTATCCCAATGAACATAATTGATCAAAGAAATATGCATATTATAATCAAGGAACATTTAGACCTTGGTTTAATCAAAGCAGGAATTTCACCATATAGTAGCCCAGGATTCCTGGTAAGAAATTATGGTGAAATAAAAAGGAACAAACCCAGACTGGTTATTAATTAGGGATTAATAAGATTCTGGAGTTTGATGGGTATTTTATACCTAGCAGATAACATCTAATCAGTTGCATACGCAATGCAAAGATATTCTCAAAGTTCGATTGTAAGTCTGGTTTTTATGAGATTCGAATGGAGGAAGAAAGCAAGAAATTGACAGCTTTCTCCACACCACAAGGATACTATATCTGGGAGGTATTACCAATGGGATTGGCTAATTCACCACAGATATTTCAAAGAAAGATGGATAATCTATTTAAAGATTATTTCAAATTTATGTTTGTGATGTCTTAATTGTATCTAAAAATATGGAAGAACATATTAAGCATTTAGAGATTTTCTCTGATGTTTGTAAAAAGGAAGGACTGGTTCTATCAGAAAAGAAAGCAGTCATTGCCACAAGAAAGATTGAATTCCTCGGAATAGAAATCGATGAGTCTGGAATAATTTTGCAAGAACATATAGTAGAAAAGGTGCAAAATTTTCCAAACGAGTTAAAAGAAAAGAAACAACTTCAGAGTTTTCTAGGAGTTGTTAATTTTGCTGGGATGTTTATAAGAAACCTAGTAAAACACAGGAAGGTGTTTAGTCCATTATTAAAGAAAGATGCAAGATTTATATGGACAAAAGAACACACAGAAAGACTTGTCCAGTTAAAAGATATTTGTAAAAATCTTCCGAAAATGACTATTCCTCAAAATGAGGATGATCTGGTATTACATACGGATGCCAGTGATCATTGGTGGGCGGCAGTCTTGACAAAGCTCACTCCAGATGGAGAACAGCCATGCAGATATTGCAGTGGACTATTCTCAGATGCAGAAGCCATAAGATGACATATCAACGAAAAGAAATTCTATGTAGTAAAAATGGCCTTTGAAAAATGGCCATTATTTTTACTCGCAAAGAAATTTATTTTGAAAGTTGATAATACACAGATGAAAGCTTTTCTGAGAAACAAGATTGAATCCAAACCAAAAAAAGCTAGACTTTAAAGATGACAATCTTTATGTCAAAATTATATTTTTGATATAATTATTATTAAATCTAACGACAATATTCTTGCAGATTTTTTAACAAGAGATGAACATCATTGACATTGATGATATTACCAAGATGCAGAGGCATTTGAGGGAACACCTTGAAATGCTTCAAATCGAGTTTAACAAGTTAGCACTAAACGCAGAAATTGCGGGAAGGCTTCAACAAGCGGATAAGAGAATTGTCTCTAACCAAATTACAGGATGTTTACAGGCATATACTCAGTTATAGTTTGTAACACAAAGGCCTATCCTCCAAGACATCGAGAAGCCATTGGTTTCCCGAATGGAGATTTTTCGAGTACAGGACTTTATACTTGGATCAGGGGATTCAAGTACCACTAGCACAAGTGTTAAGCCGGGATCATCTCCTGATGAGTCGGCCAAAACAAAAATTGAAACTCCAGATTTCAAACTAGATTCTTCAAGTCAACCCTTCACCTTGGGGATTGAAGAGGGAGAGATCAACCTTAGACCCAATACTGACAGGGGCAAAACTAAGGTTGGTGCTAATGAAACTGCAATTTCTCCATTCTAGGTTTACCAACAGACTTGGGAGAAATTGAATACAAGAATCGGCATCAACCCAGCCATGGTTCGAGTTGATGTTGCAGGAAAATATCCTAGGGTATGGATGAAACAAAATTCATATCGAAACGAGGTCAATGCTTGGAATGAATTTGGGGCTCTTGCCTCAGTTTATACTACTTCACCCAGCTTCCCGGAGATCTCAGCATTATCAAAGTGGATACAGGAAGCGGTACATGAAACATGGACGAACAATTATCATTTGTCCAGGGGAAATATTCTGGAACTGTATTTTCTCAGTGCAGCACCAGAACCAGCAGGAAAAGGCTCACACGAAGCATTTCATTTTATCAAGCTAAGAAGGCCAGACATGAATGTCCAGAAATTCATCAAGGATCCTCCTACAAATGAAACACCCCTAGTCTCTTTATTCAATGAAGATGACATATCTACCAGGAGAGCATGAGGAGTTTGGGTCTGTCTAACAGAGATGGACAAAGTCAAGTATCCATTTAAGTTTTATCAAAATTCTGTAAATGGATCTTTTCTGTTGAATACAATGACAGGAAAAACAACGAGCTTCACAGAAGATCTGTTAGAAAAGAAAAAACTCTTATGTGGAATAGCAAGCTGTCTGCAAGTAAAGAAACTCGCCGAAAATTCTGTAATATGACACATGTGGGAAAATGGTCAGAAAAAATCTGCCCAGAATGTCAGAATCAGAAAGAACCGGAGTTTGGTAAAGGATTCAAGTCGAGATCTGATCGAAAACACTTTACCGACACCAGTACAAGTGGGGAAGGACCACAAGCACGATTTCCTCTGGGACACAGAAAACCAAAGATTCCCCGACAAAGCTAAAGTGGACATGTGATCATCCCACTAGCAAAAAAAAGGACCACCATGTGAGTGGAATAAAAGGATCACTAATAATCTGTGGTAAAAGACAAAGGACCATTGGATTCCCTATTGATAAAGATAAAAGAATCCAATAAACAAGAAACTTTAACCCCAAAAATAATCTATAAAAAGATGTTAAAACGGGGTAAAAAAAACACAACCGAAACCTAAAAGAAAATGTATTATACATATTTAAAGGTTTCTAAAAAATGCACTAAGCGAATAAGAAAGCAGCTGATAAATATTCAAGATCTCTACAAATTGTTAAAGGAAGAAGGAAACAAGATCTCAGCTGATATAATACAAACACATATCTACTTGTTATGCCAGGAGATAAAGTTAGAAGAACAAGCTATTTCTAGATTAATGATCTAGGAAGAAGACAATTTGAGTGGAGGGACCATCCAACCACTTAACCAGATAAGGCCAACCACAGCTGGAAAGCATCAGATTATAGCAAGAGTTTGAAGTCCGCAATACAAATCCGTCAGGGACTTCTATAAATAAGAGGGCAGAAGGAAGACGAAGGGATCACTCAACCTCTTCGTTTTTCTTCAAAATAAGTTATAATTTTTTCTTTCAAGTTTATGTGTTCTGTAATTTCAGCTACTATCAGTAGCTAAACAAGTTTCTCCTCCTCTACAGGAGGTTACTATGTAAATGTTTGTGTTTGAATAAAGGAATCCTTTGCTCTAGCCCCTCTATATTATTTTCAAAATTTTATCTTTTATTGTACATCCTAAGGTAGGAAACGAATTAGGGTTGTGCCAAGTGCTGCTGAAGGAATCTGCTGTCAGTAACCATCTGTTGCGACTGCGTGGTTAGACTGTGAGGAGCACTCTGTAAAATACAGTGGATACAACCCAGTGGCACTCCGGTGAAAGAGGTATAAGATTTAATTTATTATACGGAAGCATGATGTGCCTTTTATAAAAATAATCGATTATTTGAGCATGATATATAGGCTGGAAACCTTGCATAGCCATATGTCTTGAGGCTATATATCTTTAAGAACATGCTCGATAGGTATAACAATGCCACGTACCAAAAAATCAAAAAATTAAGGATGTTTTTGAAAGATTTTAGAAAATTGGGGAGTTTAAACAAAGAAATAAGGGGATGTGGAGTGAGGAGAAAGTTGAGAATGAGAATGAGGAGTAAATGCAAGTTTGCCCTTAAAAAAATTTTATTTAATTAATTAATTAGTTAATCATTTAGATTCCTTAAGAATATTCCTTTGGTATATGACATGGTAAAATCTACTAATAAGTCTTTGACTATATTTCTCATATTTAACAATTAAACATTTTAAGATTTTGGATTCATTTAATATTTAATGACGATCTGATAGCGCCAATATGACGAGGAGGCAAAACTAGTTATTATAGTGAAAAGTGAAAATTTTGAAAACCAAAATTTTTCCCTTTTCATTTTTACCTGTTGCTTATTTTGGAACTCATTCACTAAATTAGACTGTTGTACTCTCCTCGTTTTCAAATATAAAATACACTTATAAATGTTTTTATAAAAAAATCTATTTGATCTCCATCAAATTACAGTCGCCAAATTCAACTACTTGAATTTGACTATTTCAACAAGAACACAAAAATCAATACTTGTGTGTCTTTCAATAGTTCACGAAACATTTGTCCTTATTCGGGCTTGCCATAGACTCATTCATTTCATTAACCTCTTGATCAAGAATATCACAACTCAAGTCTGATTGCATCCATCAGATCATGGTAAGAGCATCTAGCATCTAGTAGCATTGCTCCATGATCATATAGATATCACCGATGATGGTTATTGTACACTACGGTTCATTCAATACATATATCCCGATCGAATATGCAATCATTGTATATCAAGAGTTTCAAATGAATTCGATAATGATACGATGTATCTTTGAGTAATCATAGTGACATCGTATGTACAACTAAGGAAAAACCCTTCCATAAAATACATGTTTTATTCTGGCCAAATATTCCTTGCACTATTAACTCATTAGATCAAATAAGATATCAACACCCATAGGTGAGTAGTGAATCCTTGACTACAATGCATCGACTCATATGTATGTCGGGACAACACCAAATCTCATCACCTGATGACACTCCTAGACCCGGTAAACTAGTCAAAGTGCAGTGCTAGGTAGTGCTCCATGTTGCCCCAGCTCAAATGACTAATGGTGAACAACCATAACCGTAGACTAATCCACTTGATAATTGATAACCACTTAGAAATTTCAATAGAGGGTTGTTCGGTATCATCATATGATCATCCATCTGTATTATTGGATACATTTATGCCCATACCAATGAAACGTAGCGCAAACATCACAGATGTTAGTCTCAAGCACGAGGGCCATTTATTCTTGTTTTAGGCGGCTTAATCGGCTGGGAACAAATTTACGATATAAATATACTTCCTAATAAATGTCATGATCCACGTGACTTGTAAATCTCATGGTATTTATAGTATATTCAAGAGCTTTATCTATGCATCTTGCATTGATATACATATACAGTTGATGCAATAATTAGATAAAATTGTAAAATATTATTAAAATAAATATTTTTTTACATAAGAGTCAATAAAGCCCAAGTCACAAGTTGGCTCGCTAGGCACGTATTCTAACAATCTTCAGATTGTGGGAATAAGAGACATATAAGTAGAGAGAGTCGCCTCTGCAGAAAATATTGTTAATCCCTATAGTCAACTACCCATAGATCTCAAATTCATTGCTTCACGATACTTCTTAAACAGTGATTCGTAAGTGGATCAACAACATTTTCTACAGAGGTGACTCTCTCTACTTATATGTCTCATTTTTCTACAATCTCTCGGATGGTGTGGAACTTACTCGGTATATATTTGGATCGATAATAAGACATCGCCTCCTTTGCTTGCGCAACGAAACCTATTTTGTCGAAGTGCACAAAGACTGCATCAACTCCATTAAGAATGACGCCCAACTCTTGGACAAAATATATCATCCAAACTGCCTATTTCACTACAACTGATGCAACTACATATTCGGCCTCAATGTTGAATCCGCTATGGTGCCTTGTTTGGAACGTTTCCAAACTACATCACTACTATTGATCTTGAACACAAATCCAGATATTGATTTTGAATCATCCACATCTGATTGGAAGTTAAAGTTAGTGTATTTTTCTAATTTTAATTATCCGCTGTTGGGACTTTGATTGTTGCATTCACAAGAGCAGGTTGTTCACAAGTAGTATAATTCGGTGAGTCCGAATATTGTATCCACAGGGAAGCTAAGGTAATTACAAGTGCACAACAATATCTTTTTGTTTTTTTTTAATGGTTTGAATCTTTAATTGGTAATTTTTAATTGTTCAAATTTTAATTTAAGTAGTTGAGATTAAAGGATCCACTCTTGGTATTTTAATAAAGTTATCATTAATGAACATTATTGAAATCCACTTAATAAAATGGTTCCAATATATATTAATAATCATATTTATATTATGTTATATATTATTATCTTATAAGTATATAATATATATCAAAACTTGTAAATGTTGTAAAGTATTTATTGTGCTATATATATATTTGTAAACACTAAATCAAGGTTCCCACTTTAAATGGTTGGTAAAACCAAACAAACATTTAAATAGTACCAAGAAATTAATATTATGATATTAATATATAATAAATCAAGACATCCACTTTAAATGGTTGGTAAAACCAAACAAACATTTAAATGGTACCAAGAAATTAATAGTATGATATATTCATATATATTAAATCAAGGCATCCACTTTAAATGATTGGTAATTCAAACTAACATTTAAATGGTTCCAAGAATTTAGTGTAATATATAGCAACAATAAATCAAAACTCACATTTATAAGTAGGGTATAATAATACTTAAAGAAATAAAAATAACATAAACAATAAATAATGATTAAATAATATAAAACATAGATTCTTACCTTTAATAACCTTATTATCATGCCAAGAGTTTCACATTTTCATCTCAACTTTGGGAAGTTAGCTACTCATTATTCAAAGTGTAAAACTTTGAATATGAATTTAACATGCTAATTATATTTAAATGGAGAAATAAAGGAAAAACAAAGAGAGAAATATTATGAACTCAAAGGTTTGTTCATAAAATGAGGGATATCTCAATACATTACAATGCACCGCTATTTAAAGCCAAATTTAGGGAGACAACCACAAATAAAATATTATTTTTTACACATAAGTCTTCATTGGTGTTCCAAAAAATTAATATTTTAATACACATTAATTTTGAAAATCTTTCCATCCGAATTTTCTTCTCCACATAAAACAAAACATGTATATATCTGTTGTTTGAATTGTGGTATTTGTTTTTAACCATTTGACCAAGTAATTTAAGAGATATGGTCAAAATGCTAGAGCATGGTAAAACTGTCACTTCTTTGATAACTTTATTTGTTGCTTAATTTGATCCCACTTGTGAGAAGATTTTTATCTCATGCTTGCCACCTATATTGTAGATATTAACATCAACTTTCTACAGGTCCAAAAATCATCTTAATCTCATTTACAATGCCAAGGTTATTCTTGTTTTATTGAACCTGTAAAAAATAGTAAAAACTTATATGTGAAACCCCGATTTTTTTTCAGGAGATAAGAATTTTTATGATAAGCCTAATTTTGGGATAATTCGAGATCTAAGATTTGATATGATACTGATACCAGATAAAGATATAAGATTTGATATGATATTGATACAAGATAAAGATCTAAGATTTGATATGATAATTATCCTAGATTTAAATTTTGATTCAAATTTCAAACACAAAGATAAAACACGATCAGGATAGCAGTCAACCCCTATAAATAGGAGGACTCTCTCATTCAAATTTTACACATCAATTTTCGAATTTCTCTCCATATTTTCGAAATTCGCTCTCCAAAATTCTGCACGAGTCATCAAAATTCTGTCCAAGTTCAGAAATTAGTTTCTCTAGCTCGGGTACTCGGAATCTGATCTCTCCACCGTTCAGAATATGCTTCTATATGTTTTGAATAACATATCCGAATTTCGGCCAAATCCAACGGTTAGTCATTCGTTTATAGCCTTCGTAAGAGAACTGCTCAGATTTTAGGCGAGAAACAGCATACCTTCGGTTTTTCATCCAGAAGCAGACTAAAACGACCTCTGAACTCGATCTCCACCATTCATAATTTAATTAACGTAATTATGAACGTACTGTAAAAGTTGGGCCCGATCCAACGGTTCAATAAGGTGCAAGAAATTTTACAAGATAGCTGATTTTTCGGTATATGTGCTGTTGCGTTTTCGAAGCATGATTATTCTATGGTTTCTGAGTTCTTCACGTTTTCTTCCAGTATAAGGTAAGTGGGCTTGTTTTAAAATATGTTGCGTATGAATTATTTCGTTTTCGAAAGTTTCGGTTGAGCACCTTCACTCTGTTTCTACGTTCTTTTTTGTGCGATTTTGGTACGTTTACGTGTTGGCACTGTGAGGATTCACTGAAAATGGGTGGGAATCCCAACATATGGCCCTTCACGGTGGGATAGAACCGTTTTATGGCCTCGTCCCCTTAGAGGAATAAAAATTAGGGACTGATATCAGTAAACCATAGAAGGTGAAAGAATCGCAATGCTGTTATGATATGAATACGATGTTACGTTATGAAAAGCATGATGTGTTTATGTGTTATTTTCGAAAATGGTGTAAATATTTTTATGTTGTGCTCGAACGGCCCTCACTTGCTGAGTGACGACCATATCAGTCACTCCTTACTCTACCATCCCCAGATAAATCAGATGAAGAAATAGGGAAAGAAGAATCAGACATCAGTTTTGGGACTGATATTGGACGCATGAAGAATTTTAATTAAGATGTGTTCTTGTGAGTTTTTAATTCAAATTGTAAACGCTTCCGCAGATTTTTATCTTTCTCAGAGTTACTATTGTAAGGACGACTCCATTTTTATGGTATTTACGATATAAACTGGTTTTGGTTTATACTGTACTACGAGGCTTGTTGTTTAGCAATTATGTGATTGTTGAATAACGCCGGTGTCGACTAACCCCGGTCTCGGGGCATGACATTTAAGTGGTATCAGAGCCGCCAGATTCATAATCCAGTTGGGAAAAATTTTACCAAAAGAAGAAAATAAAAATCGGCCAGATTTTTGCAAATAGCCGATCTAGTCTCCTCCAGAACGACCCAACGAGTAATATCCATAACGAAATTGAGAGGCATGGTCCGAAAACGCAAAATTCCTTCGTTTAGGCATCTGAAATCGCGTATTTCCATATTAGAAAAGTTTCGTAAATCCTATAACTTTCTGAAGAAAATTCCAAATTCGATTATGTCAGCTGTTCTGGAACCCTCTCGACGTATTCTTTCAATCCATATGTTTATCTCTAGACTTTCCATTTTTGGAAAAGATCTCGAAAAATCTCGTTCAACGCGTTTCTTGTAGTGCTTATCGGATTTTTATGGAATTGGATTAAGGAAACAATTAGTATTGACCTATATTGCTGGGATTATATCTATCTGAGCTAAATTGACTTAAGCTTCTGACTTAAGATGAAATATTTGATTTGGGGACAATAAATTATTTATGGAAAAAAAAACTAGTATGTGAAAATCTGAGATAAGAGTTATAATAAGTTTTGAATATTTTAATATGGAAGTTGATTTTGGACAATAGTTAAATGTGTAAACATTAATTTGGGTTCTTGAGAATGCTAAACGTTAACTTTAAATATGTATAATTTTGGGTTATCTTGTTTAAAATGAAGTTGATGGACAATATCTTAAGGTTAAGAAATTTATATTATTTTGGAATAAGTAGTAGATTACGACCTTATGTGAATAAAATAAGTTACGAGATATTGTTTGACATTGAGGAAGGTATAGCATAATAAGTTTTGAATTTTTTACGGTACTAAGAAAGATTCAAGGAGAAAGACATTCAATAAAAATAGTTTGTGTTAGAACTTTCTAAGCTCATGGTGAGGAAATTAATGTTTAGTGCAAGTAAGATTTAACAAAAGAATTAATTGAGGATTAATTTCATTTGTACAAGATTGAATAAGATTTTATTTTATGACGATTGAGTTATAATTTTTGGGATTTAAATCAATAGGGTATAGATTGATATTGAGTTAAGTTCCAAGATTTTATATGAGTTTTAAGTTTTGAGATAATAATTGTGATAATTTCAAGATAAAATAAAATCAGTATCTATTCGCATATATTCCGTGCCGAGTTGATTCCAAGTACTTTGGTAGATTTCGATGTCATCATATAGATGGTTTGGTTATCTAAGAGCAGTAAGAATTTCAAAATCCAAACCGCGAATCAATAAGAAATAAGGTATCATGGCAATGCCAATAGACAAAAATACATTCTTTCTGTTTCCCAAACTTGGAAAGCCATTAAATCAGGCAAAAAAGTTTACCTAGCAATAGTGAACGAAGTGCAGGAAGAAATTGAGCTCAAGTTGGAAGATACCCCAATAGTGTAGGAATTCTCAGACGTTTTTTTTTTCCGAAAGAATTCTCGGGATAGTCTCGGACCACGAGGTTGAGTTCAAAATCAATGTGGTTCTCGGTGCTGCGCTAATTTCAATAGCACCATACCGAATGACGCCAACTGAACTCCAGGAGCTAAAAAAAAACAACTCCAAGAATTGCTAGACAAGAAGCAATTTCAACCGAGTACATCACTCCAGTACTGTTTGTGAATAAGGAAGACAGAAGTATGAGATTGTGTATAGATTATAGAGAACTCAATAAGATCACAATCGAGAATAAATATCTTCTTCCAATGATAGACGATCTTTTCGATCAACTTAAGAAGCTAAAACTTCTCCAAACTCGGCCTGAAAACAGGCTACTACCAATTGAAGGTCAGGGCTGAAGATTTTCCCAAAACAGCCTTCCAAAAAAGAGGTTCAAGCCATTACTTGACAAACTTTTTAGCGGCGTTCACCGAGGGGATCCTCATTTACTCACCAAGTGAAGAAGATCACAAAGAACATCTTCATCTCACTTTTCATAAGTCAATGGAGAGAGAACTTTATTCCAGTTCAATAAAGGTGAGTTTCGGCTACAGAACGTCACTTTCTTAGCTCAAAGACCGGCCAAGACCAATGACAATGACAGAAATTCAGAGCTTCTTAGGATTGGCAGAGCTATTATCGGGAATTGTTCAAGATCTTCCCTCAATAGCAATACAGCTTACAAAACTCACAAAAGAACTCTAAATTAAATTGGAGCAAAGAGTGTGAGAAAATTTTTGAACCTTACAGAAGAAACTTGCAACCACAATGGTGATAGTGCTACCTGATGAAGGCAATGATTTTTTTCAATTACAGAGATCCGTCAAAGAAAGGTCTAAGATATGTGCTCATGCAAGAAGGAAGAGTAATTTCCTCTGCATCAAGGCAATTGGAATTGTATAAGTAAAACTATCCAACTCGCGACCTTGAGTTAGCCGCAGTAGTTTCTGCATTAATGAAGCATTACCCTTACGATGCCAAGTGTGTGATCTTCACTGACCATCAGAGCCTCGAGTATTTGTTCACGTGGAAAGAATTGAACATGAGGTAGAGATGATGGATTGAATTATTTTGACGTAACGATAAGCTACATTTCAGGCAAGACAAATGAGGTAGATGACGCTTTAAGTCGGAAAAACATGGGTAAGATAATTCTAGCCTCACTATCAGGGCAATCGTGCTTTGAGAAATCGTTAAGCAAAATCAGTTTCATGGTCTTGATGGGAAATTAAGATTTAGTATTAGAAAAAGAAAAGAAAATTTGAGATTGGAGTTTATGTGAAATGATCAATTGGAATTTTGATTTTTACCTTTTAAGATAATACTTTTGAGGTTTACATAAGGTTGACCGTATTGGTTATAGTTTGACTTTTGGGAATTTTACATTACTACAAGCTTTGGGATATGAAACAATAATAATTGGGATCCAGCTTATGCATTACATGGTTGATATAAAATTTAAGAAATGATTTTTGGGATTTATATTATGAGACTAGTCTTTATATTAAATGTTCAATAGAAAAGTTGATATTGATTTTTTGGATTTCAGTTAGAGTTACATTATTGGGCTACATTTGGATTCAAAAGGTTTTTATTTGGGTTTTCCTTTCTCATTAGACAAATAGTTTATCAAATTATGATTATGAGATATGCGACTATTGGGTTACAATAAGTTTTTATAGAATCATTGATTCTAATAATTATAGTTCAATAGAAGTCATATCATTGGATGCAGTAATAGAAGTAATAATAAGAAATTATGATGTTAAAAGTATAATTGAAAGTATGAGTAAGTCAACACTTTAGTTATTAAGATGTCTGACAAAAATCATTGGGATATGATTTAGGAATTTTAGACGATTTTCTAATCATACTGAAAGGAAGCCACGCGAGATAAAGAATGCGAGAAGAATGTTTTTATCTATTCAAAGATCAAGACAACCCAAGTTTCGAGAAAGAAACTTTCCATAAGGTGGGAGGGATGTGAAACCCCGATTTTTTTTCAGGAGATAAGAATTTTTATGATAAGCCTAATTTTGGGATAAACCGAGATCTAAGATTTGATATGATACTGATACCAGATAAAGATATAAGATTTGATATGATATTGATATCAGATAAAGATCTAAGATTTGATATGATAATTATCCTAGATTTAAAGTTTAATTCAAATTTCAAACACAAGGATAAAACACGATCAGGATAGCAGCCAATCCCTATAAATAGGAGGACTCTTCAATTCAAATTTTACACATCAATTTTCGAATTTCTCTCCATATTCTCGAAATTTGCTCTCCAAAATTCTGCAGGAGTCATCAAAATTCTGTCCAAGTTACGGTTTTTCATCCATAAGCAGGTTAAAACGACTTCTGAACTCGATCTCCACCGTTCATAATTTAATTAACGTACTTATGAACGTACTGTAAAAGTTTGGGCCCGATCCAACAGTTCAATAAGGTGCAAGAAATTTTACAAGATAGCTGATTTTTCGGTATATGTGCTGTTGCGTTTTCGAAGCATGATTATTCTATGGTTTCTGAGTTCTTCACGTTTTCTTCCAGTATAAGGTAAGTGGGCTTGTTTTAAAATATGTTGCGTATGAATTATTTCGTTTTCGAAAGTTTCGGTTGAGCACCTTCACTCTGTTTCTACGTTCTTTTTTGTGCGATTTTGGTACGTTTACGTGTTGGCACTGTGAGGATTCACTGAAAATGGGTGGGAATCCCAACATATGGCCCTTCACGGTGGGATAGAACCGTTTTATGGCCTCGTCCCCTTAGAGGAATAAAAATTAGGGACTGATATCAGTAAACCATAGAAGGTGAAAGAATCGCAATGCTGTTATGATATGAATACGATGTTACGTTATGAAAAGCATGATGTGTTTATGTGTTATTTTCGAAAATGGTGTAAATATTTTTATGTTGTGCTCGAACGGCCCTCACTTGCTGAGTGACGACCATATCAGTCACTCCTTACTCTACCATCCCCAGATAAATCAGATGAAGAAATAGGGAAAGAAGAATCAGACATCAGTTTTGGGACTGATATTGGACGCATGAAGAATTTTAATTAAGATGTGTTCTTGTGAGTTTTTAATTCAAATTGTAAACGCTTCCGCAGATTTTTATCTTTTTCAGAGTTACTATTGTAAGGACGACTCCATTTTTATGGTATTTATGATATAAACTGGTTTTGGTTTATACTGTACTACGAGGCTTGTTGTTTAGCAATTATGTGATTGTTGAATAACGCCGGTGTCGACTAACCCCGGTCTCGGGGCGTGACATTATAATTACACAACAACTTATATTTTATACAATTTATTATAAAACATATAATATTTAAACATTTAATAAAACAAAAACTATATATTTATATTATAAAACATTTAATTAATATATAATTTTTTATCATTATCACACTCCCCAACCAACTTATTGCTAGTCTCTAGCAATATAAGCATTAATATCAACACAAAACATATTGATTAATTTAAATAGAAATGTAATCAGAACTATCCAAGTGTTTAAATTAAATTTGAAAACTGTCAAAGTTATATCAAGATCATTATAATTATAATTTATGAAATAATCTGAACTGATCAATTCAAAGCTTATTTTCAGGTAGTTAAATGTACATGGCCTTCAGAAATTCCTAGTAAGAGTCTCAACTCCATATCCTCACAGGTTAATAAGTGTTCCAATTTATGGGAATGATTTCTCTCATGGAGTTGAATTACAGATAAATGCTCAGGAAAATGGTTTACAGAATGCAGACAGACAAACGAGCCAAACTAATCAAAAGATAGGAAATCCAGTGATTCAAAATCCAGTTGTTCTTATTATATATTTTTTTCCTGATCTTTTTTTTTACATCATGGAATCAGACTAAGTTTATGCTTCTTGACCAAAAATTTATTTAATTTGTACAATGTATTTCTCTCTTTCTTTCTTTTTTTTTCTTTTTTTATTTGTATTTTTATGAAAGATAAATGGGTCGCAGCATATAACTTAAAAATTACATAGATTTTCAACATCTTTCTTTTTTTTCTTTTTTCTTTTTTTTTTAGGAAATATCAATTTTTTTTTTCAAAATAAAAACTCAAGATCTAAACAATAGATAACATCTCTGATGATCAATAAAGGCTCGCAAGCTGTTTTCTCAATCCTCTCCACTCACTCACAAAATATGTGTGAGTTCAAAAATTTTAGGCACTCTTATCAGGTATATCTTGGGCCATATACTTTAATAACTGATTTTATCACAATGGTTAATCATTCAAAAAGATTTCATAAATCATATTTTTATAGTGATCAAAATATTAAAATTGACTTTTTTTTCAAATAAAAATTTAAACATCCTTAGATAGATTATTACAATTTCTAATCTAAACCATTCAAACATGTAATGTATGATATTTTTGCAAAAATTACTAAGATACAAACAATAAACATGTTTTTATTTTAAAATAATTTTAAATTTTTTTTTTTAATTTTTAAGTTTGTTCTCCCCCCAATCAGAATATGACATTGTCCCTAATGTCAAAATAACTATTAATAAAGAGTACATATGAAAGAGATATCACCTGGAATTTTATTGAAGATAACAAACTGAAACAAACGCAAACCAATCCACGATTTTTGAATCAATGATCCAACTTTCTTTTCTTACTGCTTGATTGCGACCAATTGATATTTGTTATCATCGGATCAGGCTTATGAACAAAACCTTCCAAATCATCAATTAATTGGTCGGCAGTCGAAGCACTGATGAGCATCCGTCGTGAATTTTCTGAAATGAAATTCTGTTCCACAGCTTTATTAATAAATATCAACAAACTGTCATATTAATTATTGATATTCAACAAACCCACAGGTTTATTATGGATATTAAGTTGTGCCCAAGAAACAGTGTTAAAAATTTCTTCTAATGTACCAAAACCACCTGGTAGTGCAATAAAATCATCAGAATTTTCAATCATTTTGGTGATTCTTTCATACATAGAAGAAACTTTTAATTCCTCCCCAATCGTAACACCTGTAATATTTCCTTCAGCTAAAGTTGTAGGAATAATACCCAAAACCTGACTACCTCCAAGATGAGTAGATGTTGAAACAGATCTCATTAACCCAATATTACCTCCCCCATATACTAAGTGAATTTTTCTCTCAGCCAATATCTTTCCAAGATTATTCGCTGCTTCTACAAATACTTCATTTTTTCCAGGACTCGACCCACAAAATACACAAATATTTTTCAATGTTTTTGCAGAGGATCCAACCATGTTTTTACTTTCTTTTTTGTCTGCGAAAATAGAGAGAAAGATGTGAGATTTTATAGGGGTAATATGTTATCATGACAAAACTATGGGTCATAGATGTAAG
Source organism: Primulina tabacum (assembly GCF_025594145.1). Classification (NCBI taxonomy): domain Eukaryota; kingdom Viridiplantae; phylum Streptophyta; class Magnoliopsida; order Lamiales; family Gesneriaceae; genus Primulina; species Primulina tabacum. The sequence goes on from NC_134550.1 coordinate 18,975,535, forward strand.
CAGAATAAACAGTAAAAATAATAATGACACACATGCATATAAACGATAGTGTGATTGTGGCTCACAATTTTCCTCTGGTTTTACGTCCAGAAACGGCTTCAACGCCTTCTATGAGTCGAGGATATGCTTCCTATTCAATTTTCTTATAAATTGGCAAACAGGGTCATTTTTAGTCGGATTTCCAAGACTATGACGCTCATCTTCAAATTGTTTTCATAAACGTAGAAGTTCAATGTAACGCCCCGAAAATTTGAAGGTCCACGCGAACCACATGCATTCGAGTTATTAAATTCTTTGTGTATTTTAATTAGATGTTTTAATTGCATAAATTAATTATGTTGTGCATGTTGACATATTTAAAATTATATTTTTTACATTGTTGCACTAAAATGTATTTTTAAAAGTTTATTCGAGTTGCGATCGAAGAACGGAGACCGAGGGCTGAAAAAAAAATAGAAAATGTTTTTATTAAAAAATTGTTTTTAATATTTAAAATAAAGGTGATGCTTTTTATTATTTTTTTGAAAATAAGAGATTTTGAGGTGATTTTATATGCTGGGACGTAATTTTTATCGGTGTTGGTTTTTTCAACTAAAATACGAACTTTTTGGCTACCCGACTAATAAATTCACAAATTTATTTAATCAAAAACTTTGTTAATATTTTATTAAATCCTAATTAAGAATAATGGGTGAAATGCCCGAATTGAAAAAAAAAATTCGATAAAAAAAAAATTATTATTCACGGGTACTGTTCACGGGTACTGTTCATCGAGTTACTATTCAAGCGCTGCGGTGCTAGAAAGTGGCGTCTAGGCGCTAGTTTTGCGAAGGTTTGGTGCTGAGGCGCTAAAAAGTGACGCTGCGGCGCTACAGACGCGAAAAATCAATATTTGAGTCAACTTTCACCTCCTCCAATCATTTTTCTCCTCCTTCACACAAACCCACATCCATTTCCTCTCCATTTTCAAACTTCTTTCTGATATTAAGGGAGATTTGCTCAAGAAAATTATAAAATGAAGGTAGATTTGTGATGCTCTCATCACGGGCTTCACAAGGATGTAAGTTTTTCCGATTTTTGTTAAAGTTTGGAAATGGGTTGAAGTTTAGAATTGATATTTGAGTTGATATTTGAGATATTGAGATGTTGGAGATGTTGTATTTGTGTTGGTTTGAATTTAAAAGGGATATGAGAATGGTTTCTTGTTTATGTACGAAGAACAATTTCCACGCCTTCTGTATTTCGTGTTTATGGGACATTTGTGGTTGGATTTTGGAGTTATGGTCTTCATCAAACTTGTATATAATCGAGTTAGCTTCGATTTGGTTCAAGAATCACTCAATTCCATGAAGAATTGAAAGAGATGCTATATTTACTACACCTGGTCTAGAATCCCGAGTTTGTGTCCATGGCTTTTGTTTATTCGAATTCTGGTATTAATCGGTTGGGATTCTGAATTTGTTGTTCAAAAGAAAGTTATAGAACATTGTCTTGTCTTCGAAATGATATAAACTGGGCTTGATTCCATTGAGTATTGAGGGAGTTATGCTCCAAATATTAAAATGTGTCAGATTGGTACGGATGCAGAATTTCGAAAATTATGTTGTATGTTTCAAATTATGAACGGCTGAGTAAATGACTTTATTTGACAAAATTTTGTGAAGAATAATTGTTGGGATTTGAGTTTTCTTGCACATCCAATTTTGCGGATCTTGATTTGAAGCCGTATTGAATTAATTATGAATTTTGTACAGAAACTGCTCTGTTTTGATAAATGATCCAAGTTCTTGCGTTATAGTAGACTACAGAGGTTCAAGACTTCTCACCTACGCATTTCGATCTTCTTTTGGTAATATTTGAAAGGTATGTTACGATCGGTAACATACGAGGTAAAAGTATCATTTTTATTTTAAATTGAAAATTCGATGGCTTGATGAATTATTTGTGATTTTTTGATGATTGATCTTTTGAGATGAGCTTATTATGATATTGAATTGATGAGATTGAAATGCATCATTCCATTGCATATTGAGCCACTTTTTGATTCAGATTTGATATGACGGAGGTCGCCTTGATTTATTGATTTGTTGGACGTATGGGGCTATAGTTGAGTTGGCATAGTGTATGCGGAGGTCGCTGCTATGGCCTGAACACTCTCTATAGGCTCACCATAGTCCTGGGATTGTAGAACACAGCACCCCACCCCGAGCGGATGAGTCGGTGGCTGTTGCTGGGTGATTCTATTCCCTTGGGTACCCTATGACCAGATGATTCACTTGATCTTGAAATTTATTGATAGCCCACAGCTTCTGATCATGCATTGCATTATATTGCATCTTTATGGATTTATATGAACTTTGTGAAATTTTAAATTCTCATATGTCATTGATTGTATCATACTGGGTTTATACTCATCGGCACGTCGGCTACCTCTTGTTTTCATGTGCTTGACGGTAGGTGAGGCGAGGCTTGGGATGCCAGAGTCCAGTTCCAGGCGAGGAGATACGAGTTAGAGTTGGATTCTCGGGTCTTAGGAGCTATTTGATGATGTTTGGATTACTTTTGTTCACTAGTTATTTTGACATGTTGAAAATTATATTTAAAACATTTGAGACATTTAAATTATTCTGACGATGTTTATGTCAGTTTGTGAACAAGAAATTATATATTTTATTAAATCAGTTTGGTTTGATACAATTAAAATTATTAGTATTAGATATCGGACCCGGGGCCCCACAATGGGCTTAATTTAAAGGCTTAATAGGCCTAAAGCCTAGTTAGTAATTTAATTAGTGTATTTAATATATTTAAAGCACCTAAAACCCTACTCTTGCAAGGGAATTCACGGCCACACACCTCACAATTTCTGAAACTCTCCCCACCCCTCTCAAAGACCCCACGGCACACACACATCACAAATGGAAAGAAATTTCGAAGGTGCAAAGGGGAAACAAGCCAAGGTTTCGATCCGTTCTTCGTCGCCAACGTTATTTCGTGCGTATAAAACGCAAAGGCACGCTATAATTATTTTCTTTCTCATCAATCACACCCTAATATGTATTTAATTATGATTGGCATGAAAATCAAGTATCTCTTTTGTTATTTTCGTTTTTATACATATAAATAGGTTTAAAGCATGTTTGTGTGATCCAAAACTTGTGATAACTTTGCACAAAGGGGTTGCCATGATAGGGGCATCACAAGGGATGTTTTCCAGAAGATTTAAGGACCCAAAGATGAAGGTTTAAGGGCTGGACAGTAGGGTGAAGTAGTTTGAACGAAAACTGCATATTATGGGGGGCTGCGCATGGTTATGGTGACGGGTTGCAAGGCTGTGCTCTTTTGGGACGTGGGGCCTGGTCCAGCTGCTTGCTAAGGAGTTGGTCTAAGTCCTAGGAGGGTTGACCAGGTCCTGGACCATGCGGTTAGGGGCTGGAACCGAAATAGTAGGAGTTAGAGTCCTATTAGGACTAGAACACCCATGCAGAAAAACCAGCAGCAGTAGGGGCGGGTTCAGGGATTTTATGGGCTTGAATTTAATTCAATAAGGCTTAGTTATGTGTTACGAAGCTTTGGTTAAAGTTTGGTAAGGTTTCGAGAAGTTTCGAGTCCATATGAGTCAAAACCGGGAAGTATGTCTAAGTTTTAAAAAACGAATCGGAAAACGCCTAGTTTTAGGCTTTATAAAATTATGAAAAATTAGGTTTAAGCTTAAATAATTATTATAAGTCTAGGTTTTTAATTTGGGAATTTTATATTAAGGTTGGTTTAATTCGGGATTAAAACACATTAATACGTCACATTTAAAAGATTAATTTAAAAGTCATCGAATTATGCTAAATAAAAATATGAGAAAATTCCTGTAAGCTTAGATAATTATTTGGGACATGTTAGAGTCAATGAAATTAAGAAAATGTCAAAAATATGAAATTTTACGTCCAGGGGTAAAACAGTTTTTTTACACCTAGAAAATTAGTAAACGTCATGGCAGTGTCTTGAATGCTGTTTTATGTGATAATATGATTATTTTCAATGGTTATGGATGTTTATGAAATTTTTATATGTTAATATGTCAATTTAAAATGTTTATGGATTTTTAAGAGGTTAATATGTTTAAATGTTTTATGATTTAATATGTTAAAATGTTTATTTTAAATGTTTATGATTTAAATATTTATTTTAAACGTTTATGATGTTAAAATGTTTATTTTGAAATGTTTATGGTTGTTTATACGTTAAAACGTTTATTTTAAATGTTTACGGATTTTTAATCTGTTAAAAATGTGCATTTTAAAATGTTTATGTATATTTATGATTTTAATATGTAAAATCATGATTTTTAAATGTTCATAAATTATTAAGTTTAAATTGGACATTTAAAAGATATGTTGCATGCTTGGTTTCAAAATAAAATGATATTATATGCATGTTTTTATTAAGTGATGGAAATATGACATGTTGAAGGATGTGAAGGATTGTGACTACTACATGTTGGAAATATCGTGAGGGTTATGGTCCCAGTGGGAGCCCGACGATCGTGTTTCCTTGGATATGGATACGAATACGAATACGTGATACGAATACGAATATGTTAATACGTTGGACAAGGCCCAGTTGACGGGTGAGAGTGTCGCTGGTGTCCCCGCCGCCTAGTACTGTGGTTTTCTTTAGAAGGATCCATCGCCCAATACGATCACGAATACGAGTCACAATCACGATCTGAATTCAACAAACACGAACATGAACATGAATACGAATATGAATATGGATATGCATATTAATATAAATACGAATATGAATATGAATTTGTTTATGTTTTTATGAAAATGTTTTATGCATCATGAAAATGTTTACGAAAATGTCTAAGTTTAAGTTTATGCATCTTAATGAAAATGATATTTTAAGTACAAGTATTTTTCACTGTTATATGTTAACTGTATTACGTGTTGAGGATCGGGTTGAGTTTAGAAGGGGGGTTGAATAAACTCAATGGCCAACTTATTAAATTCTTTCGAACGATGTGCTAAAATCCTGTTAGAGATTTTAACGATTCGTGTTCAAGTATAAAGACCAGCAGATCACAAGATAATGTGCGGAAAATGATCTGTTGGTTAGTGGGTGAAAAATAATAAAGCCGAAAAGCAGTAGATAGCACAAGATTTGTTTCTGGAAGTTCGAAGATGAATCTTCTACGTCTTCCCTTCTTCTGTTTCCAGAAGGTATCACTAAAAGACTTTGGTGAATACAGCACAACAATTGTACACACCCACTTCAACAGGACTTACCCTTCGCCTATTGAAACTCTTAGCTTTACAACTCAACTTCTTGAATGATCTTAAGTTCTGGAAATGACTCTTTTCCAGTTACAAATTCTTCTATCAATGAAATAGTGAAGTGAATAGCTTGAGAAGATATAACGAAAAATAGCTAGCACAATATGATCTCAATGATCAAGAGTATGCAATGAAGCGTGTGCTGCTTTTTCAGTGTTTGAGCTCTTTAGATAACTGAAAGTTCTAACAATGCTCGAATGATGTTTTTCAATTCAGATTTTTGTTCAATGCTACGTGCTACTTCACGAAATCCTTCATCTCCATATATAGGCTCTATTCAACGTTCAAAAACTGAACGGTTCTTTTCTTTTTGGTGGTTCAGCTTTATTGCTTAAAATGGACCCTGCAGAATACATCAAAAGTAATCAGTCGCAGTTCATACCAAAAATGGTATACCGTCTTAAATGTTCTTGTATAGCATTTAATGGCATTTAATGAAGCAATAAATGCTGGTATCACGTTAATAGATCAACGGTAATATTTAGAGACTTTGAGATACGCAAGATTCTGTTAGTGTATATTTCGAATTTTGTATCCTTCTAGTTCTGGTTTTAGCTAAGAAATTATTTAAGCAGGTTTTAGCGCGATATAAGTACTTCTGGTTTACAACATCTACTGGTTCTACTGGTTTTGAACTAATCCAACATCTACTGGTTCTACTGGTTTTGTACTTAATCCAACATCTACAGGTTTTTCCTTAGCATCTCCACAATTAATTTAATTCTAACAATTTTTCCCTTTGTGGTGATGCCAAAACCTAGATGTTCTGTGTTAGTAAAATAGAGATAAGAACGGATTAGATAATCAAAACAATTTATATCCAGAGAAAATCACACAAAGCATAAATATAAAATAAAAAAATAATAAAAATTAGTTTGTTCCAATATCCCTGAAGATGGCTTCATCTAGATTTTGATTCCTTCCAGTTGGTCTGCTGCTACTTGCTCCAGTTCTATCGTCATCCCCCTTTTTGGCATCATCAAGAAGGACCCTAGCAAGTAATTCATCCATTCTCCCAGATAAATTGTGAATTCCATTTGTCAGCATCTCCAGATAAGGAGTCTGATTAGAAACTCGATCATTAATAGCAGTGAGCGTTTGAGATTGAGAATCAATCTTGGCATCCATCAGGTCCATGGTGGTGGAGATTGATCGAAACATTTCATCATGCTCGGTGATCCTGGTAAATATATCAGATTGAGCAAGCGCGATCTGACTGGAACTTTTGGATATGGCCTGTCGAAAGACGATGGTCTCAGCATGCATTTTACTCAGAGATTCCGCAGTGTTCTGTATTTCCTTAGACATGCGTTCTCGGAAGAATTGAGCATCATGAAATTCGGCGGCATTTTCATAAGATATCCGCTTGACAAAGTCTGAAAGATTTACAAGATCCCTTTGAAGAGCATCAATTTGGCAATTCTAGATCAAATGGTTCCATAGCTGGGGAAGGAGTCCTTGCTTGCAATCTTTGTTTAATTTCCTCCATTCGGGCAATGCGCTTAGGAGACTGCAAAGAAGGAATAGAGAATGGTACAGCTTCTGCTTGAGTCGTAACAGCTGGTTCTGGTTCAGCAGAAGGTCCTTCTGAAGCAGTAGACTGTTCTGTTGGCCCTTCGTCTGGTTACTGCAAAACAGCAGCAGGTACAGATACAGCTTGTGGCTCAACAACGGAGGGTGAAGTATGCAATAAAATTGCCATATCATCATGGTGAGCTTCTAAAAAATGCTCAAGTGCTGGAAGAGACGATGAAGCAGTAGTCATAACAGTAGCACTGGCAGTAGCAGTTGCAGTAGCAGTAGCAGATTCTGGAGAAGGATCAGTAGTAGTAGGAATAGCTTGAAGCAATTCATCTTGTGCTGTTTGGGTCGGCATAATCGATTCGATTACCTCATCAACCGATGCCAGATCATGAACAGAAATCAGAGAGGATGATTGAGTAGGAACTTCTTGAGGTGCAGGAGTACTAGAGACCTTGACTTCAGGAGAAGCTTTGGTCGGTTCCTCAACTGTCTGATTCTTCAAAATTGCGGAGACAGAAGTGAGACTGAACTTTGGAGGCCGAGAAAAGGCCTTTTCCTTATTAGCAGTTTGTTCAGAAAGAATTGTCAGCTGCTCCGACAAAATTTGAATGACATTCTGGTCATGAAAAGCAGTAGGACTTGCAGAGTCAAAATTTGACTTTAAGGTTTTCAGAACAGTGTCCATCTTCTGCATTTTGAATTTTTCCAGAATGTAATTGCGACGATTTATAGCTTCTATCACATTTCGTGTCCCGGCAGCATCAAAAACCTTTTTCTCATTTTCTACTGTTTGAGCATAAACACCAGTAGTTTTCAAAAATGTGATTGGGTGGTAGACACGTACCTTAAGCCAATCGTCAAAAAATTTCATATCTTCTCTGGTTGAGATTTCAACTTCTTCCAGATGTAGATTTATTGTTGTTTGAATGGTTGATGTTGCCACCGGTGACTGAGACAACTCAGTAATCTTTTCTTTCCCTTTTTCAGAAGTAGCATGAGACTACTGGTTTAAAAGCAGAAGAACCAGTAGCAGATTCTTTAGTGACCACACTAGAAGTTGGTCTGAAGCTTTGAGCAGGTGAGGGCCCTGATTCAATCGGTTTGGCTTTGGTGGATGAAACAACAGATGGAAAAACTTGGCGGAGAGGAACATTCTCCAGTTCAGACAGAACCGCTGTTTTCTTGATACGGATTGTTGTGCGAGGCTTCTTCTTAGCTGGGGTGGGAGGCAGTGAAACTTGCTGAGTGGGTGCTGCTGATTCTCCAGATTCTGTTTTGTCAGAATCAGACAAGACCACAACCCTTTTTCGTTTAATTTTCTTCTGCCCGTCAATTTGAGATTCTCCAATTTCCTTCTTAATGGCCACAAACTCACCAACGGTTAGCTTTGGCCTTAAAGCAAGCACGCTATCAGCATCAGTCATTGTTACCGAAGAGTCATCCTCTTCTGCTGTTCCAGGAAAACCAGCATCTTTCAACATCTTACTGATTTGCACAGCAAATCCAGTACTTTTCCTGAGAATCATATCCTTCATAATGCGAAACAGAAAACGTTCCCAATCCACTTTCTTTTCTGATGTGTTGGCCACCATCACTTGAACCTTTTCTTTTGTTAGTTTGTCAAAGGTTCCAGCCTTAACTAACAAGGCTTTTGCTACTATATCAGCGAGTACCTGGTACTCAATTTTCAGTAGCTTTTTGAAGCAAGAGGGTCAAAGTTCTTCTCCAGTGGCTGAAAAATTTTTCAAGGCGATGGACATGTCTTCCTTTGAAATGTCCGAGAGCTCGGAAAGGCCAGAAATCGGTAGGAAGAAAGTGGAACCCAGAAGTGCAGCATCAATAGAAATCGATGCATCTCCCTGTGTATAGGTAATCTTGCCTTCCACAACTTCTGCTTTGGCATAGAAATCCAGAATAACAGACTTGTAGATAACAGCAGGTGATTCCAAGAATATTCGAAGCCCGGACTTTTCCAATGATTTGAACATCTTGACAAGATTCTCATCCTTAATAGTGAGAACAGAAGCAAAATTCACCTGATAAGCATTCAACGTATATACTGCGGCCATTTCTAAATTTGAAAGAGAATAGAAGTATGTTAGCAGTAGATGCGAAAAAGCAGTAGAGACAAGGAAATAATCTGAGTTCGTAAAGCGTAGTAAAAAAAATGAACGGTTAAAGCAAAATATACAGCCGTCAGTGAACATAGGGACACGTGTCGATATGTTAGAAGAGAGAGAGACAAAAGTGTCAGTTACTCTACTCATTTTAAAATATTTTGAAAAATTGGCGGGCTGTCCGAGGCGGTTGCTAAATAAACAGAAGCTGATTTGTCATTTTATGATAATATCTACTGGAAGTGGATAAGATGCAGAAACAAATGCAGCACTTTAACAACTTCTGGTAGGTATACTGTTTTATCCAAAAGACAAATCAGTTTCTAATATAAATGCCATAAAGATGTTCCCCCTCAATTAATGCAGTAGTAATGGATATTAAATACTAAAAAACTCTTGGCAATCTTTCAATTTAAACCGTTGAATTTGAACAGTCGCAAGGATCCTTATCTCCTTTGAATATCACTATAAATATCTGCAAGGGTTAAACAAGGTTAAGTAAACATAAAAATCAAATGAAAGAAGAGGTAACAACTGATTCGGAAGCAGAAGCAAGAATGTTCAGAAGACAGTTTGCTGTGATTTCTAAGAAGATGTTGGAAAAAGTCGTTCTGCACATAATGATCCTTGGATCATACTCCTGGAGTTGTAATATTAACAATCAAAAAGATTGTTTGCTTTTATTGAGATTGATATGTAGCATCGATCCCTTCTAGAAGCATGCTAATGCAATAAGAGAGTGCTGGTGGATCGATAATGATAATATCATCTATAATGCCCTGTAAAGTATCTGATTATACATTAGTGCTGACAAGACCCAAGCTTGCTAGATTCTTTTCGAAAAAAAAAGATTCTCCTTCTTCTGCTGAAGTACTTTGCAAGAATACTACAAGCTGCTGATATTACTGAAGACATGAGCTTGATTAGTCTAGAATTTCAGAAGACGTTTCGATTGTCTTGAGATTTCTGTAACTTTCACTTTGTTTAATGTACTGGAAAATTTCTAATGAAATTTCAGTTGAAGTACTTGATGTTCCTTTATTCCTTTCTGCAAACAACTCAATGTTAGAAGAATAAAATGAATAAATGATTAAGTTCAGAAGGAAGTAAGTCGTCTTATGATAGCTTCTACTGGAAACCGAAGAAAGCCTTGTTTTGTTAATGAGATAAAATACTTTCTGCATCTGACACAAAATCACAGAAGATCAGAATAAAGTTCTACCTAAATTAGTGCAATTATTAAATTAAAATACTTGGTAACTGAACCGATGATAGCTTGATATGGGATGTTTCATATATATATCTACTGTAGTCAAGACTTTCTCGAGCTTTGGTGCCTGATTTTCATCTATAAATATGAACATGGGGTAAACCAGATAATCATTCTTTAAGAGAAATGGCAAGAGATAATAGTCCTGATTTGGCTGATGAGTTTATGAGGGAGGTGACCGCTGCAAGAAAGAAAGCAATAGAAGACAAAGTGATGAAGAAGACACTTGCTACCTGGACTAAAATCCAGGAGCTTAAGTCCTCCTTCGAGAGTGGGCGAGCATCTTCCACCAAGGAGTTGTTAATGATGAAGAAATATTATCGACGTCTCCATAGTGCTGATAGTGCAGACATCTCTAATGATGGCGTCTACCTTCTCATGCTCTTAAAGGAGCAAAAGACTCTGAAAAAGATTGCTTTTTCAGAGGAGTTTCTACGTACCTCCACCGGAGAACTGACCACTTGGTTGGCATTCTGGAGGGAGTACGTTAAAAAAGAAGTGAGAAACGTATGCCCCCGCTTCTATTATTTTTAATGAAATTTTATGTCTACTGATTATTTCTATCGTTCAGCTTTTACCTTCTGCAAAATTAAAAACTGAATAATCACAGAGGAAAAGTTAAGCTATAATATCAGATGATGATACATAATCAAGTTAAATCTATTAATCCAAGTGTATTTCGAAAGTAAGAAAACTTATTCTCAGGCAGATGTTTTGTAAAAATGTCTGCTGCTTGCTGATCAGTAGGAATGTATTCCAGACGAATGTTCTTCTTTTGCACATGATCTCTGATAAAATGATGTCTGATATCAATGTGCTTAGTTCTAGAATGGAGTACTGGATTATGTGATATAGCAATTGCACTGGTATTGTCACAAAATATTGGTGATTCAGAGGCTTGAACTCCATAGTCTTTGAGTTGTTGCTGTATCCAAAGTATTTGAGAACAACAGCTTCCAGCAGCAAGATATTCAGCTTCTGCAGTAGACGTGGCTATGGAAGTCTGCTTTTTGCTAAACCAGGAGATCAACCTATCACCAAGAAATTGACAAAAACCACTTGTGCTTTTTCTATCCAGTTTACATCCTGCATAATCAGCATCTGAGTATCCAATAAGATTAAACGACGAGTCCTTGGGATACCAGAGGCCTACATTTTGAGTACCCTTAAGATATTTTAAAATTCTTTTACCAGCAATGTAATGTGATTGTTTAGGGTTTGATTGAAATCTAGCACAAATGCAAACATCAAACATGATATCCGGTCTACTGGCAGTAAGGTATAACAATGAACCAATCAAACCACGATACTGAGTTACCTCTACTGAATTTCCCCCTTCATCTTTATCAAGTTTAGTAGATGAGCTCATAGGAGTGGAAGCAGCAGCACATGCTTCCATCCCAAACTTTTTCAGTAGTTCCTTTGTATACTTAGTTTGGTTTATGAAGATTCCAGTATCAAGTTGCTTGATTTGAAGTCCTAAGAAAAATGTTAATTCTCCCATCATGCTCATCTCGAACCGGTCCTGCATTAACTTAGCAAACTTTGCACATAATTTGGGGTTAGTTGACCCAAATATGATATCATCAACATAAATCTGAACTAACAATATGTGTTTGTTTTTGGCTAAGGTAAACAAAGTCTTATCTACAGTACCAACGATGAAACCATGATTAATGAGAAATTGTGAAAGTGTGTCGTACCAAGCCCTATGTGCTTGTTTCAGACCATACAATGCTTTATATAATTTAAAAACATGATTTGGTAACAAATGATTAGAAAAACCTGGAGGCTGTTCAACACAGACTTCCTCTTATAGTAGACCATTAAGAAACGCACTCTTTACATCCATTTGATATACTTTGAAGTTTTTGAAAGCACCAAACTTAAGAATATTCTGATAGCTTCGAGCCTAGCTACTGGTGCAAAGGTTTCATCATAGTCTATTCCTTCTTCTTGTCTGAATCCTTGTGCAACCAGTCTTGCTTTGTTTCTTACAACTGTTCCTTCCTCATTTAGTTTGTTTCTGAATACCCACAGAGTTCCAATGACAGCTTGGTGAGAAGGTCTAGGTACTAGAAACCAAACTTTATTCCTCTCAAATTGATTCAGCTCTTCTTGCATAGCTTCTATCCAACTGGGATCCAGAAGAGCTTCTTCAATCTTCTTTGGTTCATCTTGAGAAATAAAAGCAGCATGCATGTATTCATTTATCATCTGTCTTCTAGTCCTTAGTGGAGCTGCTGGATTTCCAATTACCAAAGATGGAGGATGAGATTTTCTCCAAATAAAAGGATTTAGATTATCTTCATATAAAACAGTAGATTGTTTTGGAGTATCGACTGCTGGTTCTAGAATGTCAGCTGCTGGTTCTGGAGTATCAGCTGCTGGTTCTGGAGTATCAGCTGCTGGTTCTGGAGTATCTGCTGCTGGTTCTGGAATGTGAATGTCTGGTTCTGAATTTTGAATATCCTTGACACTTGCTTCTGCATCATCTTCACTGTCTAATTCCAGATAAACCCTGTCTAATCTTTTACTTAAATTAGATATGTTAGTAATCTCGGGAACACTGCTGTCTTCATCAAAGACTACATGAATAGATTCTTCAACATTAAGAGTTTTATTATTGAAAATTCTAAAAGCCTTACTAACTGCTGAATATCCAAGAAATAAACCAATGTCAGATTTTGAATCAAAAGCAGCTAAATGATTTTTGCCATTATTGTGCACAAAGCATCTACAACCGAAAACATGAAAGTAAGATATGTTCAGTTTACATTCCATATTTCATGCGGAGTTTGATTGTTTCTTTTGTTGATCATCGTTCTGTTTTGTGTGTAGCAAGCTGTATTAATAGCTTCTGCCCAGAAGCGCTAAGAGATGTCTGCATCTGCTAGCATTGTTCTAGCAGCTTCTTTAAGTGTTCTATTTCTCCTCTCACCTACTCCATTTTGTTGAGGCGTCCTGGCAGCTGAATATTCATGATGAATGCCATGTTCATCTAGATATATCTCAAGAATCTTGTTAGTAAATTCAGTACCTCGATCACTTCTGATTCTAATGACAGAAACTGATTTTTCATTTTGAATCTTTTTCAAAAGTTTGATCAGGAGGTTACTGGTTTGATCTTTTCCAGCAAGAAAAATTACCCAAGTAAATATAGAAAAATCATCAACAACAACAAGGGTGTATCTCATTCCCCCTAAGCTTATGATAGGGATTGGACCAAATAAGTCCATATGTAATAATTCTAAACATCTTGAGGATGATTTGCTGCCTTTATTTTTGAAGCTAGATCTTACTTGGTTACCAAATTGACATGCAGAACATACATGATTCTTAATAAATTTTATGTCTGGCAATCCATCGACTAAGTTCTGCTTTTTGAGATTGTTGATAGACTTAAAATTTACATGATTCAGTCTTTTGTGCCACAATCAGTGTTTATTACTTAGAGATGCAACTAAACATGTAGGAGCAATGATATGATCTATGTTCCATGAGATTTTATAGGTGTTGCCTTTTCTTACTCCGGTTATAACAGTAGAATCATCAGCATTTTTAACTGTGCAAGTGTGCTTCTGGAATGCTACTGAAAATCCATTATCGCATAATTGACTAATACTGATCAAGTTATAACAAAGATTTTCAACTAAGAGCACATCCTTAATAGTGATGTTAACATGGATAATCTTACCCTTACCCACGGTTTTACCTTTTGAGTTATCCCCAAAGGTTATCTCTGGTCCAGCACAACTTACTACTTCTGATAGCAGACTTTTCTGTCCAGTCATATGTCTTGAACATCCACTGTCCAAATACCACGTTGAGCTACTGATCTTGGTTTTCTTCACCTGTTCCTGCAAGCACAAATTTTAGTATCTGGTACCCAATCTATTTGGGTCCAAGCCTTATTAGTCCGTTTGGAACCCACATTTGTATAATTTTTATACTTCGGGTATCCATGGAGGTGTGTGCAACAGAGGGTCTGTTGTTTCTAACATTGTGCATCTTAGTATGTTGTTCTTCCCTTCTGTTTCTGTTGTCTAGCCTGTATCTCTTCTGAACAGGTCTAGAATTGTATTACTGGTAGTTTTTAACCTTCATAGGAGGTTGTCTTCCTGAGTTGAATCCTCTTCTGATTCTAGAACTCTGGTCAACTTTTCCTTAGGTTCAACATAACCCAGACCATAATGCATCCTTTTGTTCATCTGATTTACATTCCTTTCTACTGAAACAGTAGGTACTTCTGGTTTCTGTACCACACTGGATTTCACAAAGTGAATATACTTCCCTTTGCACATATCCAGTTTTGGCTTAGTATTCATTTCAGAAGTGCCTTCATTATTACAAAATCCGAGACCACTCCTGTCTCCAGATTGTTTTTGTAATTCTTGCATCATTTCCAGTGAAATAGAGGACTTGTTCCAAACATTTACCAGTAGTGATAACTTCTGGTTTTCAGAAAGCATCTTCTGGTATTCTGCTTTTGCTCTTTCATTCTCCGTTTTTAATTTACTCATCTCAACTTGTAAATCATTACAGCTGTCTACTTGCAAGCAAGTTAACTTACTGTTCTGATCTTTTAAGTCCTGATTTTCGATCTTAACTTCCTCGAACGATTGAGAAAGTCTAGAATACTCTTCTACCATGTCGTGTAATGCTTTGACTAAATCATTGCGTGTAAATTTATCAGAGTCAAAGTCAAATACCTCTCCGGATGTCGAGGTTGACTCAGTATTTGCCATCAGACATTTGATCTCATCTTCATCACTTTCACTCGAATGGCTTTCAGAACCAGAAGATTCAGAACTTGAGTCTGCCCATTTGGACTTACTTTCTTCTGCAACCATTGCCTTCCTGTCTCTTCTGGTCTTTTTATCA
Source organism: Primulina tabacum (assembly GCF_025594145.1). Taxonomy (NCBI): domain Eukaryota; kingdom Viridiplantae; phylum Streptophyta; class Magnoliopsida; order Lamiales; family Gesneriaceae; genus Primulina; species Primulina tabacum. The sequence continues at coordinate 18,990,663 of NC_134550.1, forward strand.
TTGCGTTTGACACCCTTCTTCCTCTGGTCATCCTTCTTTGGTTTTGGACAATCAGCAATGAAGTGTCCAACTTTTCCACAGTTAAAGCATGTCATATCACTAGGTGATGATTCCTTTTTGAAATTGCGGTTGGGACTTTGAAATGTTCTATGATTCTTTCTCATGAATCTGGAAAACTTCTTAACAAATAATGACATTGCGTCATTGCTTATCTGTTCAGCACTTCTCTCAGAAGTGTTCTCTAAAGCAGTAGCAGAAGATGAACTTGGAGCAACTGTAGTAGTAGAGTTAACAGTAGCTGCGAGAGCTTTGGTTGGTGGATTTGCTAAAGGCTCTTCTCCACTTCGAACTTCAAGTTCAAACTCATATGCCTTTAAATCCGAGTACAAGTCGTGTAGTTCTAACTTGTTGAGATCCTTGGAAGCTCTCATTGCCATTGTTTTGACATCCCATTCTCTGGGTAGACCTCTCATTACCTTTAATGCAATTTCTCTATTGCCAAAGTATTTCCCAAGAGCTGAGAGTTCATTGACGAGGCTGCTGAATCGTTCATCAAATTCATTCATAGTTTCTCCAGCCCTCATCTTCATATTCTCAAACTTCTGCTTGGCTACAGACAGTTTGTTTTCCTTTGTTTCTTCGTTTCCTTCACAGATCTGAATTAATTTTTCCCAGATTTCCTTGGAAGTATGGCACATCTTGATTTTGCTGAAGGTATTTTTGTCGAGTGTCTTGTATAAAATGTCCTTCGCAACGTTGTCAAGATTGGCTTTCTTCTTGTCCTCACTTGTCCATTCATATCTTGGTTTTTCAAGCATCTGAGGTGCACCTTCGGTGATAGCAATAGCTGGATTTGGCTTTAAGATCTTTAATGGACCATCAGTGATGACATACCACATGTCATCATCTTGAGCCGCAAGATGAGCGTGCATTCTGATTTTCCAATCATCGAAATCTTCTTTTGAGAACATTGGAACTTTGCTGAAATGAGCCATGTCTATTAAATATTTTTTAGAACAAGAATAACTCTGCTCTGATACCACTTGTTGAGGATCGGGTTGAGTTTAGAAGGGGGGTTGAATAAACTCAATGGCCAACTTATTAAATTCTTTCGAATGATGTGCTAAAATCCTGTTAGAGATTTTAACGATTCTTGTTCAAGTATAAAGACCAGCAGATCACAAGATAATGTGCGGAAAACGATCTGTTGGTTAGTGGGTGAAAAATAATAAAGCCGAAAAGCAGTAGATAGCACAAGATTTGTTTCTGGAAGTTCGAAGATGAATCTTCTACGTCTCCCCTTCTTCTGTTTCCAGAAGGTATCACTAAAAGACTTTGGTGAATACAGCACAACAATTGTACACACCCACTTCAACAGGACTTACCCTTCGCCTATTGAAACTCTTAGCTTTACAACTAAACTTCTTGAATGATCTTAAGTTCTGGAAAAGACTCTTTTCCAGCTACAAATTCTTCTATCAATGAAATAGTGAAGTGAATAGCTTGAGAAGATATAACGAAAAATAGCTAGCACAATATGATCTCAATGATCAAGAGTATGCAATCAAGCGTGTGCTGCTTTTTCAGTGTTTGAGCTCTTTAGATAACTGAAAGTTCTAACAATGCTCGAATGATGTTTTTCAATTCAGATTTTTGTTCAATGCTACGTGCTACTTCACGAAATCCTTCATCTCCATATATAGGCTCTTTTCAACGTTCAAAAACTGAACGGTTCTTTACTTTTTGGTGGTTCAGCTTTATTGCTTAAAATGGACCCTGCAGAATACATCAAAAGTAATCAGTCGCAGTTCATACCAAAAATGGTATACCGTCTTAAATGTTCTTGTATAGCATTTAATGGCATTTAATGAAGCAATAAATGCTGGTATCACATTAATATATCAACGGTAATATTTAGAGACTTTGAGATACGCAAGATTCTGTTAGTGTATATTTCGAATTTTGTATCCTTCTAGTTCTGGTTTTAGCTAAGAAATTATTTAAGCAGGTTTTAGCGCGATATAAGTACTTCTGGTTTACAACATCTACTGGTTCTACTAGTTTTGAACTAATCCAACATCTACTGGTTCTACTGGTTTTGTACTTAATCCAGCATCTACTGGTTTTTCCTTAGCATCTCCACAATAAATTTAATTCTAACATTACGTATTACTTGTTATCAAGGATATGACGTGTTGAGTCTTTAGACTCTCTAGGTGTGATTGATGCAGGTGATTATGATAATAATGATTATGGAGGTCTTGATGGTTGATCTGACTGGACTGAAGGTGCACATAACCCGAGGACCGACGCTAGTTTTCCGCACTATTTATGATTTTAAGTTATGTTAAAAATATTTTACGACTTTTTATGTTTTGAGAGATTATAGTATGGGTTGTATTTCTCAAATAAATAGTTGGTTGTTTTATTATAAAATGATGTCCAAAATATTTTATGTGATTTTTTGTGGTTCGGCCGATGTTAAGGAGGTTTTTTTTAAAAAAAAAAAATCTTGTACAAGTTAAGAAAACGAATAAGCAGACGTTTCGTTCAATAGGCACATGTCCACTAGAACGCGTCTCAAGAGTCAATAAGATGTTATCTAAATACTCCTTACTCAGCCCATTCTTAATGAAACAAATTTTATCTTCTCTGTTATTGGAAACATATCCCAAAGATCTGCATCGTTTGTCACAAGTCCATCTTGCACACATATGACAAACCCCTAACCTTTTGGCCATTCGTTTTTTCACATAAGTGTCTTTTCCTAATCCAGGCAAATACCGAATGAGCAATGATTGTGGAATTTCTCTTCCTAATCGGACCTTATCTTCTATTACAAGACGAATATCTTCTGGAATTCTTTTTTTCATTAGCAATCTCAATCTTTCACACCTTACCTGCATAAATTTTTCTTATAACATTTTCAGAAATAGAGGGAAAATATTTACAAATTTTTGAGAGATTTTCATCCATTTTGAAAAGAAAAGAAATGATTTTTTTTATTTTTGTATCAGCAATTGTGGAAAACTGATTTAACCGACTATGAGAGTCACGAGGTACCGTTATCCACCATTTAACCGAGAAAATAAAAAGATTAAGGAAACCTGAAATAAAAACAAACAAAATTAAATGCAACATAAAAATTTAGGGATCAGAAAGGGAAATAAACTCTTCTTGAAATATTTCATTTTCTAAAAATGGTTTAAGCCTTTGTCCATTTACTTTAAAAAATCACCATTTTTAGGATTTTCAATATCCACAGCTCCATAAGGATACACATGCTTTACAACATATGGGCATGTCCATCTTGATCGTAATTTTCTTTGGAATATGTGAAGTCGAGAATTATAAAGCAAAACTTTTTTACCAATCTCAAAAGATTTTCTAAGAATTGTTTTATCATGAAATGATTTGATTTTTTCTTTATAAATTCTTGAATTCTCATACGCATTATTTCTGAGTTCATCAAGTTTATTAAGTTGCAATTTGCGCAATTTGTTGCAATCATCCATACTTGAATTAAAAGTTTTGATCGCCCAATAAGCTTTATGTTCCAATTCCATAGGCAAATGACAATGTTTTCCATAAACCAACCAATAGGGAGACATATTCAATGATGTTTTAAAGCTGTTCGATATGCCCAAAGTGCATCATTAAGTCGCAGAGACCAATCTTTTCTATTTGAGTTAACAGTTTTTTCCAAAATTTTCTTTATCTCCCTATTAGCTAATTCAACTTGTCCATTTGTTTGAGGATGATAAGGAGTAGTTACTTTGTGAGTAATAACATATTTTTTCATTAATGAAGCAAATGGTTTATTAACAAAGTGAGTTCCCCCATCACTTATCATGGCTGGAGGAATTCCAAATCTGCTAAAAATATTTTCTTTCAAAAATTTGATGACGATTTTATGATCATTTGTTCGACATGGAATTGCCTCTATCCATTTGGAAACATAATCAACTGCAACTAAAATATACAAGTATCCAAACGATGATGGAAAAGGTCCATAAAATCAATTCCCCAACAGTCAAAGATTTCAATTTCAATGATAGGATTCAAAGGCATCATGTTTCTTTTTGAAATCGCACCCAATTTTTGACAATTTTCACAGATATTGCAGATTTTGTGGGTGTCTTTAAACAAAGTGGGCCAATAAAATCCACACTGCAAGATTTTTGCAGCCGTTTTATTTGAAGAAAAATGTCCTCCGCATGCTTCTGAATAACAAAATTTAATGACACTACTTACCACATTGTCGGGTATGCAACGTCGAAAAATTTGGTCTGGACAATACTTGAACAGATACGGATCATCCCAATAAAAGTTTTTTACCTCATTCAAAATTTTCTTTTATCTTGGGAACTCCATTGCGATGGCATTTTTCCTGTCACAAGAAAATTTACTATGTGTAGTAGTAACTGAAAATAGATGTTCATCAGGAAAATTATCTTTAATTGGTATCATTTCACAAGATGATCCTGTTACTAGTCTCGATAAATGATTGGCTACGACATTCTCGGTTCCTTTTTTTATCTTTGATCACAATGTCAAATTCTTGTAGCAACAAAATCAATCGTATCAGTCGTGGCTTTGCATTCTGTTTGGTCAACAAATATCTAATAGCAGAATGATCAGTAAACACAATAGTCGTTGATCCAATCAAATAAGAACGAAATTTATCTAATGCAAATATTACAGCAAGTAGTTCTTTTTCAGTTGTGGAGTAATTCATTTGAGCATTGTTTAAAGTTCTACTTGCATAATATATCACGTATTGCATGATAGGAGTTGATGTTAAATGTCGAAAGATTTTATCAAAAGCATTTTGACATTCTTGAGTCCACTCAAATGCAGTGTCTTTTGTTAAGAGGTTAAAAATGGGTTTAGAAATTGAACTAAAGTCCTTTATAAACTCCTATAAAATCCAGCATGTCCCAAAAATGAGCGAATTTCTTTAATGGTTTTTGGAGAGGATAAATTGGAAATGACATCAACTTTGGCTTTATCAACTTCAATTTCATGAGATGACACGACATGTCCCAAAACAATCCCAGAAATAATCATGTAATGACATTTTTTTCAATTTGAAATAAGACCTTTTTCCACGCATCTTTTTAAAACTTTTTCCAAATTTTCAAGACAATTATCAATGGTATTCCCAAAAACAGTTAAATCATCCATGAAAATCTCCAAACAATTTTCAACCATGTCGCTAAAAATGCTTAGCATACATCTTTGAAATGTTGCTGGGGCATTGCATAATCCAAATGACATCCTTCTAAATCCAAATATTCCAAAAGGACATGTTAATGTAGTTTTATCTTGATCTTCGAGTGCAATGAGAATTTGATAATAACCTGAATATCCATCAAGAAAACACTAGTATGGATGACCTGCTACTCTTTCTAAAATTTGATCCAAAAATGGTAATGGAAAATGATCTTTTCTAGTGGCGTAATTTAATTTTCTATAATCAATACACATCCGCCAACTAGATGGGACTCGACTTGTTAACAATTCACCTTTTTCATTTTTTATCACTGTGATGCCAGATTTTTTTGGAACTACTTGTGTTGGGCTTACCCACTTACTATCAGAAATAGGGTAGATAATCCCAACATCAAGTAGTTTGAGAACTTCAGTTTTCACAACATCTTTCATGTGTGGATTTAATCTCCTTTGTGGTTGTTGAGATGTTTTTGCATTTTCTTCTAATTGAATTTTGTGAGTGCAAATTAGTGGATTAGTGCCCTTGAGATGTTTTAGTGTCCAACCAATTGCATTTTTATGTCTTTTAAGCATATCAACTAATTTACCTTCTTGATCACTTGCTAGTTTGGAAGAAATTACCACCGGATATGTTTCATCTTCTCCAAGAAATGCATACTTCAATTCTTCTGGCAAGGGTTTTAACTCCAATATGGGTGGTTCGTCTTTGTTCTCATATTTTGCCTCAAATTCTTTCTCTGATCCTGGTAACGAGTAATACCTGATAAAATCATCAAGATCAATTTCAATATTTTCTTTAACAGTTTCAATTGAACAAATATCTAATTGATCACGAGTACTCCCTTCTTGAATGTTTTCTTCCACAAGAGTTTCAATAAGATTTTCATCTTCACTTTCATCTCCTTTGTCATGTGGTTGCTTACAAAGATTAAAAACATTAAGCTCCAAGGTCATGTTACCAAATGACAACTTCATTATTCCATTCTTGCAATTTATAAGAGCATTAGAAGTTGCTAAAAATGGACGACCCAGAATTACAGGAATTGCATTATAATCTTCGATAGGTTGTGTATCTAAAACTATGAAATCGACAGGATATACAAAGTTATCAACTTGGACCAACACGTCTTCTATTATACCTCTTGCCACTTTAACAGATCTATCGGCAAGTAAAAATGTTACCGAAGTAGATTTTAACTCGCCTAGATTGAGTTCTTGATAAACTGAATATGGAAGTAAATTCATACTAGCTCCAAGATCAATCAAGACTTTCTTAATCTTTCGTTCTCCAATAATACATGAAATAGTATGACAAACATGGTCTTTGTATTTCAAAGTATTATTATTTTGAATGATTGCACTTACTTGTTCGGCTAAAAATGCTTTCTTTTTCACATTCAATTTTCTTTTCACAGTGCACAAGTCTTTCAAAAATTTGGCATATGATGGTACCTGTTTTATTGCATCTATTAAAGTAATATTAACTTTTACTTGTTTAAAAATATCATATATATCAGAATTCAAATTTGATTTTTTTGTATTTTTCAATGCATGAGGGAATGGTGGTGACACTGTCTGTTGAACCTCCTCTTCGCAAGTTATGGGTTCCACTTTCTTACCCTTTAGAGTTGATTTATCATCATCTTCACAAGGTTCAAGAATGGATTTTTTCACAACCTTACCACTTCGAAGGGTAATAACAGATTTTACCTGATCCATCGGTTGAGTTCCAGAAGTTCCAGTTTGTGAATGATGATCCTTGGGATTAGGCTGTGGTTGTGAAGGAAATTTACCTTTTTCATGAACATTAAGTGCAGATGCAAATTTAGCAAGAGTATCTTTCAAATCTGTCATGGTTTGAGCAGTTTGAGTATTAATAGACTCTTTCTTTGCAATGAAAGAATTCAATAAATCTTCTAAGTTCCTTTTAGGTGGAGGAACATAGTGTGCATAATTTTGAAAATTTTGTTGATTTTGGAAATGTGGTTGTGAAAATTGTGCAGCATTATCATTCCTCCAACTAAAATTTGGATGATTTCGCCAACCTGGATTGTAATTTTGAGAAAATGGTTCAAAATTTGGCCATTTGAAATTGTTCAAAACATTGGCTTGTTCATGGAGACATTCTTTAAAAGAGGGCAAAGTGGGACAATCTTTTGTAGAATGATCACTTGTATCACAGACGTGACACGTAATTTCTTGAACAAATTTTAATTGACCATTTTTTTTCAATTCAAGTGCCTCAACTTTTCTTGCCAAAGAAGTAAATCTAGCTTGGAGATCATGTTCATCTTTGAGGGTGTACATACCTCCACCAGATGTGGGAGATTGAATCTTGTTTGATGGTTCGATTGTACCTATAGTGTCCTAATTTTGAGCATTTTCAGCTAATGACTCGAGATACTCAATTGCCTCGTTTGGATCTTTATCTTCAAATGTTCCATTTCACATAAATTCAACCATTTGCCTATCTTTAGGTGTTAAGCCTTCATAAAATTGAGAAACAACTCTCCGAATTTCAAAACCATGATGTGGACAAAGATTAAGCAATTCTTTATATCTATCCCAACACTGATAAAAGGTTTCTCCTAGTTTTTGAGTGAAAATGATGATTTGCATTTTGAAAGAATTTGTTCTATGAGATGGAAAAACCTTTTTCAAAAATTGTTGTTGCAATTCATCCCAAGTTCGAATAGATCCCGATCTAAGATTTTGTAGCCAAGTTTTAGCTTTATCTTTTAAAGAAAAAAGAAAAAGCTTAAGTCGAATGGTGTTCATGCTATAATTTAGATCATTATATGTGTTGCACACTTCTTCAAACTCTCGTAAATGCATGTATGGATTTTCAGAATTTAAGCCATGAAAATTGGGTAAAAGTTGGATAATACCATGCTTAAAATTGAAATGAGATGCATCAGGGAGAAAAACTAGACATGAAGGTGCACTAGTACGTATAGGATTCATGTGATCTCTAAGTGTTCTTCGTCTATCATGATCATGTTGAGATTGAATTTCATCTTCATTTTCTTGGATAGGTTCTTCCGCCATGTTTTGTAAAAATAAAGGGTTATTTCGAATGAGTCGACCACTAAGTGTACGTGACCAAATGCTCATGCAAATGCAAATTCAAAAGAATAAAAACACACAAAAGCAATAAAAATTCAAATAAAGAAAAATAAACTATAAACAAAATTAAATAGACTTGAAATTAAATTATACTTTCCCGGCAACGGCGCCAAAAACTTGTTGCGACTCTTATTGTTGCACTCCCAAGAGCAGGTTGTCCACAAGTAGTATAATTCGGTAAGTCTGAATATCGTATCCACATGGAAGCTAAGGTAATTACAAGTCCACTACAATATCTTTTTGTTTTTTTTTCTTTTTAATGGTTTGAATATTTAATTGGTAATTTTTAATTGTTCAAATTTTAATTTAAGTAGTTGAGATTAAAGGATCCACTCTTGGTATTTTAATAAAGTTATCATTAATGAATATTATTGAAATCCACTTAATAAAATGGTTCCAATATATATTAAATAATCATATTTATATTATGTTATATATTATTATCTTATAAGTATATAATATATACCAAAACTTGTAAATGTTGTCAAGTATTTATTGTGCTATATATATATTTGTAAACACTAAATCAAGGTTCCCACTTTAAATGGTTGGTAAAACCAAACAAACATTTAAATGGTACCAAGAAATTAATATTATGATATTAATATATAATAAATCAAGGCATCCACTTTAAATGGTTGGTAAAACCAAACATACATTTAAATGGTACCAAGAAATTAATATTATGATATATTCATATATAATAAATCAAGGCATCCACTTTAAATGGTTGGTAATACCAAACTAACATTTAAATGGTTCAAAGAATTTAGTGTAACATATAGCAACAATAAATCAAAACTCCCATTTATAAGTAGGGTATAATAATATTTAAAGAAATAAAAATAACATAAATAATAAATAATGATTAAATAATATAAAACATAGATTCTTACCTTTTAATAACCTTATTATCATTCCAAGAGTTTCACCTTTTCATCTCAACTTTGGGAAGTTAGCTACTCATTATTCAAAGTGTAAAACTTTGAATATGAATTTAACATGCTAATTATATTTAAATGAAGAAATAATGGAAAAATAAAGAGAAATATTATGAATTCAAAGATTTGTTCATAAAATGAGGGATATCTCAATACATTACAATGCACCCCTATTTATAGCCAAATTTGGGGAGACAACCACAAATAAAATATTATTTTTTACACATAAGTCTTCATTGGTGTTCCAAGAAATTAATATTTTAATACACATCACTTTTGAAAATATTCTCATCCGAATTTTCTTCTCCACATAAAACAAAACATGTAGATATCTGAATTGTTTGAATTGTGGTATTTTTTTAACCATTTGACCAAGTAATTTGAGAGATATGGTCAAAATGTTAGAGCATGGTAAAACGGCCATTTCTTTGATAACTTTATTTGTTGCTTAATTTAATCCCACTTGTGAGAAGATTTTTATCTCATGCTTGCCACCAATATTGTAGATATTAACATCAACTTTCTACAGGTCCAGGAATCATCTTAATTCCATTTGCAACGCCAAGGTTATTCTTGTTTTATCGAACCTGTAAAAAATAGTAAAAATTTATAATTACACAACAACTTATATTTTATACAATTTATTATAAAACATATAATACACGCCAAATATTCCTTGCACTATTAACTCATTAGATCAAATAAGATATCAACACCCATAGGTGAGTATTGAATCCCTGACTACAATGCATCGACTCATATGTATGTCGGGACAACACCAAATCTCATCACCTGATGACACTCCTAGACTCGGTAAACGAGTCAAAGTGCAGTGCTAGGTAGTGCTCCATGTTGCCCCAGCTCAAATGACTAATAGTGAACAACCATAACCGTAGACTAATCCACTTGATAAGTGTTAACCACTAAGAAATTCCGATAGAGGGTTGTTCGGTATCACATATGATCATCCATCTGTATTATTGGATACATTTATGACCATACCAATGAAACGTAGCGCCAACATCACAGATGTTAGTCTCAAGCACGAGGGCCATTTATTCTTGTTTTAGGCGGCTTAATCGGCTGGGAACAAATTTACGATATAAATGTACTTCCTAATAAATGTCATGATCCACGTGACTTGTGAATCTCATGGTATTTATAGTATATTCAAGAGCTTTATCTATGCATCTTGCATTGATATACATATACAGTTGATGCAATAATTTGATAAAATTGTAAAATATTATTAAAATAAATATTTTTTTACATAAGAGTCAATAAAGCCCAAGTCACAAGTTGGCTCGCTAGGCACGTATTCTAACAATCTTCAGATTGTGGGAATAAGAAACATATAAATAGAGAGAGTCGCCTCTGCAGAAAATATTGTTAATCCCTATAGTTAACTACCCATAGATCTCAAATTCATTGCTTCACGATACTTCTTAAACAGTGATTCGTAAGTGGATCAACAACATTTTCTACAGAGGCGACTCTCTCTACTTATATGTCTCATTTTCCTACAATCTCTCGGATGGTGTGGAATTCCTCAGTATATATTTGGATCGATAATAAGACATCGGTTCCTTTGCTTGCGCAACGACACCTATTTTTTCGGAGTGCACAAAGACTGCATCAACTCCATTAAGAATGACGCCCAACTCTTAGACAAAATATATCATCCAAACTGCCTCTTTCACTACAGCTGATGCAACTACATATTCGGCCTCAATGTTGAATCCGCTATGGTGCCTTGTTTGGAACGTTTCTAAACTATATCACTACTATTGATCTTAACACAAATCCAGATATTGATTTTGAATCATCCACATCTGATTGGAAGTTAAAGTTAGTGTAGTTTTCTAATTTTAATTATCCGCCCACTAGATCATGAACAAATTATTAGTTTTTCTTAAGTACTTATGAATATATTTCATGGGTTTCCAATCAATGGACCGACTTTTGACTTATATCTGCTTGCAACACTCAGTGCAAAGTCTATATCGGGTCGAGTACATTTCATATCATACATAAGACTACCAATAACAGATGCATATGGGATGTGTGTCATGGCTTCTATCTCCTCTTCAGTCTTAGGGCACATAGAGATGGATAGAGTTACACCATTACATATTGGCAGATATCCTCTCTTGGACTACTCCATAGAGAATCTCTTTAGTATGATATCGATACAAGTGGATTGAGTGAGTTCTAGCCTCCTCTTTGATATATCCATATAGATATGTATCCATAAACGTATGATGCTTCACCCATGTCCGTCATGGAGAATTTAGTAGCTAATCATACTTTATTTGATTGCAACAATCCTACATCATTCCCAATTAGTAGTGTTATTGAATTTGAGGTTCCAACTTCTCTATGCTTGTTTGTGTCCTTAAATGGATATCTGAAGTTTGAATAATTAATGTTCACTTCCCACTCATGCGAATTATTTAGGCTGTGATATGTAAATCTCTTCCTTAATACACTATCTTCACATTCATCTACCACATTTCATTATTATATAATGATGATATGGCTAGCTGTATTCTAATGAACTTGAACATTGTGACTAGAGAAAAGGTTTCATCATGGTCAATTTTTTGACTTTGAGTATATATTTTTGCTACCAATCTAGCCTTGAAATCCACTACCTTCTCATCAGCTCCAAGATTCTTTTTGTAAATCCATTTGCATATTGTGGGAACATTCGTTCAGGTGGATTTAGCAAGGAGCATATGAAACGTCCACTACTCGGTTTTTTTAAATGTACTAGAAATATTTTTTATTCGTATCCTTCCATTCGGCCGAAATATACTATATATATATATATATTTAAATATACTTTTGCACCATTTAAAATAAACCAACCAACCTATTATTTTAAAATCCAAAATAACATATGCAAGATATAAAATCATAAATTATAAATCAAAACCTAAACTAGCATTTTTCAAAAAAAACCATAAACTCTTAAATATCTCAAAACCACTCAAAAATCAAAATTTAATAAAATCTTTAAAGTAATCTCAAATCATATAAGTGCGAAAAAACTAACAAAGGCCCTCGATTATGTGCACCAGCGGTCCAGCTAGTTCAATCATCAAGTCCTCCATCATCAACAATATCATGCTCACCTGCATCGATCACACCTAGTGAGTCTATTAACTCAACAAACCTTAACCGTGATAACAAGTAATAAATATATATTCATAAGCAACTGTGAAATATACTTTTAATAAAATAGCTTTTCATGAACATGCATAAATTTAAATATTTTTTTTTTCATCATAAACATTTCATTTCATCATATACATATACGTTTCATTTTTCATTGAATTCAGATCGTTAATAGTGACTTTCGTATCAGCTGTAGTTCGATGGATCCATCTACGTATAACCGTGGTACCATGAGGCGTAGACATCAACGACACTCTCACCCGTTAACTGAGTCTTGGCCTTACATATCATCGTATTAGTCACAATCAAGTCACCTCCTTCAACCTTTCATTATATTCATCACTTATAAATATTGATGTATCATTTTTTGTTAAAACCAAGCATGCAACACGTCTTTTAGCGTTATCGTTTTTCACCATAAAATTCCATAAACTTTCAAAAAAAAATTTAACATTCATTACATCATTCAGGATACTTGATCGAACAAACCTTGCACTGTAAAATCCTTAGTAAAAATTAATAATATTCAAGCTCAAAATAATCGCAAGTGCACAATGTCAAGTAATAATATAGTGAACGAGAGTACGAGTATCGTTCCTCTAGAGAAATTAGGATGATTGTTTACTGGTGTGCTGTCGTTGAGCCACCAAACTTAGATTCCTACTCTTTAGGTAAAATTAATGTAATGGCGAGCAGGGTCGAATCCACGGGGAACGGGGGATGATTTCTCTCGAGTAAAAATGCAAATAAAATGAGGGGTTTTTGGATATGAATTTAATAAAATACTAAACTAAATTTATCCAACAAAGGAAAAAAAATAAATTTAAATGAAAATTAATCAACTAGAATAAAATGAAGAATTTAACACGAGAAAAATATGATTGAAGGGAATTCTACTATTTAATTATATCAATGTTCATCGGCTAACAAATAATTTATTCAAATTTTTCTAAGCAATTACCTTAGAATTATAGGGAAAACCGCTAAAATTCATGTGTTTCCTGAATCAATTGACCGAACCCAACATCCCGTCAAAACATATCAATAACCAACTGGGCACGATATCATTTCATATTAATTAACGATAGCTTTTAGATTTGTGAAAACACTTAATTCTGAAATCTAACAACCGAGATAGTTGCACTTGATAAATCAAAATTTGTTAATTTATTTAGATTAAATCTATTATGATAGCACAACACATATAATCTATGCTACTCGTGTACCAATTATTCATGACAATTACGGATCACTGAATTCATGGTTAGCAGTAGAAAATCCAATATCGAGTTAAATTTTAAGATTAATCGATATAAAATATTCATAGAATTAAATCATAAATCGAGAAATACTTGGAATAACAAGCATAGTAAATCTAAGAACGAATACCTCACAGCGATAAATTAGACAGTAAAAACAACCTTTAAACCAGACTAGGAAATTGGCCAAGCAAGACACGGTTTACAATAACTATAAAAATAAATAAATAAAGGAAAAGTACTAGAATCGTGGAGAAAACTGAAGAGAAAATCCTTTCGCCCTTCTTTCTGCTCTTCACGTGTTTTGTTGGTGATTGGAGAAATCTCTTCTGCCTCCTCCTCTTGTTCACGTGAATAGTGTAGGAAAAAAGGAAATAATTTTTCGGTTCAAAAATATAAAAGCCCAATAATAAAAAAAATAAAACCTGATCACTAAAATCTAAAATATATTAAGAAATATCCACTAAGAAAATATAGTTTTTTTATGGAAAAAACTCTATCTTCTATTTATTCCTCGATATGAAAATTCCTCAACTCTCACTAGGCAGCCGAGGAGTAGTCACAAGGTGTGATCACGCCATGTCCAAAAACCACTTCTGATTTTTTCTGCTTCACGTATTCCACTAAGATCAAATCGGCAACTTTAATTGTGATATAAAATCACCTTTTTAGCCCAGATTTATCGCAAGAGTAGAAAAATTCCTCCTACAATAAAATCATACAAAAATGTGTCGATTAAGCACGTTGGTAGTGGTAACAATGAGAAATATGACAACAAAAATGCACACTATTATGTGCCAATCAAATCTCTCACACCTAAACCATGCTTGTCCTCAAGCATAAAAGAGCTCAATTCATTATCTCAACTCATTGTCTTCTTTCTAGTTCATTTACTTGTCGGTAAAATATTTTTTTCATGCACCAAAGAATTTTAATTGTTGAGCATCTGACATATCGACATTATGAACAACTACTTCCATCCGAATGTGTAGAAATAAAAATGCGTAGGGTCCAAACACTCCTCACAAGATTCGCTCATTTCACTCATAAGTGTCTAGGTATGAATCAAGAAGCTCTCATGTCAGAACACTGAAATTTTTTACCATAAGCTTACAAATATATCACATCCTCCCCCAAATGAATGGATTGAAACGCCCAAACAAGGGCTATAAACGGGTTGTACTGTGGCTAGAGGTCAGGTAAGAAAGAAGTACAACTGTTTATGGAGCTGAAGAACACATACACACTTTCCACAAAGACAATTGCGTCCAGCTAACGATAACATCTTCAATCTCATTATAACATCCAAGGACATTTTTTCTCTTCTTCGTTGCTATTATTTTCCTTCTCACTCCCTTTTTTTTTCCTTCTTTTTTTCATATAGATTTTTTTCGTTTTGTTTTTTTTTTGTTTATTATTTTTTTTGCATAAAATTTTTTTGAGACAACGACTTCGAGCATGAATCACTCGATCTTAACAATTTGCACTTTATTGGCTCAAAGCAATGCCAAATGCAAAAAGTTTGTATGATTCCAAATTCAAGGTTCAAATAGAGGAATAACCAACAAGAGGGATTTATCATGGCTTGTAACGTGGTTAATTTCCAACGAATAGGCTCAGGCTCGAACTTGGCTCTCTAGGGGTAAATGAATCAGGATAGGCTCAAAAGAACGACACTGATGATACGAAAGAAAACAGTTTGAACTTTAATCAGTCATTCTAGCTTATTTATTTCATCATTTAATCTATGAACATTTCGTTGAGCTTTTATTAATCATCGTAGTAGTAAAAAATCATCCGAATTATTGTTCCTAAAGGTTTAATAATTGAGAATAAATATTGCGAAATAAAATATCTAGAAGAACGATACTCGTACTCTCGTACATTATATTATTACTTGACATCGTGCACTTGCGATTATTTCGAGCTTGAATATTATTAATTTTTACTAAGGATTTTACAATGCAAGTTTTGCTCGATCAAGTTTTTGAACCCTCGCTAATTTACTTAATTCGTTCGACAATAATATACGCTTTCGACGGGATTTCCTATCCAATTGAATACGTCCTTTCGAGTTATGAAAAACTTATTCAATGCAGTGAAGTAATTAAATCCTTATTTATCAAAGGTGAATTGCATGTCGTTTTATGAAATCCCCTAGCTTTTGACTACTGGACTATGACTATGGACGTATATCTGACTTCGTATTTCTATGTAAATTAAAAATCTACGATTTATGCTACTCGTTCTTATCAAGGGATATTCTTTCGAACTCACTCGCAATATATCATCGTTATTAAAGTCAGTTACCTTCAACAACTCAATGAAAATAATAGCACAATCAAGAATAAATCAAAAGTCGATAGATGAATTAACTAAACTCAGTTTCGGGGTAGGATCCCCTAAAATCAAGACAAATAATGATAATTAGCTACTATAATTCATGATCAAATTAGGCAAAACAATATTTAAACAAGAAGAATTAAAATGACTGTTTTGCTCCTGAAACCCTAACTTTCTCAATTTATCCTTAGACATTAAAACGACGACCCAAATCCATCCAAACTTAACATAACACCTTAAGATACACCCATAAACATTTCTTAGATGTAAACTTACGCTCGTCGACTAATTTCTCAATTCTTTTTAAAAATTAAACATGTGTCTCGATTTTAATCCGAATCAATTCTAACTTTCCCAAACTTAAACCATAGCTTATTAACACCTAACCATACCCTATACAACCCAAATCAAACCATTTAGATCCCTTGAACAAGCCTAAACAGCTACTGAAAATTCTGCACTCATTTATTCAAAACCCTAGCTTAACCAACAATAAGTTCCTTCAAGCATAGACCATAACCATCATGACCAGACATAACCACCCATCCTAGGACCCTACTCGAGCCTTTAACAAGCTATTGGACCAGGCCTAGGACCCCAAGCGTGCCCAGCCCTTCAAGTCGTGCCCTTGGAGGCTTGCGCAGCTTCTTGCTTGTGCCTACCTTCTTCTCCTCGCTCCAGGTACCATACCAGCCATCCTAGACCACGACTCAGCCCTCCTATAACCCATGAACATGCCCCTACAGCATCTAGGTCCCTCGCCCTTCTAGGAACCCAAAGCCGAAAAACCCTAGCTATCCTTAATCTAAAATTCGTGCAGCCCTTATCCTCCCGAGTTCTAGCCTTGAATCGTGCTTCTATGGACCCTTAAACATGATGAAAAATGTCCCTTCCCATAGCCCTACCATGGCAGCTCCCTTGGGCATCATAAACATGAATTTTAAAGGATGAAAACTCTAGTTTTGTTCATGTTTTACCATAAAAACAAAAATATAATATAGTGTATCATATTTTTCATGCAAACATATATCAATACATATAATATGATATGAACGATGAGTGAAGGAAGATTAAGGCGTGTCTTTGCGTATTTTACGCACGAAAACAATTTGCGAGGGAGGAACGTTGGCGGAGAGAAGACCTTGCTGAATTCCCTTCTAAAATTACATGAGTTTGCCTTGAAAAAGTGGGTGTGTGCTCATGTCGACTTCTGCCCAAGGAGAGTTCTAGTAATTATTTTTTATGTGTGCGTGGGTTTGGTGTGTAAAGGTTAGGGTTTTAGGGTTTGTTTTAATATAAACAATAAGATACAAGTTTTAGGCCCATTAGATAGTGGTTAAAATATTTCGTTTAGAAAAATTTTCGAAAATATTAGCCGAGTTCCCAAAAAGTCCTTAATTTGCGTCAAAAATCGAATATCAGTTTAAAATACGACTCGGCGCGTAAAACATATCAAAAAGCACATTTCTAGAAATACCATCTAAAATATACCATATATTAAATAATAAAAATAATCATTTAATAAATTTTTTTTTCTTTTATGGTCTTCGTTCCTCGATCACGTCTCAAATAACCTTTAAACAATGTTTTATGCATTCTATAGAAAATCCTATTTTAAACATGCATACCACACTTAATAAATGCAATTAAAATAATTTAATTAAGCATTTTATATTTTTCCTAGATTTGCATGCAGTTGGTTTACGTTGTCGAATTTTGGACTTTTAACACCATACTTGGTTCGAATACATGGAGTCCATCTCGGACCACATGCCTTCAAGTCATTTGGATGAATCAGCAACATACAATGCTTCTTTGAAGTTTCTTAGGGGTGTATTCAATGTAGGAAATTTATGAACTTTTAATGACTTTTGTAGATTTTAAAAGTCTAGATGTATTTTAAAAGTCTAGATGTATTCAATTAAAACTTTTACATACTCTATAGATGACTAGTGGTATTAAAATAAACTTTTATAGAGTTTTAAAAACTCAAGTGGAATTAAACATTAACTTTTAAAAACTCTATAAAAGTTTATAGGTATTAAAATTTTCAATAGACTTTTAATAATTTAATGTAATTCATTAACATACAAACATTAAAGCCTAAGGTACAACTACAAATTGTCAAAAAATTTATTTGGTTAAACCCAAAGATTTGGATGGATTTTTAAAAACTTCTAACTCATACACAAACTATTTATTTCTCTCTCTGTCGCTTCACATCACATCTCTTCTTATTTTCTCTCCTCTCATCTATCTCTTTCACTCTCTCAAATTTTCGAAGTGTATCTCTATATATATTTTCATCTTTCCTTTTCAAATTTTTCATTTTTTAACTGATTGTTCATTTAGTAATTTTTTATTTTAATATCATAGGAAATTTTGAATTCAAGAATTGATTTTGTGATTTTTACAAATTAATGTAATATTCAATAATAATAAAAGATGATCCAAAAAAATGTCGCTTATTTCTTAATAATTTAATAACTCGTAACAAATATGATTTTTTAAATTATTTTTAGCATTTTCAATTAATATATAAGCTATGATATTTTTATACAAAATTATATATGTTGGAAACTAAATTTCGGATGTTTGACAAACTGAACGTTTAATAGATTAAAGTAACTGATCTAGAAGACTGATATAAACTAATCTAAAATATGCAAACTATCTATTGCAAGTAACTCAAGGATAATACGCAGATTTTCGAAGGCAACTGAACCAGCAACTGAACAACGCAGACAACTGACTGATCAGTTACTACAAACAGTTGTGAGCTTATCAACTACATTCGATAAGCTGATCCCTCAGCTGTACACGTCATCAGTTAAGGAAAAAGACATTCAACCGACAAAAACTGACTGCAACAAGTAGTGGGATCGCCGTATTTCAGAAAAGCTGCAGTGTACGATTGTCAGAAGAATATTGACGTGGCAAGCAAGGGATAGAAAACTTCAAATTGTATTTAATATTACCGTTGGAGGGAAGCTTATAAATAGCAGGAAAGAGCAGCTGAAAAACAACTTTGAACTTTGAACAACTATCGATTTACTATTATGTTACTCTTCTGAAATCCTTGCAAACATCAAAGCTCACGCTTATTGCGTACATTCATAGTTTTCAGGCTATACTTCGATCTTTGAAGCACAAACTGTAATACTCGATCTTGAATAGATCAGTTGTGCTAAATTATTTCTGTTCCATTGAGTACTGTAAACAAGTTTGTGACTAACAGTTTCAGTTTGGCATTGTTAAGTCCAAAACTGAAGTGTGTCCGTACAACTGTTTGTATCGATCAATGTCTTTTAGTGTATATCCTATCCTTGAGATAGAAGGGGTGACGTAGGAGTGTTTGAAATCTCAGAATATCCATAAAATCTTGTGTCTTCTTATTTCAGTTTATATTCTATCTATCAGTCAGTTTGTTTCCTCACATTCTTTATTAACTGATTGATATTGACTTACAAGATTCTCGAGTATCAGTTTATCACTAAACTGACTCATAAATCAAGAAAAGGTTTTGAAAATTGTAAGAGTTTATTCAACCCCCTCCCCCCCTTCTAAACACTTTTCCACCTTTAACCGATCCTATCAAGTGGTATCAGAGTAGTTGAATCTTGTTCTTGAATATTTCTATATACAAACTGATCAACATGCCTTCATTCAACAAAATTTCAATGTTCTCCAGAGAAGATTTTGATGATTGGAAAATCAGAATGCAGGCTCATCTAGATGCACAAGACGATGACATGTGGTACGTTATTACAGACGGACCCATGAAAATATTGAAGGCAAACACTGCTGTTGCCATAACTGATGGGACACCACATCGTATTGAAAAACCCCGAGATGAATGGATAGCTGAAGACAAGAGAAAATCCAACTTGGACAACGTTGCTAAAGACATCTTATACAAAACGCTGGATAAATTCACTTTCAGCAAGATAAAAATGTGCAAAACTGCCAAGGAAATTTGGGAGAAACTGATTCAGCTCTGTGAAGAAAATGAGCAAACCAAAGAGAATAAGCTATCTGTTGCTATTCAAAAATTTGACAATATCAAGATGAAGATTGGAGAATCCATGCATGAATATGATGAAAGAATCAGCAGCATAGTAAACGAACTGGATGCACTCGGAAATGTGTATTCAAATGAAGAGGTAGCACTGAAATAAGTCAGAGTTCTTCCCAAGGAATGGGACGTTAAGACCATGGCAATGCGAGAATCAAAGGACTTGAACAAAGTCGAACTTCATGATTTATTTGCTGATTTAAAAGCGTACGAGTTTGAATTGCAAACCAGAGAAGGGGAACCTTCTACACCAGCTGCTACAACTGCCCTAACTGCTGTCAAACTGGAACCAACTGGTTCAGTTGACAAATCTGATGATCAGTTAAGTAATGACGATATGTAATTATTCATAAAAAAGTTTGGAAGATTCATGAGAAGAAATCAAGGAAATTTTCAAAAGACAATATCAGAGAAACAACACCAAGGAAGAACCTAATGCTTGCTACAACTGTAGCAAAATTGGTCATTTCATTGCTGACTGTTCTAAGCCAAAGAAGGACAATCAAGGCTCAACTGAAAAGGGAAAGAAACCTTACGAGCATAAAAGAAGAACTAAAGATGATAGGAAATCATACAGAAAGAAGCATAAGGTGCTTCTAGCAGAAGAAAGCAAGTCCAAATGGGTAGAATCTGATAGTGATGATTCAAAATCTGAGAGCTTGAGCTGCTCCAGTGATGATGATGAAGAGGTCAAGTGTCTGATGGCTGATGACACAGAACTGGAGTCAACCAGTCAACAGGTATTTGACTTTAGTTCAACTGACTTCACACGATATGAACTTATTTCTACACTTCATTACATGGTCAATGAGTATCACAAGCTTGCCCTATCTTTTGAGAAGGTTAGAGCAAAGCAAACTGATACCAAAGACGATAAAACTGAAACTGATGAATCAGTTGATCTGTTGAGTCTTAAACAAGAGATTGCTGATATGAATGCTGAAAGAAGCAAAAATCAATCTATGATTCAGCAGTTGATGCTTGAGAATTCAAAGCAAACTGAGCTTATTAAGGCATGGAACAAATTATCTGTTGCACTAGCTGAAATACAAGATAAGCAAAAATCAGTTACTGATAAAACTGGTTTAGGATTCAGCAACCAAGATGAAACTTCTACCAGTGATACTCAGCCAAAACTGAACATGAACAAAGGGAAATATATTCACTTTGTAAAATCAGTTGTGGAACAAGAACAACCAGAGCCAAGTAAACCAATTAAATAGCCTATTGAAAATAAGAACAAGGCTAGAAGGTAATGGTATTAGTTATAGCCCAAAAATTTCAACTGACCCACAAAGTCAGTCATCAAAGAGGTTCGGCAATAAATACCTGAACTATTCAAATTTCTACTCCAATTACCATAACAGCAAGCCAGTTCAGAAAAGATATCGGCTGAAAACCAGTAGAAGAAGGCTAAAACTCATATTGCTTCATCTGCACACTACACATCAAGCATACACAAACCGAGAAAAACTATTTGGAACATAGCAAGTGGAAAATCAATTAGACTAGTTCAAGTCTGGGTTCTTAAAGGACAAATCAGTTTAGGATCCAAATAGTTGTGGGTACCAAGATTATATATTGTGTGTGATTCTAGATGACAGATGCAAACAAAGAATCAACCTGGTATCTGGACAGTGGATGCTCGCGTCATATGACAAAGAATGCAAGTTTGCTAATCCAACTGATCAAATACACTGGTCCAAACATCAGTTTTGGAGAAAACTCCAAAGGTAAAACTGTGGGTAAGGGTAAGCTTAAAACTGCTACATATGGATCATTTTTGTCCTATACCAGTCATGAGCTTAGGGGGAATGAAATACACCTTATTAGTCGTGGAT
Organism: Primulina tabacum; assembly: GCF_025594145.1. Lineage (NCBI taxonomy): Eukaryota > Viridiplantae > Streptophyta > Magnoliopsida > Lamiales > Gesneriaceae > Primulina > Primulina tabacum. Next base: position 19,012,663 of record NC_134550.1, read on the forward strand.
GATTTTTCAAGATTTACTTGGGTTATCTTTCTTAAATCCAAAGACCAAACTGCTACACAACTGATTAATTTTTTCAAAAGATTATTAAATGAAAAATCAGTTGGGATTGATCGAATAAGGTCTGATCGAGGGACTGAATTCATCAATCAAAATTTTTCACAATTTTTAGAAAATACTAGAATCAAGCATGAACTCTCAGCAACAAGAACTCTTCAGCAAAATGGTGTAGCTGAGAGAAGAAATCAGGCCCTTAAATAAGCTGCTAGAACAATGTTTGCTGATTATGGTATTTCTCAAAGGTTTTGGGAAGAAGTAGTAAACATTGCATGTTACACTCAGAACGGATCAATGATTAATAGGAATCATGTGAAAACACCATATGAGATATGGCATAGACGCAAAAGTGTGGTTTCTTATTTCAAAATATTTGGCTGCAGATGTTTTATTCTTGACAATGACAAAAATCATTTAAAAGCTTTTGACGCTAAATCTGCAGAGGAAATATTTCTGGTATATTCTTCAGTTAGTAAAGCTTACAGAGTTTTTAACAAGTGCACTTTGAATGTAGAAAAGTCTATTCATGTTGTATTTTATGAATCTGTGCTAACTGATAAGCCAACTGATCTAGTTGAGCGAGTTGATCGCTTTACATATATCAGTTTGGAGGATGATAATGAAGAAGAGAATCATATTAATCGAAATATCCTTCAAACACCAGAACCAAAAGTGTTGGATCAATCAGTTGAACAAGAAATTGTTACTAATAATCAGTTGGTGGAGCAAAATGATAACAATCAGTTACCAACTGATACAGCAGCAACTGAAACTGAAGAAAATATTCAGTTGCCAACTGAAGCAGTTGCTGAGATGGATGCAACAAATACTGAATACAGATGGAAGAAATCACATCCACTAGAATTGTTGATAGGTAATCCATCTGATCTGGTAAGAACTCGGAATCAAATGTTTAATTTATTTGTTCATTCTGCTTTCGTTTCCCAACTGGAACCTAAGAAAAAGCTCTTTCTGATCCTAACTGGATAAATGCAATATAAGAAGAGCTAAATCAGTTTACCCATAACAATGTCTGGAACTTAGTTCCAGGACCAGTTTCTAAAACCATTATAGATACAAAGTGGGTATACAGAAACAAACTGAATGAAGATGGTTCAGTTGTGTGCAACAAAGCGAGACTTGTAGCACAAGGATATAGGCAAGAAAAGTAATAGATTACGATGAAACTTATGCACCAGTTGCAAGTCTAGAAGCAATCAGAATATTCATTTCTTATGCCTCATTCAAGAACTTTGAAGTCTACCAGATGGACGTGAAGAGTGCATTTCTGAATGGTCAGTTGCAGGAAGAAGTATATGTTGAACAACCACTAGGTTTTGTTAATCACTCTCTTCCTGATCATGTATATCATTTGAACAAAGCCTTATATGGTTTTAAACAAGCTCCAAGAGCTTGGTATGAAACTCTTTCAAAATTCCTAACTGATCATGATTTTACTGTTGGATAAGTTAATAAGACTCTTTTAAATTCACAAAGAGTGATCACATTTTACTTGTGCAAATATATGTTGATGATATTATTTTTGGGTCAACTAACTCCAAATTACGTGAGAAATTTTCTAAGTTAATGCAGGAGAAAATTCGAGATGAGTATGATGGGTGAACTAACATTTTTCATCAGTCTGCAAGTAAAGCAACTGGATACTAGTATTTTTATCAGTCAGACCAAATATACGAAGGAATTGCTTAAGAAATTTGGCATGGAAACATGTTCAGCTGCAAGTACTCCCATGAGTTCATCAATCAAACTAGACAATGATCAAGAGGGAATATCAGTTGAGACGACACTTTACATAGATTTAATAGGTTCATTATTGTACCTAACTACTAGTCGTCCTGATATTGTATTTGATTTTTGCATGTGTACTAGATTTCAGGCAGATCCTAAGCAATCGCACTTTTCAGCTGCCAAACGCATTTTAAAATATCTTAAAGGCACACAAAATGTGGGCTTATGGTATGCTAAGGATTCTTCTTTCAATTTAGTTGGATATTCATATGCAGATTATACAGGATGTAAGCTAGATCGTAAGAGCATTAGTGGATCATGTCAGTTTCTAGGATACAAACTGATCTAATGGCTTCGCAAGAAGCATACATCCATAGCAATTTCCACAACTGAAGCAGAATACCTTGCTGCTGGAAGCTGCTGTGCACAACCGATCTGGATTCAGCAACAACTGAAGAACTATGGAGTCATTGCAAAAGAATCACCAATATTTTGTGATAAATACAAGCACGATTGCAATTACATACAATCCAGTTCTTCACTCCGAGACCAAGCATATCGATGTCAGGCATCACTTCATCAGAGATCATGCTCTGAAGAAAGCAATAAGGTTGGAATACATACCAACTGAACAACAAGCAGCTGACATCTTCACCAAACCATTACCAGAGACTAAGTTTTCTCATTTTTGCAATAATCTTGGTTTAATTGATCTATCTTAATTATATGATGTTATGTCAACTGTTATTAATTATTATTCAGTTAGTCAAATATAAGTTAATAATTGTTCAGTTAGTCATTGTCAGTTAGTTAATTATTTGTCAACTGATATCAGTTCATATGCAGATAAGGAAAGAAAAATGAATCGAAACAACAATTTTATTGATAAAATCTCAACTAGGTTACACGATTCATTTCCATTTCAGTTGCATCTTGCCAAAGGGACAACCAATTAGTCAATTCATGAAAGTTAATTCTTCTGAAGATTTCTGAAGAAGAAATCTTTTCCAGCATATTCCACTCATTCATAAGCATCAGATGTATAAGACCATCATCAGTGGCAAGCTCTGAAGTATGGTTGACTTCAAGACGCCTCTCATACTTTCTTGCAGTTGCTCTCTGCTTGGCAGTAGCAACTAATCCATCACATTGAATGGTTTGGAGCTTGTGTACATTGGTCCAAGTGGACATCACCTTTGAAAAGACGAGTTCTTCTATAGATTTCTTTAATCTCTCCAAAAGACGAGGTGTTAATGTAGGAATAGGACGTTGAAACGGCTTGAATTATCCATCGATGTTTAACTGTTATTATCTAATGACTTTGGTCTTATTTATAGACAGTTCTTAAAGAGACATAAAGAAGACGAAGAGACATCTGTTAACAGAATGGACTTAACTGATCCACACTAAGTTTCTTCTACTCTTTCTTTTATTTATATGCATTTATTGAGGGAGAATATCGAATATAAACGGTTAACTGAGAAGACAATAGTCAGTTGATCTTTAACTGAAATGATTCATCTTTTAACTGATCACTCAGCTGCTGACCTAACTGATATTCTCCAATAAGTTAACTAACTAAATCAATAAATATTCCATAATAAGTGACGTGACTGATAATTACGCATTTAATGTACGTCTTTCAATGAATAATGTTTTAAAACATGGCCCCACGTAGCCCATTTAAATTCTACACACGCTTTTATTACACGTACTCACGACTTTATTCAATTTATCTTGGACTGACACGTGTCCAAAGATTTGAACAGTCACATGCAAACGTACTTATCCACGCCTCATTTCAGTTTTTCTTTCTTTACGCGCATTTCAATCTCCAGAGAAAATCAATACACTGAGCTTTCTTTCTCGCGGATAATCAATCTTTCAGAAATGGCAAACCAAGTTCCAGCATATATGTTGAACGCTATGGATGTTGATTTTGATTCAGTCTTGTCTGTTCAGGACGAGGCTATCAAAAGTGTGTTTCTAAAATTAGAAGATGTTGGACTGAAGACATTTATGGGACTTTCTTCCCAAGAAATCTATCCAAAAGAGATTCAGGATCTCTATGACAACAGCTTTATCTCTGCTGACGGTAACATCACTACCACCGTCAACAATCAGTTGCTGATGATCGACAAAGACTGTTCCAGCAACCTCTTTCAGCTACCAACTAATGGTCTGGCCAATGTTTCTGAGGTAAAAACTTCTGATGTTGAGGAGATGCAAACTCTCCTATCTGCTGATGGTCGGAAAATCAAGGTTTCTGATCCCAAGAAGGAACTCAAGCCAGAAATCCAGTTACTGACTGATATAGTGGCCAAAGGGCTTCTAGCCAAAGCAGGATCTTTTGCTACCCTTACTTTGGAGAAATTTCAAGTCATGACTGCTATCATGGCTGGAAAAAGAATGAACTGAAAAGGTATCATCTTCAACCTTCTAAAGAACATGTTTCAGTCTTCGAATCAGTCGAAGGGATTTGTTGTGCAGCTCAGCTATCTGCTAAAGAGCAAGGGCTTAGTGGGTGACTCCTCTGAGAGGTCATCAAAATTCAAGATATTCAATGACAAGAGTGTTCAGCTGCCGAAGCTCAGGTTGGACATCTCCTCTGAAAAATTTATTAAGGTGAAAAAGAAGATTGGGACGCAGGGGGCTCCCAAATCAGTTAAGAAATCCAAAGCGAAAATTCAAAAAAAGGCAATCAAACGCAAACTGATTGTCAGTGAAACTGATTCTGAAAAGACTCCTTCTCCTAAGATCGCCAAGAAGCCCAGAACTCTGAAAACAAAACAAGCAATCATTGTGGGCACCATCCCAACTGAGAGGCTAATAAAATCTGGAGCTGAATAACCGATCAAGGCTACTTCGCTGAGAGCAATACCAGTTGGATCTTCAACCGAAGATCAGTTACCTCCACCTGTTGCTCCTCTCAAAGTGACTACCACCGAATCTAGTGATAAGAAGAAATCTGTTTGAGTTCAAGCTCCACTAATCATTATCTCTGGCCCAATTTCTTTGTCATTTGCCAGACCCAAAGGGATAGTGATCAGAGAATATATTGATACAACTAGGTCAGGACTGAACATTCCTCATGTTCTGGCTAAATCAAAGGGCAAGGAAAAGATGTCAGAAGAGCCCAGACCCACAAACACCATTCAAACCTATATTGACCCCATCTGGAAAGAGGTCAATGAATTTTCTAGGACTAAGCTTAAAGCTTATGATGAATGGGTAAAGTTTAGGACTATAGTGTTTGCCAGGAAACTGCAAAAGAAATGAGTTTTGAAAAAGTTTATTGCCCTGGAAATCATAGTCCTAAAATTGGTCAAAGCTGCTTCAGTGGTTCAAGCGTTGCAGAGGAAGAAGTACTTCTTTGATCAAGTACGGGCAAAGAAGCTAAAACAAATGGTTGTTCAGCTACGCCAAAACTATGATCCCACCAGTCCAACTGCCTTTAATGACAAAGCAGTTCATGACCAGCTAGACTTGGATCTTATATCTTTGCAGATGGAGATTAAGCATTGAGAACTAGATCAAGAACTGACCATTCCAGCAGATTCCCAAGATCTTTCATCAGACTAGCAAGCTGAACAATCAGTTCAACCGCAAAAGTCATCCTAGGAACCAATTGCTGAATCTTCTGAGCATGTAACTGCTCCTTTTTCAAAGGATGCGCAATCGTCAACTGCTTCTCCTCATTCCTAATCTTCAGGACCTCAACTTTATACTGATGCTGAATTATCATTGGCAAACATTGATGAAGTTATTAAATCATTTGCCTCTGATATTCAACGGACTACTACATAAGCAGTTGAAAAACTATTCGCAACTGACGAGCCAGCCTCACAAGCTACTTTTCAACCGACTGAAGAGCCAGTTTAGTCGACTGCCACGACTGAACATGCAGTTTTTACAGGAACTGAAGAGGTAGTTCAGTCATCCGCCATGACTGAAGAAACATTATCTGAAGAGGTAACAACTGCACAGCCTACCACAGTTTCAGTTGTTCAACCAACTGAAGAACTTATTTCAGAATCTACTGAGCAACCAACTCAAAAAACAACAACTATTTCATCTTATCAACCTCCTGCAGAGCCTTTAGATTCTACTGCTGTTCCGAATCTCTCTTCTTCTCCACAGCTTCAACAGGAAGCTATACCGGAGGATACTCCAGAAATGGTCAATCTTGTAACTGGAACAACTGACGGGACCCTGGTGATCTTCAATCAAGAGAACAAGGAGCAGGAACCAGAAACCTCTGGAGCCATGTCTCCTGATATATCAATAGAAATTGAATATTTGTTTGAAGAAATTAAGGCTATTCAGACCAACCTTTTCGGTGTAATGACTTCCATTTCTGACATCAAGTCAACCCAATTTTCGCACACTATGAGGTTCGAATCTATATAGGAAAATACCATGGGAAGACTACAACAAATCCAAAAGGACGTAACTTCATTATTTTTTCAAATGGAAGAACTTCGAAAGATAGAGTGTTAGCTGAAACTCACTTCCAAACTCAAGCCTTGGTGACAAGACGTCTTGATTTTTTGGAAAGCACTGTCTCCAAAAAAATGGATTTGCTGCAAGAAATCCTGATGAATGCAGTATCAAACCTCTCCTCTGATGTGCGGATGTTATCCAAAAAGGTTGATGTGTTTGACAAAAAGGGGAAGAACAAGGAAAAGATCAGCCAGAGCAATCTTCAAAGTTGATCAAGAAGAAATAGAAGACTATTTGGCAGATTTTTTAAGATTATTTCTATTCAGTTAGAAGATTATTCTTTGTATGAATCTGTACATTCAAAGAGTTATTTTATCTACAATGAGTTCAGTTGATCAGTTTCAATTCTTAATTTCTAAGTTTTGTCAAACACCAAAAAGGCAGAAATTGTTGAAACTAAATTTCGGATGTTTGACAAACTGAGCGTTTAATAGATTAAACTAACTGATATAGAAGACTGATAGAAACTGATCTAAAATATGAAAACTATCGGTTGTCAATAACTGAAGGATAATACGCAGATTTTCGAAGACAACTGAACTACGCAGACAACTGACTGATCAGTTGGAACTGATCAGTTACTACAAACTGTTGTGAGCTTATCAACTACATTCGATCAGCTGATCCCTCAGCTGTACATGACATCAATTAAGGAAAAAGACATTCAACCGACAAAAGCTGACTACAACAATTAGTGGGATCGCCGCATTTCGGAAAAGCTGCAGTGTACGACTGTCAAAAGAATGTTGACGTGGCAAGAAACGGATAGAAAGCTTCAAATTGTATTTAATATTACCGTTGGAGGGAAGCCTATAAATAGCAAAGAAGAGCAGCTGAAAAACAACTTTGAATAACTTTGAACTTTGAACAACTATCAATTTACTATTCTGTTACTCTGCTGAAATCCTTGCAAACATCAAAGCTCACGCTTATTGCATACATTCATAGCTTTCAGGCTATACTTAGAGCTTTCAAGCACTCGATCTTGAAGAGATCAGTTGTGCTAAATTATTTCAGTTCTATTGAGTACTGTAAACAAGTTTGTAACTAAGAGTTTTAGTTTGTCATTGTTAAGTCCAAAACTGAAGTGGATCTGTACAACTGTTTGTATCGATCAAAGTCTTTTAGTGTATATCCTATCCTTGAGATAGAAGGGGTGACGTAAGAGTGTTTGAAATCTACGAACATCCTTAAAATCTCGTGTCTTCTTATTTCAGTTTGTTTCCGCACATTCTTTGTTAACTGATTGATATTGACTTACAAGATTCTCGAGTATCAGTTTATTACTAAACTGACTCATAAATCGAGAAAAGGTTTTGAAAATTGTAAGTGTTTATTCAACCCCCCTTCTAAACACTTTTCTATCTTTAACCGATCCTATGAATATCCACACAATGCTAAATAATATTATTTTAATATGTATATTTTTTATTCAAAAACAAGGTTATAGATTAATCAATTGATGTATTTTAAAAAATTTACAAACATGCATACAAACACACATATATATACATGTAATGATTAAATGATTTAACTTTTAAATAAGTACATTTATATATTAATATAAATATTGAAAAATTATTTCAAACTGAATATGTTATATATGTCGATTAATTATTGGTTCAATGAAATTAATAAAAAAATAATAATATGCGAAGGATCGTTTGCAGAGCACCTTGTGGTGCTTCAAACAAAATATTCTCCAAGAGCTGCAATAGCTCGTGTTCTAAGAAAATATACACCGATGAATTAGATCGAGTTTGGTATTAAACCAAGCGAAAAACACTCAAAATAATCCTTCGTTAAGAAAAACTGATATATTTTAAAGCTTTTAATCTCGTGTAACTAATTAACTGAATATAATGGGGATCAGTTCTCGCATGTACCAGTTCAGTTATAATGAGAACTGAACTGATAGATACTCGAACTGATCAAGTCAGTTTAAAGCACGGGGTTAACAGTTAAAGTACACAAGATATGTTTATGGATGTTCGGAGACTTCAACTGCTCCTACGTCACCCTTTCTACCACCTTGGGTAGGATTCACTAGAAGACTTTGATCTATACAACACTTTGTACAAACCCACCCAGCTAGGACTTACGCACTGCCTAAACTAAACTCCTAGACTAAACTGAAGGCAGCACCTTCCAGTCAACACTTTTTTAATGTCTATGTGAGAAAGACTACATATTCAAGTTTAACGTCTTTGTGAAAGACTGTATTTGAGTGGTGGTGTGTGTGTGTGTGAGAACTGATCTCTAAAAAGTACCCGAAAGTGCTCTCACACACTGAGGGAAATATGCTTTTAATCTAAAGCTGATAACGCGTTTAAGTGTTTCCTTAACTGGGCTGAATGCTTCCCTCTTAAGCTGATATGACTTTGAAGTGTGTCCTTTTCTTTTCTCTCTTGTGTTGTATATTCTTATCTATCTTCACTGATCTTCACTCTCTATTTATAGGCGCGAAGTATGATCGTACAGTGAGACTCAATTATTGTATCCGTTGCATTTTGAATTTGTTCCTCGAAATTTGTCTTGTTCTTTCTGGAACACTTTTTTCTTTAAACTCCGATGCAACTACCATCATTGTCCTTTGACTGGACAAAAATTATTGTACCTTTGCGCACAACTGTATTCCACTTAGTTCAACTTGTCTTGATCTGCAACTGATTGCTCCTAACTGATGTTCTAAACTGGTCAGTTGAACTGGTCTTTAGTTGGGCTGGTGAAATCAGTTGACTCGTCAGTTGAACTGATTTCACTCTTGTTCAGTTGAACTGATCTCAGTTGGGTTCTTCATCAGTTGAACACTCCTTCGGCTGGCTGGGCTTCTGAGGTTCTCCTGCTGAACCACCTATCAACTGAACAATCAGTTGAACTTACGACACATCAGTTGAACTGGTCTAGTTTGGTTGATCTGTTGATGCTTTCAATTGGCATCTTCGACAGCTTCAGTTTTGGCTCGTAACTGATAATTTCAGTTTCAGCTATCTGCGCAATAAGGTAAATTATTAAAAACAAAAAAAACAAGTTTTGTTAACATCAAATTAATATTGCGAACATGAAATGTTCCAACAATATGTTATAATTAAGTACAAAATTTATAAAATCTTATAAAAAAAATTCACAAAAGTCTATAAAAATCTTGCAAAAAAGTCTACATGAAACCACATAAATTTGTTTATAAATATGTGAGATTCTGTAATTTTGGATATATTACAAAGTAGAACAAATTGGCTCTATTATCCAATGTGTATCTCACTGCATATTTCACATAAACAGGACATCCTCTTATTCCCAGGAAAGAATTTTTAGGAGGCTTTCCCATCCATGTCTTATATGGTTTTTATCCACTACCTTTTTATGGACGTTATACAACAACATAGTTGTGGTCACAAGCACAAATCCCCAAAAAAATGAAGAAAATTCAGTGAACCATGTCCATCAATGTTAGATTATGACGTTCTGTGACACCACTCAACTATGGTGTGACAAAAAGAGTCCACTGTGAGAGAATCTCGTTCTCTTTAAGATAGTCTTTAAATTTAATACGGAAGTATTTTTCACCTCAATCAGATCGAAATGTTTTAATATTTTTTCTAATTGTTTCTCTACTTCTGCTCTGAATTCTTTGAACTTTCAAAGGCTTCAGATTTGTACTTCATCAAATACACATACATATACTTCGAGAATTCATCAGTAAGATAATACAGTAAGAATTAGCATATCTAGTGCTAACACTTAACGAGCCATACACAACTGAATAGATCAAATCATATAGATCGTTAGCACACTCTACTTTACCTAGAAAAGAAGCTTTGGTTATTTTTCCTTTCAGATAAGACTAACATATTTCAAGAGAGTTTATATATGATAAGTTAAACATGCCCTCTCTCAGTAGTTTGTGTATTTTTTTGGAGAAATATGTCATAACTTAGCATGACATAAGTGTGTTTGGTTTTTTATTTGTTGTTGAAATCATTTAGACATTGTTAAATAAGATATCACCATATTATTAGAAATCTGTCTATTGAAAAAACTCTTCTAACCTAGATATTTTCCAATGTTTAGGCTTATCGGAGTGGAAACAAACATGTTCTGACTTATCGTGCTTTGTGAGACCTTTGGTAGCATTCGGATCAAGCTTTTTACTGTGATTTTTGGTTTGTTTTTCTTATAAGTGGCTAAACGTTTATTTTCCTTACCTTATGGGCTCTTTTTCGTCTACGAGGAGTCCATTGGGAAAAAAACATTTCTCTTCTTTATATAAGTCTCATAAGTCGTGATCATATTTATTTACTCTGCAAGGCTTGTAAGTATTTTTCCAAGTTATGCGACTATTCCAGGAGCAGCATAGTGTTCTTGAAAATCGAGTGAATAACAGCAATCAAGGTAACTCTATAAAAAGCTAATTTAGTACTAAATAAAATGGTTCGATTAAATCGGTTAAGCGAAATTGCTAAAAACAGCAAAGAATTCTCTTCTTTCTACAACGGATGTGAAGTTTTTACCGAGCTTTCTGGAGTTATGATATTCGATTACTTTTACAACTTGTAACCATTAACCATTCCACTTCTGATTTTACTTCGATATAGTTTTTTGTCATAGTGTTAAATTTATAAAGTGATAACAATCGTAATCACTTGTCTATCAAAAATACAGTAAGAATGTGAGTGATTCATAAACTCCTTGTATAACTTACTCACATGAGAAGTTATGTTTCTAACCCCTTTGACATTCAGATATGAAATAGTTTTGTGCTTAAAAACAAGTGGGCTTTTCGGTTTAATCTTAGATTACTTGAATGATTAGATTCTTTTGCATGTATTCTATCATCTCTCAACTCTGAAATCAATCGGCTATTTATAGAAGGGGATTAGCGTGGTCCTCCTACATTACCTCGCATTTTTCTGATTGAATCGACAAACTCGAAAAATGTTTGTGCACACTATGCTGGTTGATACTCACGGAAAATTTAGGGTCCGATTCCGGCAAGTGTCACTAGTATATACGCAGGGTTTTGAAATGGTCCTGAGCCTGAAATCATGAAGAAGACTATTAGAAGGGGTCCAGTAGGGCGTCCTGGCGTAGCCCCTCCAACGTTCAAGTCAGTGACTAAGGATATGAGTGAAGAGCGGCTAAGAGTGCTGCTGAAAACAATATAGTGAATGAATGAATAAGACACCCAAACCTGATATTTATAGGAGAATACCTGGGCCCTGATGGGCTTTCGATCTTGGTTGGAGATGGGCTAGGGGGCCCACATGTGGTCTGGGCCTAGTGGGCCCATGGGGTATCACCAGTCTCCCCTTCCCAAGTCGAACTTAATCATAGGTTCGAAGTTCGATTAGTTGCATTGTCATTGGTTTGCAATATGCGAGTTGTGCAGTTTTCCCCTGCTGCTCACAGTAGTCTCCATAAGTTTTAAAATAAATCAAATCACAATCATGTTCTGAAGGGAAAGATCTATTCGGGACTTTCCATCTAGCATATCCGTTCTCACCTACGCCCATTCTCTCCTCACCTGCTGCGCGCCCCTTGCGCAATACCCGCCGCCTTGCATGCCTCGCCATCTCGCTTGTAGCCGCACGCCCTCGCCTGACAGCATCTCGCCCCTACCTCGCCCCACGGCTGGCAGCGCCTCGCACCATGAGCTCTTGCCCTTCCTCACCTATCCCCGCCCCGACTCGTTAGTAGCGCTCGCCCAGCACCCCTGCCACGCTCGCCCGAGCCTCCGCCGCACTCGCCCCTCGCCCTTGCCATGCTCGCCCAACGCTCGCCCAGCGCCCCTGCCACACTCGCCCGAGGCTCACCCAACGCCCCTGCCATGCTCGCCCGAGGCTCGCCCAGCCCCTGCCATGCTTGCCCGACGCTCGCCCAGCGCTCGCCTCGCCTAGCCTCGCCCACGCCGCTCCACGCTCACCCAGCGCCTACCTCACCTAGCCTCGCCCCAGTGCAGCTCCACGCTCGCCCAACGCCAGCTCGCCCCATGCCGCTCCACGCTCGCCCAGCGCCAGCTCGCCCAGTGCCCACCTCGCCCCAGCACTGCTCCATGCTCGCCCAACGCCAGCTCGCCCCACGCCACTCCACGCTCGCCCGCCTTGCCCCGCCCAAGCGCCCCTCTCACCACACTGCTAGTTCGCACTCTCGCCTAGCACATCCCCTAGCACATCGATCCCCGTAATTTTCGCAGCGGCAAACATCTTTCGTTATCGACAAACCAAATAAATTTTTCTCCTCCCAAAGTCTGCTCCTCTACTAGGCGATGCCATAGTAGGAAAATAAAATATTTTTTCCTCCCCAACTTTGCTCCTCTACTAAGCGATGCTTTAGTAGGAAAATTTTATTTAATTTTCCTTCTCCACTCTGCTCCTCTGCTAGGCGACGCCTTAGCAGGAAAAATTTAACTTCTCCCAAACTCTGCTCCTCTACTAGGCGATGCCTTAGCTGGAAAATTTAATTTTCCTCCTCCACTCTGTTCCTCTGCTAGGCGGCGCCTTAGCAGGAAAAATTTAATTTTTCTCAAACACTGCTTCTCTGCTAGGCGATGTCTTACCAGGAAAATTTAATTCTCCTCCTCCACTCTGCTCCTTTGCTAGGCGACGTCTTAGCAGGAAAAATTTAATTTCTCCCAAACTCTGCTCCTCTGCTAGGCGATGCCTTAGCAAGAAAATTTAATTCTCCTCATCCACTCTGCTCCTCTGCTAGGCGACATCTTGGCAGGAAAAATTTAATTTCTCTCAAACTCTGCTCCTCTGCTAAGCGATGGCAGGAAAATTTTCATTTTTCTCCTTTCCAACTCTGCTCCTCTATTAGGCGATGCTTTAGTAGGAAAAATAAAATTCTCCACTCTCACCTTCTGAATCCTCTGCTATGCGACGCCTTAGCAGGAAAATCAAAATTTCACATCGTCACCCTCTGACTCCTCTGCTAGGCGACGCCTTAGCAAGAAAATAAAGATTCTCCACCATCACTCTCTAACTCCTCTGCTAGGCGACGCCTTAACAGGAAAATAAAGATTCTCCACCCTCACCCTCTAACTCCTCTGCTAGGCGACGCCCTAGCAGGAAAATAAAGATTCTCCACCATCACCCTATAACTCCTCTTCTAGGCGACGCCTTAGCAGGAAAATGAAGATTATCCACCATCACCCTCTAACTCCTCTGCTAGGCGATGCCTTAACAGGAAAATAAAGATTCTCCACCCTCACTCTCTAACTCCTCTGCTAGGCGTCGCCTTAGCAGGAAAATAAAGTTTTCTCACTTTCATAATACAACAACATTCATGAACTGAAAAGAAGAACTTGACTTTATTGAATTCAAACTGATTATATGCGAAAATTCAAAGATGAAATACATCAACGATAAAATCCAGAAGGATATTTTCTAAGGTGGTAAGTATTCCAGGGCCTTTTTAAAGCCTTGCCTTGAGCATTCTTTAAGTAATAAGCTTCAGAATTAAATTTCTCAATCACTCTGAAAAGACCTTCCCACTCTAGGTCCAACTTTTCCCTCTGTTCTTCGTGTACCTTCACCCAGACCAAGCCACCCTCTTCTTCCTTTCCCAATCATGTTAACCTCTACACGCGCTCTTTTTCCCTCCTCCCTCACTATCTCTTCATAACACCGACGCGCAACTTTTTGGTCCCCGCACAAGACTCCAACTTCTTTTTCCATAGGAAACTTAAACTTCTGATGACAAGTGGAAGCTATGGCTGTAAAATCTTTCAGGGCTGGCCGTCCTAGAATTTCATTATAAGCTGATGGAGTATCCACCATGGTGAAGGTTATCATTTTTGTTACCTGCCGAGGATCAGTCCCCAAGGATAGGGGAAGAACAATCTGACCCAAAAGCGGGATGGCGTGTCTTGCAAACCCATACAACGGGGTGGAGACCGGCTCAAACTCGAATCCTTCCACCTTCATTTGATCCAACGTGCTCTTGAACAAGACGTTTACGGAGCTTCCATTATCAATAAATATCCTCGTCATATAATAATTGGCAATGGTGGCCGTCACCACCAACGCATCATTATGTGGAGTCACAATGCCTTTGAGGTCTTCCGGTCCAAAGCTGATGACGGGGTCTTGTGGTAAGTTTGCACCCCTAGATATCTCAAAGTTCTCCAACCTTCTCCATGTGCCTTCCGAGCTCGCCCAGAGTCTCCATCAGTAGCACCACCCGAGATCATATGAATCATTCCTCTCATAGGGTGGTTATCCTCATTCATTCCTCTTCTCGGTTCGACGGGCTCTTGAGGAACATCTTGACCTCAACCTTCCCATCTCTGCTCCCCGACCTTCTGATTTATCCATTAAGTACCTTGACCATGTCTAGGGGACGGGCGAGACCTTGGTCGACTCCCGCATGCGGATCCTTCTCGTCTGTCCCGCGAAGGCAATCTAGCCACGCTCTCAACCCTTTGCGACTTCTCCCACCTCCCCTCGGACTCTCTCACCTCCATCACCTTGTCATGACTCCTATCCAGAGGAACATGAGATGAGAATTGTCCTCTGCCCCTAGCTTTATCCTCCTCCTTCTCGCCCGCACCTCTCTTCCTACCTCCTCTTTCCACTCCCTCAACTCTACTTCATCCAGGCCGCTGCTCCATCCTCTTATGCCGCTGAGCATCTTCTAGATTTACATATTTTTCTGCCCGAGATAATAGATAACTTGATGGAGGTTTCTTCACTAACGATTTAAAGAACTCTCCTTCTCTAAGTCCCTGGGTAAAGACACTTATCATGATGTCAGGAGTGGCCACAGGTATCTCCAACGCCGCGTTGTTGAAACGCTGTACAAATTGTCGCAAAGTTTCAGCTTCTTGTTGTTTCACCACGAACAAGCTCAAATACTTTTTTGTGTTTTTTGCTGCTAGCGAATCTGTGCAAGAAAGCAGCTGAAAAATCCTCGAAAGTTCGTATAGATTTGGGGTGTAAGGTGTTATAAACCATTGCTGGGCTGATCTCACCAACGTGCCCAGAAACACCCTGCACCTGACCCCATCTGAATATTGATGTAACAGGGCCGCATTCTCAAACCTCCCCAAGTGTTCCTTGGGGTCAGTATGTCCATCGTACTCTCCCACATTTGACTGTCGAAAATTTGGAGGAAGCCCTTCTTCTAAAATCTAGTGAAAAAGGACTTTCACCTTAGGTTTCGGCGCTCTTCTTCCCAACTGCTGCCTCAACATATGTATTTTCTTCCACATTTCTCCTGTCTAACTAATCTCCCCAATTTGGTGGGGTGTCTCTTCAACCCTGCTCTGGTGGCCCTCGGCATTTTCTTCTTGCTCCTGGCGAGCGGCCTGCTCTTCAGCAAAAACAGACTCTTGGTTCTTTTTCATGACCTCCCACTGTCTGCGTAATAAATCGGCCCAATTGTTCCAGGGTCAACTTCCCCACGTTCCCATTGGGAGGGGGTTGCTCGGCCTCGGTCTCGTGACGAGGCTGTTCGGATCATGTCTCCTGACGAGGTTGTTCTGCTCTTGTCTCTTGACGAAGTTCTTCCTGCCTCATCTCAAGATGTGGTTGTTCCTGCCTCGTCTCCAGACGCGGTTGTTCGAGTTCCATCTGAGGATGCGACGATGCTGTGTTAGTTCTTCTGCTCCCTCTTCTAGCTGCCATCTCTACGTCTCAGCTCAAGCTTCCCACAGACGGTGCCAAGTGATACTAACGGGAAATTTAGGGTCCGATTCCGGCAAGTGTCACTAGTACAGACGCAGGGTTTTTGGTAAGTGCAATTTATTGCATTTTTATTACTTGTTTTTAACTTGGAATTTTATGATTCTTGAGCACGTTTTATGTGATTTGTTATTGTTTTTGTTGTTGTAGTTTGGAAGCTTAGAATGAGAGTTTGGAGTATTAAAGTGTTGAATTGGAAAGTGCAAAAGATAAAAAAAATACAGAGGCCATATCGCACCAGTG
Organism: Primulina tabacum; assembly: GCF_025594145.1. Classification (NCBI taxonomy): domain Eukaryota; kingdom Viridiplantae; phylum Streptophyta; class Magnoliopsida; order Lamiales; family Gesneriaceae; genus Primulina; species Primulina tabacum. The sequence goes on from NC_134550.1 coordinate 19,028,895, forward strand.
TTCATCTTTACACCGCACCCGCGGTGTCACACCGTACCTGCGCGCGCGCACCAGAACCAACACCGCAACCGCGGTGTCCTCTTGACCGCACCCGCGCTCCTTGCAAGACAGAATCCGGAAAATCTGTATTTTTTGTGTGCTGCGCATGGAAGTCTAATTTTTTGGTGTGCTGCGAATTAAGGCTTGTCTGGACTATAAAAAGACATCATCTACTTACCATCTAGGGTATTGGGAGCCAAGGAAGGAATAGAGGTGGCTGCTAGAGGATTGAAGATCCAAGTTCATCAAGTTCTTGGGAACTCCTCTGCACAACTCCGGGGACGGAATCAACACTTCAAACTCTTGTTATAACATCTTCTTTATTTTATTTTTCAGTTGATATGTCTTGTTTTAAAACCATGTTTTGTTGTTTTGCTTGTGTTATTATGAACTAATTTTTATTTCTAGAGGAAAGATGGAACAAAACTAGAAACCATGTGTTAGAATCTATGAACTAAGTTATTTAAGTTCTTCATATTGTTCATTTGTATTATTCTAATCTTAATGCTTTCAATTTATTGGCCATAATTTGAATGATTTATATGTTTACAATTTATCACTCGGAAGAGGAAATTATATACAAGAAATGGAAAAATACATCAGTGGTATTTATAGAGTTCGGGAGGGCCTGTAATGCTATCGAAGCACATAGAGAATCTAGTGATTGATGTGTTATTTATTTGTAGATTGTTGATGGGAACGTTGCAATCCATTTTTAGATAATTACAGTCTACTTAACACTCGGGAGAGGGAGTAGATAATTATAGGATTCTTGGCTAATGAATAAGAATGATTTTTATAACATAGCTACAAGAAATTACACATGGTGGACAGTTGTGTGAAATCGGACCTCTAGATCTTTTATTCCATTGTTAATTGCTATAAATTGTTGTTACGTTTAAATCCATTTTCAATTTAGTTATTCTTGCAAATAAATCTTTTAATTGGTTATTTTAAATAAAGTCGAGACTATTTTAATCACAAGTACTAATATACATTTATATACACATTCCTCGTGGGATCGACACTTGTACTCAAAAATATATTTTACTATAACTTGACGTCGTGCGCTTGCGAGCAATCAAGAAAACACGCAACAAGTTTTTGGCGCCGTTGCCGGGGATGTTTATTTTAAATTTATATTTGTATTGTTACAAAAATTAGTCTAGATTTTAATTTAGAGCTGCTTTTATAGTATTTTATTAAACATTGATTTGTTTTTTATCTTTGTTTGACAGTGCATGCAAAGATCGCAAAATCCTAACTTGCTTATCTTTGATCTCGAGATCGAAAGAACCACAAGAAGATTAAGAAAGGCAAGAAGAGAAGTGATTCAAACAATGGCTGACAACAGAGATAACGAAAATCCACCCCCTGCAATACACATCAGAGATCATTTTAGGCCGGTACTAAATGCTCATTATTCGGGCATAGCACGAGGGACTATTAATGCAAACAACTTTGAGCTCAAGCCCGCATTGATAAACATGGTTCAACATAACCAATTTGGGGGAGCCGCTACTACAGATCCTCATCTACATCTCAGAACATTCCTTGAAATCACTGACACGGTAAAGATAAATGGTGTTCCTGATGATATAATTCGATTGCGCTTGTCTCCTTTTTCTCTTAGGGACCAAGCAAGAGGATGGCTCCAATCGCTTCCTTTGGGGAGTATCACTACATGGCAGGAGTTAGCAACCAAGTTCCTTGCTAAATATTTTCCACCTACGAAGTCTGCACAATTGAAGATTGAGATAAGTACTTTTAGGCAGACTGACTTTGAACAATTATATGAGGCATGGGAACGGTATAAGGAGTTGTTGAGGAGGTGTCCAAACCATGGTTTTGATGATTGGGTACAGATTGAATTGTTTTACAATGATTTGAATGGACAAACAAGAGGCATTGTGGATGCAGCAGCTGGTGGCACGATATTTGCCAAATCACCTGATCAAGCATATGATTTGCTTGAACAGATGACCATTAACGGTTATCAGTGGCCGTCTGAGAGGTCAGAAGTAAAGAAACCAGCTGGAATTTATGCCGTAGATCCTATTACATCACTGACCGCACAAGTTTCAGCTTTAACAACTCAAATTGCAGCTATGAATAAAGCTAGTACACCAGAGGTTGAAAATGCATCGGTTGTTATTGAAGAATCACATATTCCTGATGAGGCGCATTATATCAACAATAGGAATTTTGGTGGATACGGAGGATATCGAGGTAACCCTCCCCCTAACACTTATCATCCTGGTTTGAGAAATCATGAGAATTTTTCATATGCTAATAATAAGAATGTGTTGAATCCTCCACCGGGGTTCAATACATCGAAGGGGGAAGGAAAGCCTTCACATGAAGATCTATTTGGGACATTTGTTGCTGAATCTAGTAAATGGATGGCTAGGACTTAATCTCGTCTTGATGGCATGGAAACTCACATGGGAAATATGGGTGCCACAATGAAATCATTGGAGACACAGATTGGACAGTTGGCTAATGCATTGAGAGATCAAAATAGAGGTCAATTCCCAAGTAATACTGAAGTGAATCCAAAGAAGCAATGCAAAGCTGTAACTTTGAGAAGTGGAAGAGAAGTTGAGGTTAAAAAATCCAAAGAGAATGAGGAAAATGAGAAGAGAGTTGAAGAAGATGAATGTGAAAATGGAAAGGAGAACAAGGTTGAGGAGTCTCGGATTGAAACTGAAGTTGAACGGATTCCTATACTGAAACCGACTCTTCCATACCCACGGAGATTTAGGAAGAAGATTATTGATGATCAATTGCAAAATTTTTGGAGATTTTCAAGAAGATTCACATCAACATTCCATTTGGTGATGCTTTAGAGCAAATGCCAAACTATGCAAAGTTCATCAAAGATGTGATGTCAAAGAAGAAGAAGTTGCAAGAGTTCGAGACAGTGAAGTTGACCAAAGAGTGCAGCGCCATTCTCCAAAAGAAGTTACCACAAAAACTAAAAGGTCCAGGGAGTTTTACTATTCCTTGTATTATTGGTAGTACTCAAGTTAATAATGCTTTATGTGATCTTGGAGCGAGTATTAATCTTATGCCATTTTCTGTTTAAAGGGACTTGGAGCTTGGGGAGGTAAAACCAACCACTATAACTTTGCAACTTGCAGATAGGTCACTCACCTATCCTCGTGGAATTGTTGAAGATGTTTTGGTAAAAGTTACAAGTTTATCTTCCCTGCTGATTTTGTAATACTTGATATGGAGGAAGATCAAGATGCTCCATTGATTTTTGGGCGACCCTTCTTAGCCACTGGAAAAGCATTGATAGATGTACACAAATGAGAACTCACCTTGAGAGTTGGTGGGGAAGCTGTGATATTCAACATCTATAAGGCTATTAAAGGTAACGACGAGGTAAGTACTTGTAAAAGTATTGATATAATTGACTCTTGTGTTGCTGAGATTGGTATAGGTCATACAGTAGAAGATCCATTAGAAAGATGCCTTTCTAGTACTATCAGTAGAGTTGATGATGATGATTGGGAATTGAGAGAGCAACTTTTAGCTCTTGAAGAGTTGCCAAAGGTGAAGGAAGCCGCACATGAGAAGTTGGAAGAAGAAAAATGTTCAGAGATAATACCTTCATCCCCTGTTTTGAAGGAATTGCCAAGCCATCTTTGCTATGCTTTCTTGGGTGAGAAGTCGACATATCCTGTAATTATCTCTTCCTCTCTTACTTTAGATGAAAAAGAGAAATTGTTGAGAGTATTGAGGAAATTTAAAACTGCATTTGGGTGGTCGATTTATGATATCAAGGGGATTAGTCCCACCATATGCATGCATAAGATTTTAATGGAAGATTCATACGCTCCTTATGTGGATCATCAGAGAAGGTTAAATCCAGCCATGAAAGAGGTAGTAAAAAATGAAGTGTTGAAATTGTTAAATGCCGGAGTTATATATGCTATTTCTGACAGCAGTTGGGTATCTCCTGTGCAAGTAGTGCCTAAAAAAGGGTGGAATGACTGTGGTAAAGAATGAAAATAATGAATTAATATTGATTATAGGAAGTTGAACAATGCCACACGTAAAGATCATTTTCCATTACCTTTTATTGATCAAATGCTTGATAGACTTCCTGGTTATTGTCACTACTGGACCATAAAATGACACTTCTCCCAATTAAGAACCTGGTTGAACTGACTGTGGTTCTGCCAAAAGTAAACTCGCCTCCACATTCTTGGCTTTCTCAACGGCATCGGCATAATTAACAGGTGCTCCAGCGACTACTAAAGTACAAATGGTTCGATTCAATCCTTGCATAAAATACGATAGCTTGTTCCGATCACTGCTAGCAACATGAGGAACATAGGCAAGAAGCACTGAAAATTGAGAGGCATACTCCACTACAGTCATATTACCTTGAGTCAATCTATTGAATTCAGCTTCCTTGGCCGAATAGTACGAAGGCGGTGAATACTCTCGAGCAAACTGAGCGCAAAATACATCCCAAGTAACTCTTTCACCTGATTCTTTCAAAGCTTCCTCAGTAGTTTCCCACCATAACTGGGCTCGGTCTTTTAATTGACAAATAGCCAACTTAAGCTGCAAGTCAGGAGTGTACTCCAACATATTGAACAAACGCTTCATACTTTTTAACCATGCTATAGCTTTTTCACCATCTTCATTCCCAAAGAATCGAAGAGGACGCATGTTCTGAAATCGGGATATCACTAGTTCCATTTCACCCATTCCTCTAGTCAACTGATCCACTTCATGCTCAACGTTAGCATTTCGTGCTTCACCACGAGGACGACGATCTCGTCTTCCCCAATCAGTCTCGTTAAGTCCTCTAACATTAGGAGCTTCAGATTCCTGAACAACTTCCTTTCCTTTTCTGCCCTTACGACCAGGTGCCATCTACAAGACACAAGTATTTAATCCACAGGCAGAAACAAAATAATCGGTTGATTACAAGAGCATAAACTTAAACTAATAGGAAATTCTAAATTAAATGACAACTTAATCAACTATACGCTCTAGTCATGCTGATACAATTAAGTCAAAACATAGAAACAAGTAAGAGCAAATAATCGAACACATGCACAATCATTTTATTTGTGCCTAAACTCGAGTGTCCTAGACTCTAATTCGAGCGTATCCCAGTTACGCTCTGATACCAAACTGTCACGCCCAAGATTCGAAGACTGTCCTCACTGTACCAAGACGAGTCTTTCCAGCGTGCTTATGTCCTCACTCACACGCACCCCGGAAAACATCCCAGGAGGTCACCCATCCCAAAATTGCCCCAAGTCAAGCACGTTTAACTTTGGAGTTCTTATGTGATGAGCTACCGAAAAGAAGATGCACCTTCGTGATATGAGTAGTACAAATCAAATCTTTTAAGCTCTCTTCAACCGTACAGTCCATTACATTGAACAGTCTTGGAATCCCTCTCATTCCCATGTGGGTCGGTTCATTCATGTTCCCTCCACCTAGAAGCCTGCCAGGAGCCGCTCATTGTCCGTGCAACTGATGGCACCGGCGATCACCCCCCGCCCTCTTCGGCCCAGGGCCTCACATGCCCACCAGTTATGCTAATAAAAGGCGTAGACCTTTAGAGTTCCAAGTGGGCGATTATGTTTTCTTGAAAGTATCACCATTCCGGGGTACCATGAGATTCGGACATAAAGGGAAGTTAGCTCCGCGTTATATTGGTCCGTATATGATTGTTGAAAGGATTGGCACATTGGCGTATCGTTTAGATTTGCCGCAGAGTTTGTCTTTGATATATAATGTGTTTCATGTATCTATGTTGCGGAAGTATGAGCCAGATCCGTCTCATATCTTGAATGTCGAGGATGTGGAGTTGGACAGTTCCCTTAGCTATGTTGAACATCCAGTGCAAATTTTGGACCGTAAGGAAAGACAGCTCAGGAGCAAGACGATTCCATTGGTTTTGGTACAATGGAGTAGACATGGAAGAGAAGAATCTACATGGGAATTAGAGGCAAAGATGCGACAAGAATGGCCTCATTTGTTTGAGAATGTAATGAATTACGCGATGTATTCTGAATTTCCTATGTATTATCAGATGTAATGTTGTGGATATCAGTGTTGTGTTTGTTAGATTTCGAGGACGAAATCTTTTATTAGTAGGGGAGAATGTGAGGCCCAATACTTAAAATAAGCCCAGCCCATTTCCCATTTTTATTACAAATACCCAAACCCAATTGATAGAAGAATCAGATCGTTCATTTCCAGAAACTCTTTCCCAGCCTTGCTCGTCGCCTTCTTTCTGTTTTCTGCCGTCTTCGCGCAGCGCTGCCAGCGGCCAGAAAATTTAGTGCAGCGGTTAGCACTCTTCTTCCTCCTTTCTATTAGAGTATTTCCTACCATGAATCGGAAGGTATCGAGTTCGATCGACCCTATTTCCAGCAACTGTGCATGAGCTTCGATTCGGATTTAGGTAATCTTTTGGCTTCGAATTTTGGTTGTTCTTGGTGTATTAGTTTATAAAAGTGAAGAATTGAGCTTTTCCCCTAATTTCCAGCTAGGTTTCCGGCGTGAACAGTATTTCCGGCAACTTGTTCCGGCGAGCCACCTTTGCGAAATTACCGTTGTGCATTCTAGCCTCGAGTATTGAGGTATTAAGCTTGAATTCAATATTTTGAAAGGTTATATAGGCTGCCCGGATTTCGAATTTTAACCGAGACGATTTATTTTGGTTTAGTCGTTTGGTATGCATTGTATTGAAGTGTATAGCGAATTTATATTGTAGGTTTTATTGTTGGGCGAGTTCAGTCGATAATCCTTAAGAATTTGCCGTGGTATTGTAAGTTGCAATTGAGGTACGTTCAAACCTATATCATTATGACGCTTATATTGGCGTGTAAGAATATTCGGTGAATGTTGTTTGCTATTATGTGCATTGAATGTTTATTTTGTTGCATTCATGCATAAATTATATTGGCATAACATATTGAGCCTTGACTCCTTTTACGGCTATTTATGTTGATTCTGTTGAGATTTATTGAGTTATCAGAGGGACGAGTGGGTTAGGATTAGCCACACTCCCAGATGACAGCTAGGGAAGAGCGACTTAGCTACTCGCATTCCCGATGCTATGTGCATGGACGAGCGGCGATTTGATGCTGCATTCCTGGCACGGGTGGCCACTGTTACTGTTGATGATGCTATTCGTTTGGACTCCATTTGGTATCCGTTATTCCATTGTTACCATTCATGCATCGCATAGCATTGCATTTACTTGATATTATTACTTGTCCTTTATTTACGTCATGATTTTACTGGTTTGTCGTACTGGGGTCCGACCCCTGTTTTTTTTTTATGTTGTGGTTGTTTTGATGACATAGCAGGTCATTCCAGGGGTTTTGACGCGTCTGGTGGAGCGTCAGCGAGTGGTACCCAGTAGTCACTCGGTTGGTGTCAGAGTTCCCAGATATTTATATATATATTATGCTGGTTTGATACATTTGCCAGGGAGATGCCCTGTGTAGCTGTATGGTTATGTTTTAATGTTGTTTGGATTTTATTTGTGGTATGTTGTGTCTAGTCCTGGCCAGTGCGGCTGTAGGATGTTGGTGTGGTTGATTGTGAAACTGATGTTATTTTCGAGCGTATATTGTTATTGTTGTGTTTCGAAATTTTTGGGATGTCCTACTTACGGGGAGGTCATGCCGAAATTTCTGTAGGCCCTAATGAACGTTTTAAACTCGTTTTCGCTGTTTACACCATTTAATCCTTGTTGTGTGGTAATTAAATATCAATTAAGAGCATGGGCCTTGACAGTTTGGTATCAGAGCCGACCTCTCTTAGTACGGTGTGGTTCGTCGGAGCTGGTGGGCATGTGAGGCCCTGGGCCGAAGAGGGCGGGGGGTGATCGCCGGTGCCATCAGTTGCACGGACAATTAGCGGCTCCTGGCAGGCTTCTAGGTGGAGGGAACATGAATGAACCGACCCACACGGGAATGAGAGGGATTCCGAGACTGTTCAATGTAATGGACTGTACAGTTGAAGAGGGCTTAAAAGATTTGATTTGTACTACTCATATCACGAAGGTGCATCTTCTTTTCGGTAGCTCATCACATAAGAACTCCAAAGTTAAACGTGCTTGACTTGGGTCAATTTTGGGATGGGTGACCTCCTGGGAAGTTTTCGGGGTGCGCGTGTGAGTGAGGACATAAGCACGCTGGAAAGACTCGTCTTGGTACAGTGAGGACAGTCATCGAATCTTGGGCGTTTCACCTTCTTACCGATTTCTTGAGTCTTCTTCAATGTCGATCTTTAGTCTTCGTCATCTCTGATCTGAAAAGGCATGTTACAAATAAAAAAACTAGTTACAACTCAAGCGTTTTGTTTCCAGTTTTCAGCAATACTGTTTCAGAAATTCCATCCGGACAGAATTAACCATGAATTTAAGATGTAGATTAACTCAAGAATCTGTTGTTTTAAGGGTCAAAGCTTGCAATGGGTGCCGCTAAAGTTGGGGGGTGGCGGAGGGAACGGAGGGGTGCAAAATCTACTTTCCTGAGCTATTTTCAGAAGATTGAAGTCCCCGCATTATATTAGCTCGTTAGATTGATATATTCCTGGTCCTTTTCCCTGCATTATGCATGTTCTATACATAAGTAATTTTTATATATATTCTAGCTAGTTTGATCAATTAGCAATTGTAAAAGCTTTAGTCATTCTATTAGTTTTTTCTCGTTGTAAAATACAATAGATGCTTAATGCCTCTAGTACAACAATTGTTCTCATTTATTAGGATGGTGAACAATAATGAAAATCAGTCTCCTTTATCAAGTTTCTTCTCCTTTCCTTTGAAATCCTCTCTGAACCCTGCTCCTTCATTCTTCGCTACTTAAAAGTAACGCTCTCTCGAAGAGCGACAATCACCATACGGGGTCATAATTTCTATTTTCTTTTGTTCAAACCGTTGAATTATCACTTGTTTTTTTTCCAGCAGGATAAATTTAGTTGGTTCATCAACACGTGCGTAAATCTGTCAATGACTTTTTGCTAAATGCATAATTTGATATCATATTATTCTAATAATGCACCTTTATTAATATTTTCTGTATATGCATAACATTCATGTTGCTTGCGTAGAGGTGGGTTATGCAAATTATTTTCTGTCAAATTTTCCTTATTTCTTGGGTTTGAGATGCATTCAGCGTTGTTGAATGTTGTGCAAGGTTATCTGTTAATCATTTTAAATTGTGCAATTGTTGAAGTTTGTCGTCAGATGTCTAAATTGTTTTAACTTCTAGTTGCTTGTATAGTTGTATATTGATTTATAAATGCTTTTCCATCCCTATCATTTTACCAGCAGGCTTCATATCTTTATCTTTCCTCTTCATTCTGGTATTTATTCATTTTCCTTAGAGTTGAAGATATAAGCATTGAAGGATTGAAGACATGCTATTTTTTCGATTTTATTGATCCAAAAAGTTTTGCTTCTGAACTTTCCAAGTGAAAGTCATCCGAGTAAGCAAGCTTAAGAATTTTAAACCATTACTCATTTCGTAAAATTGCAGATTATCTACTTAATAGTTGGCTGAATTACTAATATGTACTTGTAGGCTTATTGGATTTGATCATCGCCAATCAGCGCTCTCTAGAATTTCTTCAAGGGAATATTTTGATGTGAGCCTCACATTTCATGTCAATATTGAGAAGAATAGCCCCACTCCCCGATGCAATTATGGAAACGAGATTAGATACTGTAAGTGAAAGTGCTCAAGCCAGATAATTTTTATTAGCTGTAGCTGATGCTATGTTTCTGCCCAAGATTTACTTACCAAAAACCAAAAAAAAAAGTGTATGAATGCTTAGTCTAAGGATGCACTGTATAACATACTTATACTAATTGTTTTTTGTGTATGATACCAAAAAAGTAAAATACCATGGCCCTTCTAAATCCTGAAGAACGAGAGCAGATGGAGATAATACTTAAATACATTGAAAATGAGGATCTTCGGAAATGGAGGCTGCCTGATACCCAAGCATTTAAAATTGGATTCTGGGATTGGCAGTCGAAATTGAACTGCATCACTAATCCATGGATGTATCAACAAGTTAAATTGAATTCCAGTCAGAAAAGCATGTTCATTTCATGCAATTTCTAGGTTTACCAGTTCATTTAGTATAAGTGCCAGCAAAAGGATTATTTAACTTTTCGCTAATCATTTCTAGCACTGCACCTGACAATTAATACTAAAAGGAGTTTCGGGGTAAATTTAATGCTGCCACCTTTGGGGTTTATTGATTTCGTGCTTTTCATTGTATTAAATTAATTTGGTCCATTTGTTTACATGAATAGTTGATGGAGATTAGTGCTGCAGACTTAATCAAGGACGGGAAGGCCTATCTTTGCAAATAAGCTATTTTATAATGCTTTTAGAGTTCGGTTAGGAAGAGGATTTTATGGGGAGTGCTTGGTAAACATCCTCAAGTAATTCTCGTATTTCCCATCATGTGCTTCAGTTAGGTTCTAGTTCATGGTCTAATGATGAATTTCATACTTGGGTACTTTTTCATTGTTCACATTAGGCGCTAGAAAACTAAACAGATTTTGCTTATATCGTCTGGCATCTTTCTTTGAATTCTTGAGCTTGTATTTTTTACTGTTAGGGATTTAGAGCTGATGGAAATTCAGAATTGAGTGATGAAATTGGGAAGGAACTGAGTAAAAAGAGTGTGGCTGCTGGGCTAAGGTGATTTACTTCGATCCTTTTATTCTTGGTTAATTCTCTCCTCTTTTAATTTCCATGTTATTCTATTTTGATTAATGAATAACAATCGATTTGGCAAGTTTTCTTTGCTAAAGTTTTATAGACTCGAATTTCCAAACCTAAGAGCACACACGTATAAACATACATTTGAGTAGACAGTATTACAAACTCTTGCCACTCAATGAATTTTGTTACTTCCTGCAAAAGCTGTGGTGTTTCTTAGTTGTGAATTTTTTGTCATCTTAATGCATCCCCTGATAAAAACAGCCTATTGGAGCTGTGATATACATGCAGCGCAATAATCTAAAAATCTGCCTAAGAACTACAGAGAGCAGTACAGATACTTCTGAAGTTGCCAAGGTTTGGATTGAAACAAGGTAACAAACAAATTCAGCTTGTTACATTCCCCCTTCCAAAGATTTTGAATCAGTCCCGAGAAGAATTATTTTTCGAAGTAGATTTTTTCGCACATCCAAACTCCTGCGTGGTGGAGTGTGGAGTGGGTTTGCCAAGTTCCAGCTCATTTATTATTCACATGGACGAGTATAATAAGTGGCTTTCACCACAATAATCATCAATAAGTTGAGGTAAATTTCAAGTTTGAATTACAAGGGAAGAAAATCCATTCATTCTCAACTGAATTGTTTTTGCACAGTAGCACCTTCTTATTGGTGTGCATGCATACGGGCATGGACACAACATGGATAAGAATTTTTTTTATAAAAGTGTTAGGATGATATGGCAAGGGTACAACTATTTTATCTTGGTGATATGCACAGAAATGATAAATTAAATAAATAAATCAAAATATAGAAGACATCAGTTATATCTAATACTTTACTATTCTACGCTATATTTATCTTCCTTAAAACATTTTCTTTTCTTTGCATTCACTTTATGTAGCCTCCTTTTATTTGATTTATATGCAAGTGTAGTTGGAAATTTGATTGTATTGACAGACCTCCAAGAAAGTAGGCTTTGATACTCACAAATGCACATTCATCTGTGGTGCATGATGCTTGAAACAGTTGACATTCTTTATGTATGGTTGATGCTTTGAGTGTTCCCCTGCTGTAGGAAAAAAATTGCGGTCTAGGCATGGATTCAAGTAATTGCATACTGTGAGGTACTTGCATATCCACTGCTGCCTCAAAATTTTCATCCTGGTTAGTGGACTGCTGGCACTCGTTCGGTTTCCTTTTGGAAAAATATTGCAGTGCTGAACCACAGTTTCGGCAAGGTGAAGCTTGATTTGGTGTCGTGAGTGCTAAATCTTTCCTTTCGTTAAACGCTAATGAAAGTGGTATGGACACTCAAAAGGACATATTGAAAAGCCCATCTTCCTCAGCTGTGCCCCAGCCCACAGTTACCAACATGCCTGGAATGCAGTCAAAATGAGCTTGTGTGAGTAAAAAATTTTACTATGGTATTCCAGATTTTAAGAACTAATCCAACTTCCATCTTTCTCAGAGCGGTAGAACTTGGTGGTCACATTGCTTGGCAATCCCAACTTCAGATATTTCTGGCTACGAGACATCAGAACGTACGCTGGGGTCGTACAATCTTAGGTGGAGACTATTTAACTTGAAACAGGTGTTTAAGAACCCATTGTATATAATAAAATAATCAAGATAACGTCTGTCATTATTGTGAACTTCTTGAAAAGAATAATCCAAAGTGTTCAATTTGAGAAACACAAGTGTATTTATTTGCGATTATTATTATATTATAATCGATAAGCATCATATTCCCCCGTGTATCAGTCAATCGGTTCCTCCACAAATGCATGATTCTTAACATGAAAAATATGTATCATATAAGGCGGTGGTGTCATCTCACTGCTAGTCACTGTCTCGAATCATTTTCTAAATTACGCCAATGTTAACATTTGCGTGGAATCTTTGGTACCCGACAAAGTGAATACCCCTCTTATTTTGGCAGTTTGATAGAGATCTAGCTTTGTCTAAGAAAGAAAAAAAAAATTTCCCAGTAAAGCATAGCCAACTCCCTAGGTTCTGACAAGTTCCAAAATGATTTAAATAATGCATTTTGGTTCAAATTATATGTTCTTTCGTGTAATCTATAAAACGAGAGAACTTGGTTGAACCGTTGGGATGACCGCGAATTTATAAAAAAAACACCCTCAAGGTTTGGTTTAAGGAACATATCCATTCCATATTTACTTGGATCATTATGAATGCCAGATGAACAATAAACAATCACATGACCCCATTGATACACGATCATTTCTGGCAAAAACATGATTGTACATCACCAGAGGAAATGCCAACGAATTTGCAATGATTTTAGACAAAAAAAAATGGTATGCACTACTTCTGTCGTAAGAAAACACTACACGGTATTTCATCAATTATTTACATCCTCTTCTCTTTCCCTAATCTTTTCACTAAAAACTAACAACTTCGAGACTCACAATCTCAAACAAAGGTTTGCGCATCATCCCAACAACCAACATCATTCCAAAATAGGATTAAAAAAACCCAATAAACCAGGAATCAGCTCAACTTTTGCCACCTGCGAGAATCATTTCACATTTTTAGGGAATTGGCCAAGACCAAGAGTTAATAAGATAGGAAAACGAGTACAAAAATTACTTATATACCTCATCAATGAACATCCGAATCTGTCAAAACAAAGAGATTGAGCCGTTTCCCAGTCCATCAACAACACTCCTGTCTCGTATCTTTAGCACGATGCATGGACTGAGCATCATCTGCATCAGAGTCACTTCCAGAAGAACTCCCTGAATCAGAATCTGTAAAAGGAAGCTCAAACTAATGAGCCATGTCTATGAACATTTCCTTTTGTTTGTCTGCAATTCCAAGCAACAAATTCATCAACACAATGTAGAAACGCAAGAATCAGTATCAGTACCACTGGAAGATGAGGAATCACTGCTCGAGCTGCTGGAACTACTTGAACCACTGCTGACATTGGGTCGATCATCCTGATTATTTCCAACACCAACTCCGACACCAGCCCCTTCATCTTTCTCAATCTCCACAGGAGGAAAGCTAGCAGCTGGCATATCATCATCGATATCAACATCTTCATCATAGTGTTCTTTTGACTTTTTTACCGATCCATCATTGTCATCTTCCAGTGTACCCTGAACCAAAATTAGCATCCTAGTCACCAATCATAGCACAGCAGAAAACTAATTCGATCAACAAATAATTAATGACAAAGCTTGGAATTAAGTAATACCATTTCCAACTCAGTAACTGGTGTAGATGGAGCAACTTCAAGAACAGAGTTATTATTCATCATCAATGCTTGCCGCTTGGTCTTACTCACTAGCTTCTTCCAGTTGGTCACAAAGCGATCGAGTTCCCAAAGTGTCTCTGTATCAAGGGCTTCAATGTCAAGCTCAATTTCATCACCATCCTGAGCCAAGTGCTCGTTCCTCTTCCTAATAATTTGAACCAACTGGGGCATCTTTTCTTGAGGCAAACTCTGCAATCCAATTCCAAGCTTCTGTTTCTCTTCCATACTCATCTCCCTCTTATTTTGATCCTTCGCACGGGGCTTCGGCTGCTTGACTGTCCCCGATCCTCCTCTTACAACTTTGGGCTCATTAACAGGTAGAGAAGGCGCCGCTTGAGGAGAAGGATTTCTATCCAGCATTGGCAAATGGTTCGAAGATGGAGGAGGAGGATTCGACGCAGTAGAAGCACTCGAATGCGCTTGCATTGGCATTTGCAATCTCTCTTGCTTCTTGCCGACAGTCTGAACTGGACTCTCTTTCGATTTCGTCATTTTCCCTCTTAATGGAGAGGACCGAAGAATCTGATTATGATTATTCCACGAACTTCCCTGCAAATCTTCGATGCCCGCAACGTACCTTTCTTGGTTAACACTAAATTCTCGAGACTCCCTCACCCAATCATGATTAGAAAAGCTATCAATCTTATTTTGTATCGGCTTAAACATTTCCTCAAACTTGGAAAGCATCTGCTCGGCCATCCCATTGACAGGATCAGCCTTCGGGTTGTACAGCAGAGCATTGTTGAACGTCAACCTCACATCCGCAGCAAATTCAGTTGGAGAAGAATACAGATTCTTCGCAAGATTTGCTTTAACAGTACCCAAATCCATTGGGCACTTCACAATTAGATGGTAATCGTGAAGCCCTAACGCCATTGCATCCACGGGCGCTTTGAAAACCCACCCACATTTATGTTTCATTAATTTTGTCAGAATCTGCTTGCATTCCTTCAAGAAACAACCAATATCGATGGCTTTATCATGTCCACCATTACGTAGATCAAACCCATTGTTCAATCTCGAAGAATCCTTAAAAGAAGCAACAGGACCCCCGGAGAGTTTGTTTACGGGAACCTTCTTCGATTTTGCCTGAGATTTTGGGTTTCTCGAAAAGTCAAATTGACCCGAATCAATTCGATCTCTCAAATCTCGAACCAGATCCAATTCAGAGGAAAATCGTCTACGGAGACCAATAAGCTCGGACTTCGTGTAGGTGGCGACATTGAACGTCAAATAGCTGCCGTAATTGAAAGCGTTACGGCTAGTGGAAGTCTGATTGAAGGAGTAAGCATCGTCGGAGACCGCCTGCGTGGCCGCCGGACAATCAACGTTTATATTATGGCGACGGCCGACACCTATGGCATCGTTCACGGCGGGGTGGTGGAATTGTTTCTGTTTTTTCTTAGGGTTCGGGTTAGGGTTAGAATCTAGGTGACGATTTGAGCAAGGAATCTTCCCCATGAGGACCCAGCTCGAATCATTCTGAATTGCTAACACGGCAGACGCCATAAATCGCACCGACGGCGGTTCTCAGGCAAATCAACTCTCCGACAACGATTTCCGCAAAAATCATGTAAAGAATCGCCAAATTCGTCAATAGCAAACCCCGAACCGGATCGCCACAAGCAAAGAATCAAGCTTCTGCCGCCGAAATCTGAACAAAGGCGCAGAAAGCAACCGAAACGTAGCTAATATGGTGATTAGGGTTTGTAGATTGAGCGAGGAACAAGATGAGAGGAGGGCGATTCTTAAAGGCGGTGAGATCTGCCCGTAGGTATTTCGGGCAGGTTGTGGGCCGTTGGATCCCCGTGATATGTTGATCCAAGGGTAAAGTAAAGTTTGTTTGCTGGCTTGGGGATTGACCGTGACATCTGTCATCGACGCTTGAGATCAGGTCTCTTCGACACGTGTTCGAATACTGATCGCACGATTGAGTGGTAACGCATTTGGGTTTGGAGTGAATTTGGGCCACATGTGGCATGAATTTAGGGTTTTTTAAAAGGCTATTGGTGGGGCCACAGGGAGGGTGACGTGGAATTGGGGAACGTTAATGTGTAGAAAATTCGTTCGGAAGGGTAAGGGACACTTCCAAGTATTAAACCCCAAGTATGCCGAAATTACCATATTGCCTTCTCAGGATTTCTTCGTTCGCTTAGCTTTTAATATTTTGTTTTGTTTTGTTTTGATCAAAATGTTATATTTTAATCTTTAAAATTAGTTATTTATCTTCATAAACTTCATGCACGGTTGGATTTTAATTTTTAAAATATTGTAATAAATTTATCTCGTACATAACATGTACACAAAACATATACAGATCATTTATTGTGATATGAATAGATATGTATTTTGTCGTTATAATTGTATCTGATCAATATTGGTTTTATTTATTTTCATTACTCTAGATCCAATCGTGATTATAAATATCAATTTTACAATAAAAAATATTTTACTTTAATACTCTAATGCACAACACCTGAACTATAAAATTTTGAAGGAGACATATCTGCCCCACCCCCACCCATTCATTGGGATGAACTTAAAGGTCATTTGGAATAAAATATTTGATTAGAAATCACATAATTTCAGATTTTATATTTGACTGAATCACAAAAATATTTGTATTTATCATATATAAATATAAATAAATCTGGAAGGGCAGGAGTGGGAAATCACAAAGCATACACAGTTTCTGGATGGGACCCACTATTTATGTTGTTGTTATTATTATTATTATTATTGTTGTGTATATATATATATATATCTACATAAACAAGTGAATACGAAGTCGCGTATGATAGATGGCGTTACATCACATGTGGAAACCAGACGGAGGAACCTTCCACCGGATACAATTGATTCATTTCTCGATTCCATTATCGATTTCCGATCTTCATCATGAGTTTCCAGGATCCATCGTCGCCGTGAATATTTGGAGCTTACCTCCTCCATCTTTCTAGGTCGGTTGCGGGTTTCTCGACCGATTTGGCGCTATTTTTAGGGCGTTCCGCCTGTGAGGCACCGGAGGAAGAAGATTTCTGATAGATCGGCAGTTCGTGATGTTTCCAGGATGCATCCATCGTCGTTACGAAGATTTGAAGTTTTTTCTCCTGTGTGTTTCCAGGATCCGACCGAATTCTCAGCCAACAACGGTTGGCTCTGGTTTCGAGGCGTCTCCACCGCCGCAAATCCGCCTGTGAGCCACTGGAGGAAGATGAGAGTTGGAACTCTGGATTTGGTTGCTTCCGTAAACGTGAATTTGGCTGTATATCATATCATCTCTCAATCATATTCTCTATTTTTCATCGTTTGTCTTTTAAAATAAAAATTTATTATCTCTATTTTCAAAAACTTTTTTCAAACCTATATCCTTTAAGTATTACCAAATACTCTATTTCTCTAATTTATTTCATTTTCAACCTATATCCCTTTTTAAATATTACCAAATATTTCATTTCTCTAATTTATTTCATTTTCATATATATATATATATATATATATATATATAATATTAATTAATTTCATAAAGTATTATTTAACTAAACTTAATTAATTCGCTAAACATAATACAACTACATGTGTATTCGACTCGTTTATTTAAAACAATACATTTATTTTGTACTGAAAAAATGATGACTATTATGAAAAATGGTGAAGTACATCGATAACAACTCATTGATGTTGAGAAACAAAAGAATGCAATAATGACTTTTAAAGAAGAAAACAAAATACTAAGGATGAACCCTATGTGTGTTGATGAATCAATCCGTACATACTTGATCAAAGAACAACATAAAATTTGGCTAGAAAAAAATGGAAACGGGGGATGACTCCGACGGAACTTCTACACCGTTTGGACAGTCTTCGGAGAAACTTCACCATCCTGGGTCCGACCTTCCACCATACTAGTGTTCTCTCATGATTGCAATGAACTAAGAATGTGTTTATCTTTATTGTTATGTGTGTTTTTTTTTTTTTTTTGATGATATGTCTATCTTTATTGTTGTGTGTGTTTCTTTATTGTCTATTTTACTAGCATTTCACCCGTGCAATGCACGGAGTGATGATTTATATAATTAATGATTAAAATTAGTAAGTAGTAATGTATGAATAATTATTTAAAATAATTAATATAATATAATTAATATATTTAAATTTTAAATATTATTATAAAAAATTATCATATCAAAATATTTATGTCATGATAACAATATTTTGTCATTAAATTGACTTATTTATTTTGTTTAAGGGTAACTGTTATTAATAAATAAAAATAAAAAAATATTTAAAAAATCATATATTATTTGTTTTTCAAAATTTTAAATAATAAATATTTTTTAAAAAATTAAATTTTTATGTCACTTATTTAGATGAATAAATTTATTTAATTTTTGAAAATGTTAAAAATATTTAAATCAAATTTTTATTAAGATACATATATTAAAGTTCTATTAAGATATATAATAATAATAACATTTCACATGCAGTTAATATATCAAAAATTAATGACATTTTTTAAAATAGTTGAAAAACATAATATTATATTAAAATTTGATATTTTATTTAATATGATATAGAGTAGTAAAAATCAACTCTATAAAAATAACACACAACTTAAAAACATAATTGCAATTAAATAGAATGATATAATCAATGCAAATACTTAAATATAGTTTATCTTTTCAAAGAACATCAAATTTAAATTTAAATTTTAAAAAATAAATTGAAAAAAATCACATTGCATTACATATTTATTTCTTATTTGTTTCAAATATTTAATATGATAGATCAATATATTAATAATTATCAACTATTTTTCTTTTATAGCATATTAGTGTTGGCGGAAACTTTTTAAATAGAACAAAAACTATGTTTATATATATATGACATTATTTGAGAATATTTTTCACTCTTTTCATGATCGGAAGCTTGATTATTTCATATATGTGTGAACCCCATAAAATAAAGAAAATATAAATAATACATTTATATCGAAAAAATAAAATATATGGAAAAAGTTTGTAGGCACTTGTGAATGAAAATAATAAGTTACATTTAAATTGATATAAAAATAATAAAATAAACTTGGTTAGTTCTTCTTGACCTTTCATGAAAAGTATAAGAGTTTTATTAATATTATTATATTGTGGAATAAAAGAGGAAAAGTAGATTTTCAACACAGATTTTTGTGGAACTCATATTTCAGTTGATTTAACTAATTTACGATATAAAAATTGTCGTGTGGCCTTTAAATTAAGCTAGGGAAACGAGACGAGTCAATTGCTAATGATTTGGATGGCGACTCGATCAACGCTCGATTCGTGAGCTACTTTAGGAATCGGAGTTCAATTTCGCTTAAACTCGAGTTGATTTTATAAGTGGGTCAACCGTGATTTACTTGTTAGGTCAATCGATTGTGTGATTTTGACTTGAGCCGTGAATCGATTTACAGGAGCTAATATTAAATTTGTAGAATACAAATTATTTAATTTTAGTTAATTAAATCTAATCAATATATGAGTAATTGTATGATTCTTATTAAATTAAATAAGCAATAGTATAAATTTGTTGGAAAATGAACATTTCATGGTGATACTATTACCTAATTGGCTAACCGTGCCGTGTTTGATGCTTGATTTACGATGATGATTGAATCCAAATGTAGATGCTCAATTTATGTCGAAACTTCTTTATTTTTCATAAAATAAATACATTATTTCTAGGATTAATAAATTTATATAATCTAAAGTTTCGAATATTTTTAACGAGGTTTATTGAAGAAAAAATGTACTAACGATTTATGCAATCAAAATCTAATTTTAGTCAAGCTGGAAAAAGGCCAAGATCCTTCCGACGAGGTAAAAGTTGCCCATTGGTACTTCTAGCAGGATAAAATATAATAGCCAGAACTGATACCAAACAATCTGGGAAGAATCAGATAAGTGACTAGAGCTTATACAGAATATTAATCTGTTACTATTTATAAAGCCTCAGGCCATCTTAATAACTGTTTGTTATGTAAAATTACACCAATGTGAAAATACAAATACAACCCTCACACTGCAACTTGGGCAAATGGTAAAAAAAAAAAAGTCACACAGAAAGTTCTCCTCTCACAAACTTCTATTACAGGGCGCATTATCTTTCGATGCAATCCTTCAGTCACGTGACACCCATGACGATAAGAACCTTATTTTTTTTATTTCTTAATTTTGCGAACACATGTAGGATAGAGGTTTTGTATTGTCTTACTAGAATAAAATCGCATGTTTTTGTTTCAGTTAGTTGAATGATGTTTGTTCCATTTTCCCCAACAAAAAGTGTTGATCGATGTTCGCACTAAGATTAGGACATAACTTAATTTGCACACCAATCGTTTGACATAATGTGTGGACAAGGTGCTATAGCATAACTAGCATGTTTTCATTTCTTTGTTCATCATATTCAGTGTATCAAAAGGGTCTTTTTTTTTTTGGTCTTTAACTGTGTTGAACTCTACAAGATAACTGGTTTTGTTGCTCGAGGAATAGTAAATGTTAATTGAGGTTCTTCGTGAGATTTACTCAAGCTGAACTATTACTATGCATTGATAATTGCTTGAAGAGTGGGAAATAAATGGGGTTTTCTTTTATTTGTTTGTAGTTTTTTGTTGCATTTTAGTGAAACATAAGTTTAGTTTTATTGTTTAGTGTTTTGTCAGTGTTTAATAGCGGGAGAAATGATGGAGAATGATGAAAGGAAATTTATGCCGGTGGTGAATATGGGTGGAAAGGAAACAATCCTGATTAAGATCTTACAGGGAAGTTAAGATCTGGAATTTTATTCTTAATTAAAAAGGTGAACATATTGATTTCTTGAGTCTTTCTCAAAGCTATTTTATTCAATAGTACGGAGTTAACAACAAAGGAATATTAACTTGATTTATTTATTGTTTATAAAGTCTAAACCAATCATGCAAATAAAAGTTTCACGTTTTTATTTTTAGCCTTGGAAAGGTTTTTTTTAATGTTTTATTGCTACAAATACAACCACCAATAGAATATATTTGCTTTATGTTCTATGTTTTTTGTTTGCTTTATTATTAGTTAGGTGTTTATTATTCTTTCCAATCATTTAATTCAAAATTTGATGTTTTAATTGTTTTGCCTAATTGATATCTTTTAATTTGGTATCACGAATTTATTTTCGTGAGACAGGTCAACCCGATTCATAATTAAAATGAAAAATAATACTTTTAACATAAAATATAATAATTTTATATAGAAAATGATAAACTTAGATGTCAACTTCTTCAAGTTGTAAATGTTGTTCAGGACTGGTTTTATGATATTAGGTGCGTGTTTTTTCTACTATATCTCCGTGGGATTGAAAGGTATGCTTTCTCACTTAGTTGTTTTGGTTTTTTCTTCCAACGGATGCATTCTTGGTCATATACGAACGGATGCATCTTGGTCATATATTTTCCAAATTAAGAGGGATGACAAGTTTGACTATTGATTGTCTTTGGTTGGATGATTCCTCCCATCAACACTCTTGGACAGAATATTCAAGAATTGAATCTTCTCAAATGTGCGTATATCTATCTTTTGATGTTATTTCTTCTATTGGAGGAAAGTGATAAAATCTTTTGATGTTATTTCATTGTCATTCGTATCAAAATTAATATCAAATTAGTGTGTCTCAGTTGCTGGTGAATTATAATTAGTTTATTATAATTTACCTTTAATAAGAAGAAAATATATTTTAAACACTATCGGCACATTTGTATTTTAGATTAGATCACATATTACAAATGATTGATTTTTATATTCAAAATCCATAATTGAACGATTTTTATACGTTAGCAATTTACTTTTGTAATCATTTGTTATCGTAAAAAGTAAAAGCATGACTTGGTTGTATTGGTGAAATGTATAAAATTCTTCCTAAACGATTCAAAACCCGAATCCTATTATTGTTTTTAGATTGACATGTAGAGGAAGATGAGAGCTAGCATTGTCGGGGTTTGTAAAAGGCTTGCACGATTATTGTAAGTTATGTTTTTTATAATCGGACGGATAATCAAATCGATCTTTTTTAAGATAGTGGTTCTGAATGGTCAAATTGGAACGATGTTATATCATATCAATTAATAATATAATATGTTAATATATTTTAAATTCAGAAGATTTTAAATGTATATGTGAATAATAATAATAATAATAATAATAAATATATTGATCAAAATTTTAAATTTAAACAACATACATAAAAAAATATCAAATATAATTTTCCGCGTACCCGACAAATTATTTTAGATTTAGTACCATATTTATTAATAATAATAATAATATTTAAATTTTATGCTTTTAATCTTTTCTTAAAGAAAAAACATAATGCCCGATTGAGTATGGACCAAAATTTCGAGTCCGGACAGCGATTGAATTTTTTTTCAGGTGCTTGAAAAAAGTCGGATTATGAATTTTTTTGGATCGGTATTGAGTCTGCTTTTTCAGTCACCCGAACCCGACGATGCCCACCTCTGATTGCTGATTCATTTTATTATTATATGGTGTTTAGGTTTTCGGTTGTTGAGATGACAATATGATTAAGTAGTCATTGATTTAGCATCTGACTCATATATTGGCTTGTTTTGTCAATTACAAGATCGTTCAATCTGTCGATTTTCAAATATGTATGCGGCCGTACCATATTGTCTATATATCATTGGAATGCCTCATTGCCAAGCTGGAAGAGAATGCTGCAGGTGGCACAACAATTCAGTGAGGTATTTGATTTTTTATCTTGTGCACCCAAATTTCACGAAATTTTTTACTGGGTTTCATTATTTGATTTCGAGAACTCTTTGATTAGATAATCGATATCATTAGAGATCACCGTAATATTTTTAATTTCTCGAGAATAATAACAAATCAATGCTTTGAATTCAAAATTTACTAGCATGCATTGAGATCATTGTGCATGGTTGTCGAGCGGGGTAGTCTTTTTGCTCACCGGAGCTCGAACCCGAACCAGAGCTTCTAGTTCGACATATTTGTGGCTGCCGCAAGTTGGGCAGAGCATGAAAGGCAATGTGAGGTGATCAAATTTTTATATATCAAGTAAAAGTAGTGATGTTGCGTGGGAAAATTGGATAATGTGTGTGGACAATTTCTAGGACAGAGATGTGTTTCTTCCTATGAGTCGTGGATATCGGGTAGAATGAACTCGAGCCAGATGGTCTGCACAATTGAAAACAAGAAACGTTAGTGGGGCACCAAAATGTTTTCCGGTGTAACCACACCGACGTTTAAGTCATTTAAGTATCCACACAAATGAAAGAAAGTGCTTTTAAGATAATATAGAACAAGTGCTTGTGAAAATGAAAGTGAACTATCTGATTTTATATATATTGGGGGTATTTGTGGGGTATCATATTCGGTGATCACTTCAAGATGCTCAAGTAATAGCCACGATGTGAGGACATGGCCCATGTCTTGGCTTCTGCGTGATCTGAGATCGTGAAGGGGAACATGCCCCTTGATCATCGATGGACATGATCCATGATTAATTGACTTAGTCTTCTTGTGATACTTGATTGAAACAATGGGCCGAGGTTTCTACAAGTTGGTAGTGGTATGATAGGTTTCTTGGGTTGATGTGTGCGTGGGATGGTTTAATCAGGGTGTTCTTTCTTTACCCAAGATGACCTCTACTCGCTCTCATATCGGCTTCTCGAGATCAGCTTTGGGTTTTGGTCTTTCTTCCCTTGCCTGAGTTCAAGGATGACTCGGGCCCTTTCCGACCACTCCCTCTTTAAATAGTCGAACTAGAGTTATACTCGCTGTCCCTAGTGATTAGACTTGACTAGGGCGAGAAAGCAGTTACATTTTGAATTTTAACTGGTCTAGGGTTGACGGAAGAGTGATATCCGCCCTAATAGTCAAAAATATGGGTGTCATATCATACGTCGCTCCACCTGCCGAACCCGACCTTCGTCTTGCCGGGTCACTCGGTTCAATTTTCGAGATACATCTTGTCTGTTCATTTATCCTGAGATCAAAAGTCCAAATTACTCTTTCCACGCCTATAAATACCAACTGCCCTCCCCCATTTCTCACTTTTCCAACCTCATGTTTTCTTTTCATCTTCAACATGCCTACTTCTACGTCTTCTACGTCTGATGTCAATGCCCGCAGTTCATCGAACTTAGAGTCCGCCGAACTGCACTCTGAATCCACCCCCTCCATGTCCCCTATTATCCCTTCCACCGCCACATCTAAAAAAAAAAAAACAGTTCTTGCCCTTCCCTCCAAAAAATTCAAAAACCCCAACCTTTCTCAAGCTATCAGTCGGTCCTTCTAGTGTCCGGGAGAAGAGAAAAGGAAAAATGAAAACCACCACAAAAACCAGGACCGAGGCCTCGAGTGCTCCATATTTTTCTGCCCTGGTTAGTACCCTGCGCCCCAGGACTGACGAGAACATTCATGTCCTCGTGTTCATCCCCTTTACTTATTCTATCATCATTTCCGGTCACTTTGACCAGCACGACCAGCCCTCAGAGGGTTTTTATATTTTTTTTCCAGGACCAACTCTGTAGTGGTATTCGGTTCCCCTTGCTGCCTTCTAAACTGTGGTGGCTTGCTTTCTTGAGGTCCCTATTTTCCATTTCCATCTCAACTCATTCTGCATCAAGGCCTCAACCTTTGTTTCTTTTAGGATGAATAATCTCCTGATCAACCCCCTCAATCTCAACTATTATTATTATTTTTTGCTTATTCTAAGAGGGTACATCTCTGACGGCCCAAGTCATTAGCCGGTTCCTTAATGATATATGTTCTTCCTGGAAGAGTTGGAAACGCAGGTACATCTTCGTGCACGTCTACACCCCCCTCCCCCATCACCCCCCTAGTCATTTGACCGACTTTCTACCCAGCATTCCTACCCTACAATACCCAGGAGCCCTATAACTGAAGCCAGAAGCTCGTGGAGAGGTAAAAGTTTTCTTCCTCCACCCTGATCTCGGAAGGGAAATTAATTTCATATGGGTTGGGCACCGGGCTGAGGACCCCTTGGACAGGGTGATTGATGAATTCGACGTCTCGGTTGCTCAACCTAGTATGTTTCTCGGTAGTCTTAGCTTTTACCTTCTAAGTCTTTGTACTTATAATATCTACTCTGATTATTTTGGCTCTTGCAGAAAACCCGGAAATGAAGCAGGCTTTTGCTCAAAAGGGGTGGCCTGGAAAGCAGCAGAAGAAAAGAAAAAGGTTGCTCAGGCAGCGGTGAAAAGAAGATCCTGACCCAAAAAGCGGCCAAGGAGGCCAAGAAAGTTGCCTCTGGAGGCCCGGGAGGCTGAGGTAAGACGAATTTCCATGGAAAAAACATTCGAGGCTCTGGTCTGGTCTGAGGAGTCGTCTCTCGACCACCTTACTCTGCACCAGAGAAAAAATAAATTTGTGGTTGAGCCCGAGCCCATTCTCCTCGGTGATACGGAGGAGGAGATTTTAAACCTTACCCGGGCAGCCAACCCATCCCTCCCCATCGGGCTATTACAATGTAAGGTCTAGGAAATTCGAACTACGTAACCTGAGTGTATGCAATCTAGGGTTTTACTAAAATATGTGTTTAATTATTTTTATGCATTTAATGCATGATAATTGCATGATTTATTAAAGTTTCATGCATAAGTTCTTTCAATAGTTTTTCGCGCTCGAACGAGGAACGAAGACCAGGAATAATTAAAGGAAAAAGTTTTTATTAAATAATTATTTTTAATTATATAATATATGGTGTAAATAAGTGAGATTTTTGAAAATGGGCCTAGGTGGAGTATTTTTACTCGTCGGGTCATATTTTAAACCGATACGCAAATTTTAGTGAGTCGGGGGACTTTTTGAGGGTTCGGACAATACTTTCAAAAACGTACCTAAACGAAATATTTTTCATGAGTGTTTTTGGGCTTGATGTGATTATTTTTTTGCTTAATGGGCCTTAAATCATTTTTACCCTTTTATTTTTAATTAAGGGCCCATTAGCACCTTATATTATAACCTAAACACTACAACTAAAACCATAAACTTAGTGCAACCATTCGGCCGCCCCCTCCACCCACTGCCAGTAGCATTTTCGAAATAAGTTGCAGCATCCACCTTCGATTTTCCCCAAGGTCTTGCACAGAAACCCTTGCCCGTCTTTCCGGTGCACGTTCTACATGTTGGTATCAAGGTTTACGAATGTAAAAACGCAAAAATACGCCATAAATCCCTTTTCTCATCATTCACATTATTATATGCTGAATTTTGTGTGTTTTCATGAGGAATTCATAGAGTTATCGTGTGCATCGGTTTTACACGATTTGGACATGAAATATGCATATCTTTTTATGTAACTCACGTTTTCATGGTTCTTGTGCAAGGGCTGCTAGGGCTAGGTGCAAGGGCTATGTTATATCATGTTGGAAGGCGTCTAGGAGTGAAGGTCGGCTTTGGAGATCGAAACACGCAAGGGCCGATCGGGTGTCATTGTTTTAGGGCTTGGGATGGTTCGGTCGGGGGTTGAGTCACGGCGGATGTGTGAAGGCCTGCTCCAAGTCATGGTTCAGCCAGTGGAGAGTCTGAGTCATGGTCCTGAGGGATCGGTGCTAGGCTGGTTCGTAAGGTTAAGGGCGAGTAGTGGCGTCCAGGCTTGTAGTTGTGTGAGGAGTCGGATTCGGGAGGTGTTGCGTACCTGCATGCATGGCTCGGTGTGGAGGGTCCATTGAGGTGCACGTGGGTCTAGCGTGGTCCTAAGTGGCCTAGTCAAGTTTGGTTCGGGTCTGGTCCTGGTTGGATTGGTGTAGGCTTGAAATTTTGGTTTGGGTGCGCCACTAGGGTGTGACCGCCAAAGTGTAGAAATTCCAGCCGCTTTTCGGTCGTGCTAGAGGGTATTAAGTGGTCTGGTCTATGTGGTTTAAGTGCTGGTATGATACGGTTAAGGCATGGTTTAAGTTTGGAAATATTTTGTTGAGTTTCGGGTTAATTTGAATTAAAACGGGGAATCTGGTCTAAGTTTTAAAACGAATTCTAGAAGTTCTTGCACGGGCTCGAGGTTACGTCTAGGAAACGATTATAAATATGTTTTGAGGTGTTTGAAGAAGTTTGGTTGGATTCGGGTCGAAATTTTGATGCCTAAGGGTAAAATGGTCAATTAGGGTTTCTAGGGGCAAAATTGTCATTTTGAATCCGGGTCGAGTTAGCAGTCCTGGCAGCGTCCTGATCACAAATTGACATGTTTTAAATGTATACGTTATCACGAACATGAATTTTTATGGAAATATGAAAAATAAGTTGCATGCTTGATTTTAAGTAAATTTACGTATATGCATGATTTTTATAAGTGATAAATATGATGATACGTTTTGAAGAATGAGAGTTGGTTGTAACTAATACGAACACACGAACATGTAAGGCCAAGGCTCAGTGGATGGATAAAACTCTCGCTCATGTCCCCGCTGCCGGATACTATGGGCATACGTAGATGGATCCATCGAATAGAGCTGATACAAAAGTCACAAGCTAATGACCTGAATTCAAATAAAGAAAATTAACACGTATATGTTGATATGATGAGACATGTTTTGGACACGTTATCTTTGACACGATAAGTTTATGTTAATGAAGTTTATTTTAAGTAAAATAATTTTCACTGTTGAATGTTATGTATATGTACTTGTTATAACAATTCATGTGTGTTGAGTCTTTAGACTCACTAGTGTGAATGATGCAGGTGAGCATATTGTTGAGGAGACAAGAGGCACCGAACTGAGTAGGCGGAGCTGGATGTGCGCACGTTAACCCGAGGACCATACTTTTTTTCCGCACTTATGTTTATGAGTTAGGAGCGAACATGGATATTTTCATACATTATCGTTTTTACATGTCGATGGTTTGTCAGGATTTTTGCATGATTTTCATTTGAGTTATTTTTAAACGGCAATTTAGGGTTTGATGATTACTCTTATTTTTAACTGCAGTATTTTTACCAGTAGTGGAATACTTTAATTTTAAAATGTGTGATCGACAGCAGTTATCTCATGCATGTTTTTAAATGTATTTTGAAATTTAGTTTTCAAAAAAAAAAATTTCTTATAATCGCCCGAAAATTCGTGTTCGAAAATTTGCCGAAAAATTTAAAATTTTCTTTTTAAAGTAATTAAAATGCCTCATTCATAAAATAAACTGATAAATCAAGTTAAATGTTCAAAATAGCAGCGGAAGAAATTATTGTTCGCAAAATAACAAGTTAAAGTAATCCAACAACTGATAAAAATGTTTGAGCATAAAAATGGTGAATGCTGTAAATGAGGTCCTCGGGTTCCACTACTGCCGACCCAAGCTAGCTCACTGGTCCCCGCCCTCAATCCCGACCTCATCAGTACCTACAACAATCAAGTCTAGTGAGTCTAAAGACTCAACATGCATATATCGTAAAAAATGAGTAAGTAATATAATAAAATTGCATGGGAGTAAAAATATCATGTCATGAGGCATAACGTGAAAATAACTTATCATGAGCAATTATAATACGTTCATAACTGACTGAAAATCATAAGTGAAATGCTTGCTCAATAGAGCCCTGTAATGAAATAGCATGTAATAATTTTCTATTGAGATTATGTTCTACGCAAGTGGCCCCTGCACTGAACTGAACTGAACTGACCGGTAAGTGACCACCGGGTGAAATAATGATCGTCTGATCAGACTAATGCCACAATATACTGGGTGGAACAGAACAGAACTGGTAAGTGACCACCGGGTGAAGTAATGATCCCATTATAGTGAAATGGCCACAAGCAATATCGCATAAATCTCAAAAATGAACATTTTATATTTTTATGCACGTAATATAATTAAATGACATAATTAAATATCCTGTATTATTTTACCACATGGATTGGATCGTTCCCATGCTCGCTGCGACCTAAATTTAGCAGGAAAAAATATGCAAATGATTTTCTTGACCAAACTTTGTAATTGAATCCAAAAACGAGACATTTACGCCCAACGACTTCGTATTTAATCATGACTCCGTGCCAACCCGAACCAACACCGAACCATCATTTAGTCATGATTAAAATACATCTAAAATGATGAAATAATGCTCCAAAAATGATGCAAGTCGAAATTTTGGTGAATGGAGGCCAAAACATGAAACGCTCTTTCGAGAGTCAATTTGGCACATCGCACCGTAAATTCTCGTACGACCTCTAAACTTAACCGAATCACGAACGGTCAAAAACAGGACCTTCCCAACTCAATGAGGTATTGTCCAGTCCAAGGCCATTGGCTAAAAGCCAACCAAGAACTCAAACGAGCCTCTGAACCGAAGCATGCAAGTTGCTGTCCAGAAATTCCAGCAACCGCACCTGTACTTACATCGCTTCGTTTGCGAGAACCATGTGGTTTGAACCATGGCTAAGGGTCCTAGGCCAACCACAATCCAATCCAACACCCAGGACAATACCAAGCTTCAACCGAGAACTCAAAAATCTGTACGGTGATGTTTCTGAAATTTTGTTTTGTTGCTGTCATGCATCATACCAGTGGCCATATGGTTGACCATGGCTTGATCTAGACATCATGGGGTATGGTGTGAACCAGGGCTAAGGGCCAGAGGCCAACCAAGGTCCACACCAAACCACCAAAAACCGAGGGACACATGCAGAAATGAAATGGGGATCGAAGGGGCTGTTCTTGTTTTGATTTGAAAACCGATTCCACCATGGACCATGCCTCAAAAGGGAAACTTGGTCACGTCTTAGACATGATAGGGGGGTGTTATAATCATGGCTATAGGCCCTTAGGGCAGCCAAGATCAGAAACTCTCCCCTTGACAGCAAGGTGACAAAATCGAATTACAAGTGACACTAGGAGGGAGTTGCTGTCATATCCGATTTCCAGTATGCATGGGCTTGAACTATTGGACCAATATGATCCTAACATGTCCTAGTACATGTCTAGATGCAGCCTTGGGAAGCCTGGAGACGAGCCAACCACCTGAAACCATCAAACAATACCCAAAACCGTGAAGCAATGAAGTGACCGTAAAATTCTGCACATGATTTTCGAAAAATGCTTCTTATGTATTTTGGTTTTTGCTTCAAAAAAATCATGAGTATGATGTTTTAAAATATTAATATGGCTTGATTGAAGAGTAAATAAAAACATATACATGCCTTGGTTCGTTTTGAAAGAAAAACGAACGAAACGACGACGCGGCGCGGAGGAGACGGAGTGATCTTCTTGTTCTTGCTTCTACTCAATTTCTCTCTTGTTTTTTCTAAGGCTTTCTCACGATTTTTTTTCTCTCAATTCTCTCTGAATTTCGGTGGTGACGAGGGGGAATAATCGTTAGGAGAGTTGGAGGGGAGTTGCAATATAAAAGGGATTCAAATTGCATGACCAAGTCTTGCTCCCTTTTGAATTTGAAATGGTTTGATATCAAATATTCTTGGAGGGATAATGGAGGTGTAAGGAACCGATTCTTCATGTCAAACAAGGCTAGGATAATGATGGATTAATAATTAAATGGTGATTAAAAAAATGAAGGGTTATCATACTAAGAAATAACAAGGAATGAGTCAAAGGTGGTGAATTGTCAAAGAAATGTTATATCAACTAGGGGGTGGCCGAAATTTGAGTAAAATAAAAGGGAAATTGCTTAGTTAGTGTATTTTAAATCTTTAGAGTCTTATCTACCCATTAAATAATTTTGTAAATTAACACATTAATTATGGAACCTAAATGAATTTATTTCCTACTTACCTCAAGTTGCTTAAATAATTCCTTAAACATTTTTTTTACTTTAAATTAACTTACTAGTTAGCTAAAATAAACTCTAGGAATGTTTTCTTAATATTAAATTTTATCTCAAAACTCCAACTCCAGTCCGGCCTCACTTAATTAACTGAAAAGACAACAATTAAACTAATGCGTAAAATAATTAAATTTAAAGGAAAGAATTTAAATACTCATGCAATAAAATCATTTTAATTTAAAATACTAGAATTATGCATGGCTTATACGTAGTTTAATTTACGGGTTCTACAACTCCCCCCCTTAAAAGAAATTTTGTCCTCGAAATTAAAACTTACTAAATAGCTCGGGGTAACGACTCCTCATCTCTGGCTCAGACTCCCATGTAGCTTCATCCTCTGAATGGTTGAGCCATTTGACTTTCACTCGCTTCACCAGCTTGTTCCGAAGCTTCTTCTCCTGCCTGTCTAAGATCTGCACTGGTCTCTCCTCATAAGACAGGTTCGGAGTAAGCTACAACGGCTCAAAGTTCAAGACATGCGAAGGATTCGCCATATACTTTCTCAGCATAGAGACGTGGAACACATTGTGTACTCCGGCCAGATTTGGCGGAAGAGCCACACGATAAGCTAGAGTCCCAACTCTGTCGAGGATCTCAAATGGTCCAATGAATCTCGAATTGAGCTTTCCTTTCTTCCCAAATCGCATGACACCCTTCATAGGTGCTACCTTCACGAAAACATGGTCACCAAAGGCAAACTCTAGATCTCTCCTCCTCTGATCTGCATAACTCTTCTGTCGACTCTGAGCAGTCCTCATCCTATCACGGATCTTGACTACTAATTCGGCAGCCTGCTGAATAATCTCTGGACCCAACTCTGCTCTCTCTCCTACTTCATCCCAATGAACAGGAGATCTACACTTACGGCCATACAGTGCTTCATACGGTGCTATACCTATAGACGACTGAAAACTGTTGTTATAGGTGAACTCTACTAATGGCAAGTTCGACTCCCAACTCCCTGAGAAGTCAATAACACAAGCACGGAGAAGATCCTCCAAGATCTGAATAACTCGCTCTGACTGCCCATCTGTCCGAGGGTGGAAACCTGTGCTAAACAACAACTTCGTACCCATAGTCGAATGCAAACTCTTCCAAAATGAAGAAGTGAATCTGGGGTCTCTGTCAGATACGATAGAAACTGGAATACCATGAAGTCGGACTATCTCCCGGATATACAACTCTGCATACTGAATCATGGTGAAAGTCGTCTTAATAGGCAAGAAGTGCGCTGATTTGGTAAGATGATCTACAATCACTCAGATAGCATTTGACCCTCTGACTGACTTCGGCAATTCGGTCACAAAGTCCATGGTAACATTCTCCCACTTTCACTCGGGAATAGGAAGAGGCTTGAGCAAACCTGCTGGTCTCTGATGCTCCGCCTTCACTAACTGGCAAGTCAGACACTCGGATACAAACTGTTTGATATCCTTCTTCATCCTAGGCCACCAATACAATAACTGCAGATCTCGGTACATCTTCGTACTCCCTGGATGAATAGACTACGGCGACATGTGGGCCTCTGATAAAATATCTGCTCGGATAGAACCACTGCTAGGAACCCACATCCTGTCTCGGTATCTCACTATACCGTCGCTAACTGAATACAAGATACTGCCCTTGGCTTCATCTCTCTTCTTCCACTGTGCCAACTGCTCATCTGCTGGCTGACCACTGCGAATACAGTCAATAAGGGAAGACTGGATCGTCAAAGTAGATAGACGAGGAACTCTACCTTGAGGATATGACTCTAGATCAAACCTCTGCATCTCCAGCTGAAGAGGTCTCTGAATCGTCAAATGAGCCATCACTGCGACCTTCCTGCTCAAAGCATCTACAACTACGTTAGCTTTACCCGAGTGATAGCTAATGTCACAGTCATAATCCTTCACAAGCTCCAACCAACGCCTCTGACGCATGTTCAGCTCCTTCTGCGTAAAGAAATACTTGAGGCTCTTGTGGTCGGTAAAGATCTGGCACTTCTCTTCATACAAATAGAGCCTCCAAATATTCAAGGCAAAAACTACGACGGCCAACTCTAGATCATGGGTAGGGTAATTCTTCCCATGAGTTTTCAGCTGTCGAGAAGCATATGCTATCACCTTCCCATGCTGCATCAACACTGCGCCTAAACCGAGCTTCGAAGCATCGGTATACAACACAAAATCTCCGGGCCCTGACGGCATGGACAAAACTGGTGCTGAGATAAGAGCTTGCTTCAAAGTATCGAAGCTCTTCTGACATTCATCGCTCCACACAAATTTCACATTCTTCTTGGTCAATGATGTGAGTGGAACAGCAATAGAGGAGAATCCCTTAATGAACTTCCGATAATATCCTGCTAGCCCAAGAAAACTGCGGATCTCTGATGCATTCTGCGGCACAACCCAATCTCTGACTGCTGCAACTTTCGCTGGGTCTACATCAATATCGCTGCTGGAAACAATATGGCCTAAGAATGCCACCTTCTCTAACCAGAATTCGCACTTACTGAACTTTGCGAATAACTTATGCTTCTGTAAGGTCTGCAACACTGTGGTCAGATGTCTGCTGTGATCCTCTTGATTCTTGGAGTAGACGAGAATGTCGTCTATTAATACTATCACAAACTGGTCAAGATACGGCTGAAATACGCGATTCATGAGATCCATGAAGATCGCTGGCGCATTCGCCAGATCGAACGGCATCACAAGGAACTCATAGTGGCCATAACGAGTCCTAAAAGCAGTCTTGGAAACATCGGCATCTTTCACCCTCAACTGGTGATAACCGGAACGCAGATCTATCTTGGAGAATATCGAAGCTCCCTGCAACTGGTCAAAAAAATCCTCAATCCTCGGAAGTGGGTATTTGTTCTTCACTGTAACCCTGTTCAACTCCCGGTAGTCAATGCAAAGCCTCATAGAGCCATCCTTCTTCTTCACAAATAAGACTGGCGTGCCCCATGGTGAAAAACTCGGGCGAATGAACTCCTTATCTAGAAGTTCCTGAATCTGCTTCTTAAGCTCTGCCATCTCTGTCGGTGCTAGTCGGTACGGTGCTTTGGATATTAGAGCCGTACCTGGCATAAGCTCAATAGAAAACTCCACCTCTCTCTCAGTTGGCATACCAGAGACGTCCTCAAGAAAAACGTCTAAGAAGTGTCTAACAATCGGAACATCTGCGGCTGACTGACTGGGTGCCTCAGGGACAGATATAAAAGTTGCTAAAAATGCCCGACACCCTCTATGCATGAGCTTCCTAGCTTTGACATAAGGAATAATGCGCGGTAAGGGAAAGTACCTGTCCGGCTCGAATAAGAACTGCGTCATTCCAGGCGGTCGGACTAGAACAGATCTCCGTTGGAAGTTAGTCAAAACTCTGTTCCGCAATAGCCAGTCCATCCCAAGGATGATGTCAAACTCCGGCATCGGCAACACGATCAGATCCGCATAAACGAGGTTGCCATGGAGCTCAAGATCTATGTCTCGGATCATATTGGTAGCTGTCATCTCCTCACCAGAAGGCAATACTACTGAATAGGCTACATCTAGCCCAACGGTCTTGACCTTGAGGAAATTAGCAAAGACCTCCGAAATAAATGAGTGAGTGGCCCCTGAATCTAACAAGGCCTTCGTAGCGGAACCAGATATAAAAATTCTCCCTGTCATAAGCATGGTCTCCAGGGTTCTTCTCCGTGGCATGGAGAGCAAAAACTCTGCCTTGGGTAGGCAGATTCCTCTGAGGGCACTGCAGAAGTAAGTGGTCTGGACTATCACACTTATAGCACTTCCCTGAACCATACATACATGCTCCAGGATGGCGGCGTGAGCACTTGGGGCAGACTGGGTGCTCAAAGGTCCTTGGGACTGCACGTCTCTGATGCTGCTGCCTTTGTCCTCTGTTCTAGTTGTGATGTTGCTGCTGAGGAGGAGGAGGGTGGTGTGGTACTGGGACTGGTCGCTTACCCTGGAAATCCCTCTCAATGTCGATCTGATCTTGCTCTGCAGCAAGAGCTCTGGAAAACGCGACTTCAAAAGTAGTAGGGCCTGCCACTCTAACATCGCGGCGCAAGATCTGCCGCAGACCATCCATAAAATGTATCAGTTTGGCTCCAGCATCACTGGCGATCAGGGGCACAAAGTGGCAATCCTCTCTCAAACTTACGGACGAACTCCGTAACAGTCAAATCACCCTGCCTCAGGGCCATGAACTCCCTGGCCAACCTGGAACGCACCTCATCAGTAAAATATTTGGAGTAGAATACCTCCGTGAAGCGCGTCCAACTCAGTGCAGCCAAGTTCAAAGCTACTGATGCTCCTTCCCACCATAAGCGGGCATCTCCTTCGAATAAATAGGTGGCACAATGAACTCGGTCCGCATCTCCAAGCTCCATGAACTCGAAGATAACCTCGAGGGACTTGATCCAGCCCTCGGCAATCATGGGGTCCGTCGTCCCTGAAAAATCCTTAGGACGCATCTTCATGAATCTCTCATAAGTAGCCTCGGGCCCTGTCGGACCTGGCTGCCACGGCATGGTTCCCCGCAAACGTGCAAAGAACTGAGTCATCCTAGCTAGCATCTTGGCATTCATGTCAGGTGGAGGTGGAGGTGTTAAGTCCCTCTCCTGCCTCTGGTTCATGCCGTCCTCCTGGCGAGGCTCATCCTCTCTAGTGCGCTAAAGGATGCGTCTAGGGGGCATACTGTTCCATAAATAACCCATACGTAATTAACATGCATAATTCCATAATTTATTTAAATTTAAATACTGAACAATAAAAATCTGGACGTAAAATATTTCATGAAAACATGCTGTCCGAATATTTCATGCTTTAAATAAAATGCGTAAATGTAAAACTTACAGACCGAAGACGTGACTCCATGAGCTTCTCGTGGTCAGTAGTAGTACAACCTTTACAGAACCATTGCTCTGATACCAGCTATAATGGCCCGAAAATTCGTGTTTGAAAATTTCCGGAAAAATTTAAAATTTTCTTTTTAAAGTAATTAAAATACCTCATTCATAAAATAAACTGATAAATCAAGTTAAATGTTCAAAATAGCAGCGAAAGAAATTATTGTTCGCAAAATAACAATTTAAAGTAATCCAACAACTGATAAAAATGTTTGAGCATAAAAATGGTGAATGCTGTAAATGAGGTCCCCGGGTTCCACTACTGCCAACCCAAGCTAGCTCACTGGTCCCCGCCCTCGGTCCCGACCTCATCAGTACCTACAACAATCAAGTCTAGTAAGTCTAAAGACTCAGCATGCATATATTGTAAATAATGAGTAAGTAATATAATAAAATTGCATGGGAGTAAAAATATCATGTCATGAGGCATAACGTGAAAATAACTTATCATTAGCAATTATAATACGTTCATAACTGACTGAAAATCATAAGTGAAATGCTTGCTCAATAGAGCCCTGTAATGAAATAGCATGTAATAATTTTCTATTAAGATTATGTTCTACGCAAGTGGCCACTGCACTGAACTGAACTGAACTGACCGGTAAGTGACCACCGGGTGAAGTAATGATCGTCTGATCAGACTAATGCCACAATATACTGGGTGGAACAGAACATAACTGGTAAGTGACCACCGGGTGAAGTAATGATCCCATTATAGTGAAATGGCCACAAGCAATATCGCATAAATCTCAAAAATGAACATTTTATATTTTTATGCACGTAATATAATTAAATGACATAATTAAATATCCTGTATTATTTACCACATGGATTGGATCGTTCCCAGGCTCGTTGCGACCTAAATTTAGCAGGAAAAAATATGCAAATGATTTTCTTGACCAAACTTTGTAATTGAATCCAAAAACGAGACAATTACGCCCAACGACTTCGTATTTAATCATGACTCCGTGCCAACCCGAACCAACACCGAACCATCATTTAGTCATGATTAAAATACATCTAAAATGATGAAATAATGCTCCAAAAATGATGCAAGTCGAAATTTTGGTGTATGGAAGGCCAAAACATGAAACGCTCTTTCGAAAGTCAATTTGGCACATCGCACCGTAAATTCTTGTACGACCTCTAAACTTAACCGAATCACAAACGGTCAAAAACATGACCTTCCCAACTCAATGAGGTACTGTCCAGTCCAAGGCCATTGGCTAAAAGCCAACCAAGAACTCAAACGAGCCTCTGAACCGAAGCAGCAAGTTGCTCTCCAGAAATTCCAGCAACCGCACCTGTACTTACATCGCTTCGTTTGCGAGAACCATGTGGTTTGAACCATGGATAAGGGCCCTAGGCC
Organism: Primulina tabacum; assembly: GCF_025594145.1. Lineage (NCBI taxonomy): Eukaryota > Viridiplantae > Streptophyta > Magnoliopsida > Lamiales > Gesneriaceae > Primulina > Primulina tabacum. Next base: position 19,066,057 of record NC_134550.1, read on the forward strand.
AACCACAATCCAATCCAACACCCAGGACAACACCAAGCTTCAACCGAGAACTCAAAAATCTGTACGGTGATGTTTCTGAAATTTTGTTTTGTTGATGTCATGCATCATACCAGTGGCCATATGGTTGATCATGGCTTGATCTAGACATCATGGGGTATGGTGTGAACCAGGGCTAAGGGCCAGTGGCCAACCAAGGTCCACACCAAACCACCAAAAACCGAGGGACACATGCAGAAATGAAATGGGGATCGAAGGGGCTGTTCTTGTTTTGATTTGAAAACCGATTCCACCATGGACCATGCCTCAAAAGGGCAACTTGGTCACGTATTAGACATGATAGGGGGTGTGTTATAATCATGGCTATAGGCCCTTAGGGCAGCCAAGATCAGAAACTCTCCCCTTGACAGCAAGGTGACAAAATCGAACCACAAGTGACACTAGGAGGGAGTTGTTGTCATATCCGATTTCCAGTATGCATGGGCTTGAACTATTGGACCAATATGATCCTAACATGTCCTAGTACATGTCTAGATGCAGCCTTGGGAGCCTGGACACGAGCCAACCACCTGAAACCATCAAACAATACCCAAAACCGTGAAGCAATGAAGTGACCGTATAATTCTGCACATGATTTTCGAAAAATGCTTCTTATGTATTTCGGTTTTTGCTTCAAAAAAATCATGAGTATGATGTTTTAAAATATTAATATGGCTTGATTGAAGAGTAAATAAAAACATATACATGCCTTGGTTCGTTTTGAATGAAAAACGAACGAAACGACGACGCGGCGCGGAGGAGACGGAGTGATCTTCTTGTTCTTGCTTCTACTCAATTTCTCTCTTGTTTTTTCTAAGGCTTTCTCACGATTTTTTTCTCTCAATTCTCTCTGAATTTCGGTGGTGACGAGGGGGAATAATGGTTAGGAGAGTTGGAGGGGAGTTGCAATATAAAAGGGATTCAAATGGCATGACCAAGTCTTGCTCCTTTTTGAATTTGAAATGGTTTGATATCAAATATTCTTGGAGGGATAATGGAGGTGTAAAGGACCGATTCTTCATGTCAACCAAGGCTAGGATAATGATGGATTAATAATTAAATGGTGATTAAAAAAAATGAAGGGTTATCATACTAAGAAATAACAAGGAATGAGTCAAAGGTGGTAAATTGTCAAAGAAATGTTATATCAACTATGGGGTGGCCGAAAATTGAGTAAAATAAAAGGGAAAAATATTGCTTAGTTAGTGTATTTTAAATCTTTAGAGTCTTATCTACCCATTAAATAATTTTGTGAATTAACACATTAATTATGGAACCTAAATGAACTTATTTTCTACTTACCTCAAGTTGCTTAAATAATTCCTTAAACATTCTTTTACCTTAAATTAACTTACTAGTTAGCTAAAATAAACTCTGGGAATGTTTTCTTAATATTAAATTTTATCTCAAAACTCCAACTCCAGTCCGGCCTCACTTAATTAACTGAAAAAAGCAATAATTAAACTACTGCGTAAAATAATTAAATTTAAAGGAAAGAATTTAAATACTCATGCAATAAAATCATTTTAATTTAAAATATTAGAATTATGTATGGCTTATACGTAGTCTAATTTACGGGTTCTACATTTCTAGTTGTATTTTAAGCAGTAGATGTTTTAGCTGGTATCAGAGCAAGGGTCTTGTATAGGGTTATGCCACCGCCAGCTTCAGCAGCTCAGTCTTCAAACCCCAAGTCTTTAAGTTTGCATATTTTAAATGTTTTCAATGGTTTAATGATATCACGTGCACGTTTACATGATACATGTTTTTCAGTGATTTACAGTATATGTTTAGCTGTTTACATGATTTAAGGATTAAATGTTTTAAAAACTATATTAAATTGCATGATGGGTAATGTTTAGAATTTGGAACTATATTCAGATATTATGCCTCTCAGATGCGCCCCCAGCACCAATAGACAGGATGATACTTCTGGAGGCGATAGAGGCCTTCCACCACCACTACCGCCAGGAGACACAGCTACTCGAGTCCTTGAAGGTAATGCTAGACTGATGGAGCAAGCATAGCAGGCTCCGAGGCCCCAGACGGACATTTATAAGCAGTTCAGACGGCTCAACCCGAAGAAGTTCGGGGGTACTACTGATCCGTTCTTAGCAGAGGGTTGGATCTGGTCTCTAGAGCTGCACTTTCAGTATCTAGACATGAGAGACAGAGATCAGGTCAGATGCGCCACGTACATGCTGATGGACGATGCATCCCTTTGATGGGAGGGAGCAGCGGACTGGGGTGAACTTATGGGATCAATTAAAGGATGTAATCTATGTCAAAAACTTTCGAAGTGAGGTTAGGGGACGCTTGACGAGAGAGTTTATGAGTCTCCGACAGGGGGACTTATCTGTGGCAAAGTTTATCAGGAAGTTTGACAGGGGCTGTCACTTTGTACCCCTTATTGTGAGGGATGCCACTCAAAATTTGAGCATTTCATGGATGGCCTCAGACCCACTTTGCGCCATGATGTTATGCTGATGAGACCTGTGCTTTCCAGGTGGAACAGGCCCTGAGAGATATCGACATCGAGATGCAATGGAAGAGGCATCAGGCCCAGTCTAGCTTGCAGGCACAGAAGAGGCAGTTTACCGGGCCACCGAGGTATAGGGGCAACAGAAGCCCCAGGGTCAGTTCCAGAAGCCTAGACAGCAGAGGCCACCACTGGCACCAGGGGCTCAGTGCAACCGATTCCACTTCGGCAAGTGTATGTGGAGGACCTTCAAAAGCTTCATATGAAAGGAAGAAGGCCACAAGGCAACTGATTGCCCTAGGAACAAGAGCCCCACTACTGACAGAGCCTATGTTATGCACGGAGATGAGGCGGAGAGGGAGCCAGACTCTACACTGATCACCGATAACCTTCATGTTAAGAATTTTTATTTGCCGTCTTGATTGCATGGATTATTGTGTTGGCTGTGGGAATTATTTTTGGGATTGAGAACCTAGAATAAATTAGGTTGCATGTTCTAATAGGTGGACTTAAGGGTTGAATTGATTTAATTAAGAGCTTTGAGGGCCAAATGCAGTAATTTATATTACAGGGTCCTAATCGCAAAAATTTGAAAGTTGGGGGACTGTTTGCATTTTTGAAATCTTTGGGATCAAATTAATATCTTTCGAAAATTTTAAGGCCCAAAATTGTTAAACTCGAAATTTCATTAGGAATAATATGAAATTTTCGGAAAAAAATTGAAGGGCCAAATGGTAAGAAATTCGAAACCTTAGGGGTCAATTTGCAATTTCTGAAATTTTTGGGGGTAAATTTCGAAATTTTATAGGGAACACTAGTAGTAAATCAGTGATTTTCGAGGATTTTGGGATAATTACTGATATAAAATTTCTTAAGTTTCAACACGATCAGATTTGATGGTATTTTTTGTCGCGGGAAGGATATATATTTCAGGTGTAGCCACGTATGCATTTCTAGATTCCGGAGCTACACATCCATTTATATCTGAGTCTTTTGTCAAGCAATTAGGAATCATACCAAGTCTATGAATTTGGGACTCAGAGTTTCGATTATGTCCGGAGATCAGATGTTTACCTCGCAGATAGTAAACAGATTGGAGCTTTGGTTACAAAAAAATGCGATGCAGGCAGACCTGATTGTGCTACCGTTACGGGAGTTCGACGTTATTCTGGGTATGGACTGGCTTTCTTCGAACGGAGCTGCCATAGATTTCCGACATAGGTCAGGATCTGTTTAACCGTCGGGAAGCAATTTATTTTTTAAGCAGCCAGGTACCAGCAGATTCCGCACATCATTTCTTGCATCTGTGCGAGGAAGCTCATGAGGAGAGCTGTCAGGCATTTCTGGCGTGTATTTTGACAGTGACCGAGCCAATCAGCCAGAGGATAGAGGAGGACAAGGTGGTCAGGGGTTTTCCCATTGTTCTCCAGGACGATGTTTCAGGCATTCCACCTGACAAAGATATGGACTTTTCCATCGAGCTGATGCTAGGTACAGTGCCGATTTCAAAGGCACCCTATCATCTAGCACCTGCAGAGATGAAAGAGCTGAAGGATCATATACAGGACTTGCTAGGCAAGGGTTTCATCCGCCGAGTTTTTCTCCTTGGGGCGCACCGGTACTGTTTGTTAAGAAGAAGGATGGCAGCATGCGGCTTGGCATTGATTACCAGAAGATGAACCGGGTCACAATTAAGAATAAGTATCATCACCTAGGATTGAAGATCTTTGATCAGTTTCAGGGAGCATTAGTGTTTTCGAAGATAGATCTCCGATCAAGATACCACCAGCTGAAGGTGAGAGAGTCTGACGTGCAAAAGACGGCTTTCAGGATGCGTTATGGGCATTATGAGTTTATGGTGATGCCCTTCGGATTGACAAACACGCCAACAATCTTCATGGGTCTCATGAATCACGTGTTTCCGCCGTAATTGGATCAGTTCGTCATAGTTTTCACAGACGACTGTTGATGAAACTTAAAATTAATAATTTATTATATGTTAAAACCTATATTTTAAAATTTTAAGTTTAATTAAAATTATAAAATTATGTTATTTTAGTATTGTTTGTTTATATTTAATTGTCTTACTAAATATGTTTTATTTTCAGGTTTTCTACGTGTTGGTAAAATAATGATAACTCAAGCTACAAAATTCAAATGGAGGTGATTCAAACATGTTTGGAATCCTTGAGAAATTATCTACAACTTTGCAGAAGACATGATTGCCTAAAAAGTTCATTAAGATGATCAAATTATGCAAATATCAAAAGGAGGACATATTTACTTTTACTATGACCAGCTTATAGTAAAAAAATCATAAATAATTTAATATTTAACCAAATGAGGTGAACCAAGTAATCAAATTTATCTACAGACAATTTCCTACATGTTTGCTGTTTTGAGCCAAGTTAAATTCGGTGCTTAAAGTCGTGGAACATAGCATTGAAAGAAGGGCCATGGAATTGAAGTTGGAGGAGACAAAAACTACTATTATAACTACATGGCATTTATAAAATTTTGACACTTTCTCTCATTTGGCCTATAAATAGAGGCTTTGTGCTAGCTTGAGAATCATTCTTTCTCATTGTAAAATATAGTGTGAGTGTGTATCAAAGTTCTAAGTTCCAATATATTTTATTTCATTTTCTCAACTATGAGTGATTATTTTAGTGTTGATCAAAAGTAAGCTCATGACAAGCTAAATCTATTATGTCAAGGTGAAGAGGATGAATTTTTGGTGAAGTAAGATTGTTTATATTTTGTATATCCTTTCTTTATTTCATTTCATTTAGCTAACTTCTTTTTATTGTAGATATAAAAATGAATTATTTGTTGTTATCAATTTACATCAAATGCTTGATACCATTGAAGTGGTTATCTTGATTTGTTATTTAATTTTGATACAATAAATATTTCATGAATTATTATTATTGTTATATATATATATATATATATATATATAATTATATCATATATTTCATTTAGACGATAGCGTGGCTCTGCCGGTTGTTCTAAATGTAATATTATGATTTAATACTAACATCTAACAATCTAACATTTACTTTATCGCAACTAACTTTTACTTTACTGCAACTAACTTTTACTTTACCTCAACTAACTTTTATTTTTCGCATTTAACATTTACTTTCCTGCAACTAACTTTTACTTTATCGCAACTAACTTATTAAATCCTATATTTCATTTAGGCAATAGCGTGGCTCTGCCGGTTGTTCTAAATGAAATATAATAATTTAATTTAACATTTACTTTTTACAATTATATATTTATATAGTTATATATATAATCATAGGTACCATATATAAAATATCGGTTTATTCGGTATTTTTATAGTGTGAACTATATTATATTATGTATGTGTTTTAATATTTAATTCTCTTGAAACCATTAATTATGGTGGTTTCTTTGTTCTACTTTTAGTTAAACAATATTACATAAACCAAGAATCAATCCTTGAGCCTTGACAAAATTTATAATTTGTAAACTTCATTTTTGAATTTGGTAATTTATAAATTAATAAATTAAAACTAAACATAACCTCTCTATGGATCAATCTCGTAGTCACGGAATATATTACTTGCAGACAACCTACACTTGGGTGAATTATAATTTAAGTAGTAGCAAGTTTTTGGCGCCGTTTCCGGGGAGGTATAAATTAAGTTATATTTGTTATTTATGTTTTATTTATAAGTATTGTGTTGTTTTTACTTGTATGAGTATTTGGAGTCGTAAAAAAAATGGTGGACTTATTCTAGTGTCTGAAAATAATTTAAACATGGATGATAATTCAAATAATAAAGATAATAATAATAATAATAATAATAATAAAATAATAATAATAATAATAATAATCAAGAACATGATCAACTAAGAACACTTAGGCACCATATGAACCCTATTAGAACTGGTGCCTCATCTTGTTTAGTTTTTCCTCCTGATGCATCTAATTTCAGCTTTAAACCTCAAATTATTCAACTTTTACCAAATTTTCATGGCTTAGATTCTGAAAATCTATATTTACATCTAAGAGAATTTGAGGAAGTTTGTAACACTTATAATGATCAAAATTGTAGCATGAATATAGTTCGATTAAAGCTTTTCTCTTTTTCTTTAAAAGATAAAGCTAAAACATGACTACAAAATTTAAGATCAAGTTCAATAAGATCATGGGAAGAAATGCAACAACAATTTCTCAAAAATTTTTCCCTTCCCATAGAACAAACTCTTTTAAAAGACAAATTACAACTTTTTCTCAAAAACAAGGAGAAACATTTTATCAATGTTGGGATATATATAAAGAATTACTTAATACAAGCTCACATCATGGTTTTGAAACATGGAGAATAGTTTCTCACTTTTATGAAGGTCTTATACCTAAAGATAGGCAAATGATAGAATTCATGTGTAATGAAACTTTTGAAGATAAAAACCCAAATGAAGCTATGAAGTATTTGGATTCATTAGCAGAAAATGCTCAAAATCGAGATAATATAGGCACAATAGAACCACCAACAACTAAAATCAATAATTCAACAAATGGAGGTGGTATCTATAATCTTAAAGATGATATAGATATTCAAGCTAAACTTGCATCTTTAGCAAGAAAAATTGAGTCATTAGAAATGAAAAAGAGTGGTCAATTAAAAAGTATTCAAGAAATTGTTTGTCATATATGTGATACACATGATCATTCTACAAAAGATAGTCCAACATTACCTTCATTTAAAGAATGTCTCAATGAACAAGAAAATTATGTTAACAATTATAAAAAACCAATATTAGATCCTTTTTCACAATCATATAATATTGGATGGAAAAATCATCCTAATTTTAGTTGGAGGAATGATAATAATGCACAACCCTCACAACAATATTTTCATAATAACCAAAATCATCAAGGTTATATTCCTTATGTTACACCTCCATGAAAAAACTTTGAAGATGTAATTCATGCATTTATCCAAATGCAAGAGTCTATCAATATTCAAAACAATCAATCTATGAGTGATTTGAAAGAAATTCTTGCAAAATTTTCATCTGCACTTAATATTCATGAAAAAGGAAAATTTCCATCTCAACCTCAACTTAATCCTAAAAATCAAAATCAAGAATTAAAAAATGAAAAAATTGATCAAATAAATATGTTATTACCCTTAGAAGTGGTAAAATAGTTAATGATCCATATAGTAATGAAAACAAGGATCATTTAAAATCAAAGAGTAAGGATGATAATCCTGATACTTTTGAAAATGATGATACCTAAAATTCTAAGAATAATATGATGAATGTTAAATCATCTAAAATAGTAAATGAGTCAAATAAACCTCCCCCGTTTCCTCATGCATTAACAAATCATAAAAAAACAAAAGAATGATTCTGATATCTATGAAGTTTTTAAACAAGTAAAGATAAATATTCCATTATTAGATGCTATTAAGCAAGTACCTTCTTATGAAATTTTTTTAAAATATTTATGTACTGTGAAGAGAAAATTGCATGTGAAGAAGAAAACATTCTTGGCTGAACAAGTAAATTCTATTCTATAAAATAATTCAAGTTTAAAATATAAAGATCCTGGTTGTCCAACAATTTAATGTATTATTGGAAAAAATAAAATTAAAAAAGCTTTGTTAGATTTGGGAGCAAGTGTGAATTTACTTCCTTATTCAATTTATGACAAACTTAATTTAGGTAAATTAAAACCCACTTCTGTTACTCTCTTATTGGCGGATAGGTCAATCAAAATACCTAGAGGTATTGTAGAAGATGTGTTGGTTCAAGTTGATAAATTCATATATCCTGTAGATTTTATTGTCTTGGATACACAACCAATAGAAGTACATAATGAAATTCCGGTAATATTGGGACGACCATTTCTAGCAACTTCAAATGCTTTAATTAATTGTCGAAATGGTATAATGAAATTGTCTTTTGGAAATATGACTCTAGAACTTAATGTGTTCAAATTTATGTAAACAACCAAGTATAAATGAAAATGAATATGATAATGAAATATAAACAATTGTGGAAGAAAATATACAAGAAGAAAATCAACAATCTGAAGTTTTTTCAATGGAAAGTTTTGAGTCTCAAAATAATGTTAAAGAAGGTGATAATACAAAACTTGAATTAAAAATTTTACCATTAGAATTGAAATATGTATTTTTTGGTGAAAAAAAAATTTCCTGTTGTAATTTCTTCCACTCTTCTACGAAATCAAGAAGAAGATTTAATTAAATTACTTAAAAAATATGTAAATGCAATTGGATGGACTTTGAAAGATATAAAATGTATAAATCCTTTAATTTGCACACATAGAATTCACTTAGAAGAAAATGCTAAAACATATCAACAACCACAAAGAAGGTTAAATCCACATATGAAGAAAGTTGTTAAGAATGAAGTATTAAAATTATTAGATGCTGGAATTATTTATCCAATCTCAGATAGTAAGTGGGTAAGTCCAACACAAGTAGTACCTAAAAAGTTAGGCATCACTGTTATAAAAAATGAAAAGGGAGAGTTATTACAAGCTAGGATTTCATCTAGTTGGCGTATGCGTATTGATGATAGAAAATTAAATGATGCAACTAGAAAAGATCATTTCCCACTACATTTTTAGATCAAATTCTAGAAAAAGTAGCAGGAAATTCTTATTACTGTTTTCTTGATGGGTATTCAGGGTATTATCAAATACATATATCATTAAGAAGATCAAGAAAAAACTACTTTCACTTGTTCTTTTGGAACTTTTGCATTTAAAAGAATGCCATTTTGTTTATGTAATGCTCCGACTACTTTTCAAATATGCATGTTAAGTATTTTCAATGATATGATTGAAGAATTTGTAGAAGTTTTTATGGATGGTATAACTGTTTTTGGAAACTCATTTGAAAATTGTCTTAAAAACCTAGAAGAAGTATTAAAAAGATGTGAAGAAAAAAATCTTGTTTTAAATTGGGAAAAATGTCATTATATGGTTAAATCTGGGATTGTTTTAGGACATGTGATATCTGAAAAAGGAATTGAATTTGATAAAGCCAAAGTTGATGTTATTAGCATCACCAAAAACGGTTAAAGAAGTTCGATCACTCTTGGGTCATGCAGGATTTTGTAGAAAATTTATAAAAAATTTCAGTGTAATATCTAAACCAATTTCAAATCTTTTAACAAAAGATACACAATTTGAATGGACTCAGAAATGTGAAAATGCTTTTAAAAAAAATAATTAATCTTTTAATTACATAACCTATTTTACAACCTCCAGATTGGTCTTTACCATTTGAATTAATGTGTGATGCAAGTGATTATGCTATAGGAGCTGTGTTAGGACAAAGAAAAGAAGGAAAATCTTATGCAATCTATTATGCTAGTAGAACCTTAAATAATGCTGAAATAAATTATTCAACTGCTGAAAAAGAATTAATTTCAATAGTATTTTCATTAGATAAATTTCGATCTTATTTAATTGGTTCTACAACTATTGTTTACACTGATCATTCTGCAATAAAATATTTTTATGCTACTATTATGCCATGGTTTGCTAACATTGTAAATTTTCTTGTGACAAATAAAATGTCTTCTCATTGGAATTCACAGGATAAGAATAAATTCTTGATAGAAGTTAAAAAATTTTATTGGGATGATCCTTACTTGTTAAGTATTGTCCTGACAACATTTTTCGACGATACATACCCGACAATGAAGTAAGTAATGTTATTAAATTGTCATTCTGAAGCATGTGGAGGTCATTTTTCATCCAATAAAACAGCTACAAAAATCTTACAATGTGGATTTTATTGGCCGTCTTTATTCAAAGATACGCATTTATTTGCAAATCTTGTGAAAACTATCTGAAGATGAGATCAATTTCAAAACGAAACATGATGCCTTTAAATCCAATCATAATTATTGAAATATCTGATAGTTGGGGGATAGATTTTATGGGTCCATTTCCATTATCTTTTGGATTTACCTACATTTTAGTCGCTGTTGATTATGTTTCAAAATGGATTGAATCGATTGCATATAGAACTAATGATCATAAAGTTGTTATAAAATTTTTAAAAGAAAATATTTTTAGTCGATTTGGAATACCTAGAGCAATAATTAGTGATGGAGGAAGTCATTTTATAAATAAATCATTTTCTTCTTTGTTAAAAAAATATGGCATTACACATAAAGTTTCTACTCCATATCATCCTCAAAGTAATGGTCAAGTTGAACTTGCAAATAAAAAAATAAAAAAATTTTAGAAAAAACAGTTAATTCAACTCGAAAAGATTGGTCTTTAAGATTAACTGATGCATTATGGGCATATAGAACTGCATTTAAAACATCATTAGGGATGTCACCATATAGGTTAGTTTTTGGTAAGCATTGTCATTTACCGGTTGAACTTGAACATAAAGCTTATTGGGCAATTAAAGCATTTAATATTAATTTAGATGATGCATCTAAATTAAGAAAATCACAATTAAATGAAATTGAAGAATCAAGAAATGATGTATATTAAAATTCAAAGATTTATAAAGATAAAACTTAAGCCTTTCATGCTAAAAATATTATGAGAAAATAATTTGAAATTGGACAAAAAGTTTTACTTTATAATTTTCGTTTGAATTTTTATCCAAGAAAACTAAGATCGAGATGGTCAGGACCATTTATAGTTAAATTTATTTATCCTCATGGTGCTGTTGATATTAAAAATCCTAAAAATAATGATGTGTTTAAAGTTAAAGGGCAAAGACTTAAGCCTTTTATAGAAAATAAAATTCTTAATGATGAGTTTATATCTTTATATGATCCATAATAGTTGTTTGATATTTTCATATTCTGTTTTTGAAGATTCTAGTTCATTTCCCGGTTAAGTGGCGGATAACGGTACTCCGCGACTGTCTAAGTCGGTTTCTTCAGTTTTCCCAAAATAATTGAAATATATATAATAATAATACTATGGATGCGTGTATTGTAAATCTTCGTAAATATTTTGCTTGTTTACCAGATAATGCGTTGAAAAAAATATATAAAGCTAGATGTGAGCGAATAAAGTTGATGATGTCTTATGACATATCGAATGATGTCCGTTTGATAATTGAAGCAAAAGTCTGATTGGTTGGGAAAGCAAGTGAAATAATAATAAGACATATGCCAGGATTTGGTAAAAGCACATATGCCAAAAAGCGAAGAGCTAAACGTATAGGTGGATGTCATAAATGTGCAAGGTGGACATGTAAGGGGAAATGCAAAAATGTTGGAATGACATTAATGAATAGAGAAGATAAAATTTTATTCATTAAGAATGGTCTGAGTAAAGAGCCTTTCGATAATTTTCTAGAGGTTCTTGATATGCATTCTAGTGGATACGTGCAAAATGAACTTCTTAAACTATGGTGGAAATTTCAACAGGAGGAATATCAATATGGACGGTGGAATCAGCCTTACAAAGATCCTACTGTAATAACACATATCTGTTTAGATAACTAAATATATATACAATTTCGTCTTGGGAATCTGACGTTAAAAGACCATGTTTGCCAATTTATAAGAAAATTGGATGGGAAGCATATCCTCGACTCATAGAAGGCGTTGAAGCCGTTACTGAACGTAAAATCAGAGGAAGATGTGAGCCACAATCACAACTACGCTGTATATATGTGTTTTAATTTTGTCATTTTTATTTTCTTTAAATAATATAAATTTCATGTTCAAATATTGACTTTTGACATGTTACACTTATAAATTCATATGCTGTGATCTAACAATTATTGATTTACTGCAAGGATTTAGTCATGAACCATATCTAAACCAATTTCATGTTCAAATATTGATTTACTGCAAGGATTTAGTCATGAACCATATCCATTCTTATCTCAACTTAATTGGCCAACATCAAGAGTAAGAAAAAAAATTCATGTGATGCTAAACTTGTGATTCAACGTTACGTTTTAATGTTTTTTTAATGTATGAATAATTTCTTCTTCTTCTCCTTTTAGTTTTTTATATGAAAATAAAAATATATTCTTATATATAGTAATAATAATAATAATTTTTAGTTCAATGACGAGTAAGGTGTCAGTAAAATGCACGTGAGACGCATTAGTTAATAATTATTGAAAATCACAATACACTAGATTTTAATATTCATTATATTCAAATTACAGACTACAAAAAAAATTAGTTTTTCATTTGTACCAATTTATATATATATATAATTTTTTTGATCAATTAATATAAAATGTATAATAGATGTGTTTATTTATTTTTATATATTTATATATATAATTGTGTGTGTTTTCAAATTAAATAATTTCAAAATTTTTATGAGAATATAGTTAAAAGATATGGTTTGTATGGTTGTTAACATGTATAATTGAAAGAATTCTTTTTGTAAAAGTACAATATATACTCACACATCTTTTGTGAGTAAGTGGTGAAAAATGAGAAAACAATTAATAAACTTTTATTGATTATTAAAAGATGGTTAATTACAAGAATATAACTCTCCTAAAAAAATATTTATAAAAAAAAAGTAAATAAATAACGGACTGCAAAGTACTTTATTCATTGTAAATTTTTTTAGATTTGATCGATGTACTATCAATGTGTTCATTAAAAAAAACAAACAAACAAAAATATTTGTTTGTGCTAGATAAGTTTCAAAGGTAGTCGGATGCATCCGTTATATAAATGTTTATATATATATATATATATATATATTTATGGTAGAATAGTTGGATAAAATTTTTATGTTATTGTAAAATTTTGCAGTCACGTTATTTAAAAAAAATAGAAAGAAAAAAAGAAAAAAAGGGGGGGATTTTATTCTTTGTAAATTTTCCTATTTTGTTTCCAATATTAGTTTATTTAATTGTCTGCTTTAATACTTAGCCTTTTTCAGTGAGAGTTAATATTCATTCCAACTTCATGAGTGAAAACTAGTTATTCGTTAAATATTTTGACCTGAAAGAATATATGGAGTTGAGACTTTTACAATAATATTCTTAATATTATACATGTTATGGTGGGTGGTGTGAATTATCTTTTTGACTATATTATTATAAAAAATTTAGAAATTTAAAAAATCATATATATATTGTTACTTTATATATTATGTGAAAATAAGAATAATAAGAAAAACACATCTAATTATATATTATTATATTAAACGAAAAAATAAATATATATATATAAATCGGTATATGATTTTGTTTTTAAAATAAATATGTTTGTATATTTGAATATATAAAAGGAACAAAGAATCTAGGTTGTGATTTTCTGATAAATTTTATTTTATTACTAAGGGACTAGTAATAAGATAGTGTGGGGGTGTGATAAACTTAAAATTAATAATTTATTATATGTTAAAAATTATATTTTAAAATTTAAGTTTCATTAAAATTATAAAATTATGTTATTTTAGTATTATTTGTTTATATTTAATTGTCTTACTAAATATGTTTTATTGTCAGGTTTTATACGTGTTGGTAAAATAATGATAACTCAAGCTACAAAATTCAAATGGAGGTGATTCAAATATGTTTGGAATCTTTGAGAAATTATCTACAATTTTGCAGAAGACATGATTGTCTAAAAAGTCCATTAAGATAATCAAATTGTGCAAATATCAAAAGGATGACAGATTTACTTTTACTATGACCAGCTTATAGTAAAAAAATCATAAATAATTCAATATTTAACCAAAGGAGGTGAACCAAGTAGCCAAATTCATCTACAGGCAATTCCCTACATGTTTGCTGTTTTGAACCAAGTCAAATTCGGTGCTTAAAGTTGTGGAACATAGAATTGAAAAAAGGGCCATGAAATTGAAGTTGGAGGAGACAAAAACTACTATTACAACTACATGACATTAATAAAAATTTTGACACTTTCTCTCATTTGGCCTATAAATAGAGGCCTTATGCTAGCTTGAGAATCATTCTATCTCATTGTAAAATATAGTGTGGGTGTGTATCAAAGTTCTAAGTTCCAATATATTTTCTTTCATTTTCTCAACTATGAGTGATTATTTTAGTGTAGATCAAAAGTAAGCTCATGGCAAGCTAAATCTATTATATCAAGGTGAAGAGGATGAATTCTTGGTGAAGTAAGATTGTTTATATTTTGTATATTCTTTCTTTATTTCATTTCGTTTAGCTAACTTCTATTTATTGTAGGTATAAAAATGAATTATTTGTTGTTATCAATTTACATCAAATGCTTGATACCATTGAAGTGGTTATCTTGATTTGTTGTTTAATTTTGATACAGTAAATATTTCATTAGTTATTATTATTTGTTAATTTTGATAGCGTGGCTCTGCCGGTTGTTCTAAATGTAATATTATGATTTAATATTAATATCTAACAATATAACATTTACTTTATCGCAACTAACTTTTACTTTTCGTATCTAACTTTTACTTTACTGCAATTAACTTTTACTTTACCGTAACTAACTTTTATTTTTCGCATTTAACTTTTACTTTCCCGCAACTAACTTTTACTTTATCGCAACTAACTTATTAAATCCTATATTTCATTTAGGCAATAACGTGGCTCTGCCGGTTGTTCTAAATGAAATATAATGATTTAATTTAACATTTACTTTATGCAATTATATATTTATATAGTTATATGTATAATCATAGATACCATATATAAAATATCGGTTTATTCGGTATTTTTTATAGTGGGAATTAAATTATATTATGTATGTGTTTTAATATTTAATTTTCTTGGAACCATTAATTATGGTGGTTTCCTTTGTTCTACTTTTAGTTAAACAATATTACATAAAACAAGAATAAATTCTTGAGCCTTGACAATATTTATAATTTGTAAACTTCATTTTTCATTTGGTAATTTATAAATTAATAAATTAAAATTAAAAATAACCTCTCTGTGGATCGATCTCGTACTCACGAAATATATTACTTGCAGACAACCTACACTTGGGTGAATTATAATTAAGTAGTTGTATCTGTATGCCAAGTGCAGTATGAGGTCTGGTTGAACATAGTGGCATTCTTAGGACACATCATATCCCGAGATGGAGTGGATGTTGATCCCAGTAAGGTTGATGCAGTCCAAGATTGGCTAGCGCCTAAGAGTGTGACAGAGATCCACAATTTCTTGGGGTTGACTGGGTACTACAGAAAATTTATTCAGGGCTTTTCTTCTATTGCGGTGCCATTGACCATCTTGACAAAGAAGAATGCCAAATTCATTTGATGATCATAGTGTCAGGATAGTTTTGACAGGCTGAAGCAGGTATTGACTTCAGCGCCAGTTCTAGCTATGCCATCAGGTCAAATGGAGTTTGTAATTTATACAGATGCTTCGAAGCTCAGTTTGGGCGTGGTTCTGATGCAGCATGATAGAGTTATAGCTTACGCATCCAGACAGTTGAAGGTTCATGAGAAGAATTATCCGACTCATAACCTCGAGCTAGAAGCTGTGGTATTCGCCCTGAAGATATGGAGGCATTATCTGTACGGAGAGAAGTGCAGGATTTTCACCGATCACAAGAGTCTGAAGTACTTCTTCACGCAGAAAGAGCTCAATATGAGACAGTGGAGATGGCTAGATCTAGTAAAGAATTATGACTACGACATTAGCTACCGTCCGGGTAAGGCTAATGTGGTTGCGGATGTCCTGAGCAGGAAGAATGCAATGATCACTCAGTTGTCGGTTCAGAGACCACTACAGGCAAAAATTCAGAGGTTTGTGCTTGCAGTGTATGCCAAGGGCGATGCCCCTAGTCTTTCTACCCTGATAGTGCAGTCGAAACTGAGGGACATGATTCGAGCAGGGCAGACTTCTGACGAGCAGTTACAGAAGTGGAGACAGAGGGATGAGTCTAAGGGCCTGAGGTTGTATGCATTTGAGGACGGCATAGTCAGATATCGTGACCCACTGTGGGTTCCTAGCAGTAATTACCTGAGAGCAGATATCATGAGTGAGGGCCACAGCACCCCGTAGTCCATTCATCCAGGGAGCAAAAATATGTATAAGGATCTACAGACTCTTTATTGGTGGCCGGGCATGAAGCGAGACATCTTGTGTTTCGTGTCCGAGTGTTTGACGTGTCAGCAGGTTAAGGCCGAACATCAGAGACCTGCAAGAAAGCTGAGACCACTCCCTATTCCCAAGTGGAAATGGGAGAACATTACCATTGATTTCGTGACAGGGCTTTTGAGGACAACTAAGGAATATAATGCCATTTGGGTGATAGTTGATCAGCTCACTAAGTCATCACACTTTCTACCGATCAGGAAGACTTTCACCATGACTCAGTACGCAGAGCTGTATATCAAAGAGATAGTCAAAATGCATGGGATTCCACTGTCCATCGCGTCAGACAGAGATCTGAGATTCACGTATGCTTTCTGGAAGAGTCTGCATCAGGCATTGGGTACCAAGTTGTTATTTAGTACAGCTTTCCATCCACAGAATGACAGTCAGTCTGAGAGGGTGATTTAGATATTGGAGGACCTACTCAGAGCTTGCATGATCGACTTCCATGGCAGTGGGAGCCGAAGTTACCTCTCGTGGAGTTCACGTACAACAACAGCTATCAAGCATCCATCGGTATGGCTCCATATGAGGCATTATACGGGAGGAAGTGTAGGTCACCAGTTTATTGGGATGAGGTAGGAGATAGAGCAAAGTTGGGGCCAGATATTGTCAGACAGATGGCATAGTTAGTGGTGAAGATTCGGGACAGAATTAAGACATCTCAAAGCTGACATAAGAGTTATGCAGATCAGCGGGCAGGGATCTAGAGTTTGCAACAGGCGATCATGTTTTTGTGAAGGTCGCACCGATGAAGGGTGTGATGAGATTCGGAAAGAATATCAAACCCAGTCCTAGATTCATAGGACCATTCGAGATCCTCGAGAGAGTTGGGACACTAGTTTACAGAGTTGCGTTACAGCTGAATCTGGTGAGAGTTACAACGTGTTCGACGTCTCGATGTTGCGGAAGTACAAATCGAACCCTTCGCATGTGCTGAATTATGAGCCATTGCAGCTGACGCCGAACCTGTCTTTCAAGGAAAGACCTACTCAGATTTTGGATAGGCAGGAGAGGAGACTCCGGAGCAAGGTGATCCACATGGTCAAGGTTAAGTGGCTGTATCATTCCGAGGAGGAGGCTACTTGGAAGACTGAGACCAAGATGAGGAGTTGCTACCTGGAGTTATTCGGTACGTTTTAAATTTCGAGGACGAAATTCTTTATAAGGGGGGAGGAATTTTAAGGTCTAGAAAATTCGAACTACGTAACATGACTACTTGCAATCTAGGGTTTTATTAGAATATGTGTTTAATTATTTTTATGCATTTAATGGTTGATAATTGTGTGGTTTATTAAAATTTCATTCATAAAGACTTTCAGTAATTTTTCGCGCTCGAACAAGGAACAAAGACCAGAGATAATTAAGGAAAAATGTTTTTATTAAATTATTATTTTTAATTATTTAATATATGGTGTAAATAAGTGAGATTTTTGAAAATGGGCCTAGGTGGAGTATTATTACTCATCGGTTCATATTTTAAACTGGTACGTAAATTTTAACGAGTCAGGTGACTTTTTGAGGTTCGGATAATATTTTCAAAAACATATATAATCGAAATATTTTTCGGGAGTGTTTTTGGGCTTGATGAGATTATTTATTTCTTAATGGGCCTAAAATATTTTTTACCACTTTATTTTTAATTAAGGGCCCATTAGCACCTTATATTATAACCTAAACACTACAATTAAAACCCTAAGCCTAGTGCAACCATTCGGCCGTCCCCTCCACCCTCAACCAGCAGCATTTTCGAAAAATTTGCAGCAGCACCTTCAATTTTCCCCATGTTCTTGCAAAGAAACTCCTCCAAATCTCTCCGGTGCACGTTCTACGTATTGGTATCAAAGTTTTTGTTGGAAACTAAATTCCGGCGTTTGACAAAATATGAACCAACTGATACGCGCGATTATATTCAGCAACTGGACTTAACAACTGAAATCAGCTGATATAATAAAGAAAACTGATCAGTTGGAAACCGATCAGTTGATACATTCAGCCGTATGCTTTTAAACTGATCAACCAACTGATACGCGCGATTATATTCAGCAACTGGACTTAACAACTGAAATCAGCTGATCGAATAAAGAAAACTGATCAGTTGGAAACCGATCAATTGATACATTCAGCCGTATGCTTTTAAGCTAAGCATCCTTCAACTGAACATGTCTCGGAAAAGAACACTCAACCGACAAAGAGACATAGAAGACTGCAACTGAATATGAAACGCCGCACTTCAATCAATACAGCTTAGAATAACACATTTCGGCTAAAGCAGTTAAGGACGCCGCATTACAATAAATGAAGCAAACAATGCCCAAGAAATAATGAAGTGGCAATCAACGGATACAAAGATTCAAATATATCTCAAGATACCATTGGAAGGGAAGCTTATAAATATGACAGAAGAACAGCTGAATAAAAAAAAGAGAGAAGATCACTCTACTCAAAGCTTGCTGTTACTCTGCCAAAATCCTAGCTCACTCTTACTTGATTTATTCGTAGCAGTCAAGGCTACAATTTGAGCTCACTAGCACTTTGTAATAATCGTTAAATTCGATAGTGCTAAGATCAGGTACGCACTGATAACATTTTCTGATACTAAGAGTTTCAGCTTTTGGCAGTGATAAGTCCAAACTGAAGTGGGTCAGTACAAATCTTGTATTCAATCAAAGTCTTTTAGTGAAAATCCTATCCTTGAGATAGAAGGGGTGACATAGGAGTAATTGAAATCTCCGAACATCCAGAAACAATCCTTGTGTATTTTATTTTCGTATTCTATCTTTCAGTCAGTTACTTTCCGCAACTACTTTAGTTTAACTGATTGTCATTGACCAACAAGATTCCGAGAATCAGTTTTTCACCAAACTGAACTCAAAATTCGAAAAGATCAGTTTTAATTGTGAGTGCTTATTCAACCCCCCCTTCTAAACACTCTTGATACGTTAATCGATCCTATCAAGTGGTATCAGAGCGGTTGAATCTTGTTCTTGAATACTTTTGATCTATAAACTTGCTAGCATGACTTCATTCAACAAAATTCCTATGTTCTCCAGAGAAGAATTTGACGATTGAAAAATCAGAATGCAGGCTCATTTAGCTGCACAAGATGATGACATGTGGTATGTCATAACTAATGGACCCATGAAGATTCTAAAAACAAATACAGCAGTTGCCATAACAGAAGGGGCACCACAAAGAATAGAAAAGCCCATAGATGAATGGACAACTGAAGACAAAAGAAAAGCAAATCTTGATAATGTGGCTAAAGACATTCTGTACTAAATGCTGGACAAAGTAACCTTCAGCAAAATAAAGATGTGTAAGACAGCCAAAAAAATTTGGGAAAAGCTGATCCAGCTGTGTGAAGGAAATGATCAAACCAAAGAAAATAAACTTTCTGTTGCTGTTCAAAAGTTTGATAACAACAAAATGAAAGCAGGAGAATCAATGCACGAGTATGATGAAAGAGTAAGCAGTATCTCAATGAGTTAAATGCACTTGGAAAAATGTATACCAACAAAGAGATTGCACTGAAGGTAATGAGAGGTCTTCCCAAGGAATGGGATGTCAAGACCATGGCAATGAGGGAGTCCAAAGATCTGAACCAGATTGAACTTCATGATCTATTTGCTGATTTAAAGGCTTATGAATTTGAGCTGCAGACCAGAGAAGGAGAACCATCTACCCCTGCAGCCACAACTGCTCTAGCTGCTGTCAGAACAGAACCAATCAATTCAGTCGAGAAATCTGCTGATCAGTTGAGCAGTGATGCTGTAAGGCCCGAGATTTTATTACCGTAATCCGAGATTAATCTGAAATGATTTATTGATTAATTGAGATGATTATAGATGAAACGGATCAGACCGGGAGAGCCGAAAGAAGATTTGACATGAGGTGCAAGAAGAGTCCCCTTGCACATGCGCGACATGTATGGGCACACATGCACGAGGAAGACAGAACCATGCGCGCACATGCCCGGCTTGAATGCGCGCACATGCGCGGAACGTCCAGAGAGTTCGGCGCACATGCGCGGCGGAAGGCGCGCATATGCGCGAGTATTGAAATGCCGAGACAGTAGGTCACGCGCATATGCGCGACTTATGTGCGCGCATATGCGCGAGCAGTCCAGTAGCATGGACTTCCGGCGCATATGAACGGGGCTTGTGCGCGCATATGCGCCAGTCATGCAGAAGGAAAGATTGCCACTTGATTTGTATGTGCGACGTGTATATATATATATATATATATATACATATCCTACAATTCTTCAGATAAGAATTGAAGGAGAAAACCGAGGATTCAAGGGGAAAAGCTGCAAAGTGTTTCGTTCGAGCAAAATCCGTCTATCCAATTTTGAATCCGACTTCAGTACCGAGTTCCTATCAACGCAGGCTACAACTGAACGTAAGTTTTGTGACGTTTAGATACGATTTGAAATTATGATGTTGTTAGAATTGAATAGGAATCATATATGATGTTTCTGATACAGTGGACATCGTATAATCGAAGTCAGATTAAAGAATAGAGTGGTTATGTAATTGTTATGATTTTTGGAATTGATTAATTGAGATTCGATATCAGATTTGTATTGTTATTGAAATTATGAGTTGCACCGATATTGATTATGAGTTCTGGTATTATATATGTGGTGTTGGAATTGACGGGGTTATCGAGACTGTATTGTTATGCCGTCGAAACATCAGTTGATTAATATTGAGCAGATTCGGTATTGATTTAGATGGTATTGTGGTATCGTATGTCGATTGGCATTGATCCGATTATGTTTTGATTTGAGTATTTATCAGAACAGGTTTTGAACTGAGTTATGTACTGATATTGTATCTATTCGATTGTCATTATCAGATTCGATATGGACAGACTTGATTTCGATACTTCGACTTCGTCAGACCGAGAAGATAAAGATATAAATTAATGTTGATTTGGGATTGCACAACTCGAGTGACATTTGGCTCGAGTTTCCCTAAATCACATACTTTACTTTATTGCATTGATATTTGCATTGATTTGATTGATGTACTTGTTCTCTTGATTTATAGATAGCAGGTATTAGACGAGTAATCTTGGGACAGAAGTGCCTGATAGTGGCAGGATCGCCACGGGCACATTGCACGATGTCACAAGATAGTGTATTGGCGATAGTGCCAAAGTCTGTCACCGGATGTTTGGCTATCGATGTGGATAGAATTGTAGCTTCTTCTATTACTGGTGATCGGTACCGTATCGATGTGGATAGAATCATAACTTCTTCTATTACTGATGATCGATATCATATCGATGTGGATAGAATCGGAGTTCCTTCTATTACTGGTGATCGATACTATACCGATGTGGATAGAATCTGAGCTTCTTCTATTACTGGTGATCGATATCATATCGACGTGGATAGAACTTGAGTTTTTCTATTACTGTTTGTCGATATGAGAATACCCACATCTGGAAACCGGGATCCCTAGACTAGGAGTGAGTCTAGTCTAAAATGTGGAGTCATGAGTCTAATTGACAGTTTATATTAAGTTATGTTGATTATGTTCCTGAATATGGTACATGATGAATTATGTTCCTGATGATGGTACATGTTTAGAATAGGATTTATTCTTGATATGGATTTATATTCTGATTTGAATACATGTTAGAAATATCTGTTATATGCTTTTATATTGTTTTTATGATTGCATGTATACATGATTTATACTGAGAATGTAATTCTCACCGGAGTTATCCGGCTGTTGTCTTGTTTGTTTGTGTGCATGGCAACAAGTTGGATAGAATCAGGGTCAAGAAAAGAACGAGGCTGGACTAGATAGCATGGAGATCCGGGCTCTGAGGCAACTTAGGATTCAGCACTGTCATATAGTTGAACCTAGTTGAATTCTTGTAGCCAATACAAGATTTGTATGTTTATGTTTAATATGTAATTTGAATTGAATTACATTACGTTTCAGCTTGTATCTTATATAAAAAAAATTAGACCATGTTTATTATAATTGTTTGAATTATTCCTAAGACGATTAAGGAATGAATTAGCGTCCGGGTCCCCACAACAGGTGGTATCAGAGCATTAGGTCCTAGAACAGTAGGTTCCTTAGATTGAAATAGAGAAAAGGGAGCGGGGTAGAATGAGTTTTCTTTCCTTGCATGTGAATGCTAGCATGATGTTATATTTTACTGCCTGAAATTACATGGCATATGATGAAATATAATGTTGAAATTACATTGTATATGCTAAGATTTCAGTATATTTTTACTGTCTAGGAAGTTACATGTTACCTGAATATTTGAGTTGAATTGGTAATATGTATTATTGGAAACGGGATCAGAACCAATTCTTGATCAGGGTTAAGCTGATCAGGATTGGGATTGAGACGGATTTGTCTCCTGTTACTACTAATTCTTGTGATTATCAGATATTCCTCCTAGAAGAATTCCAGAACGAGATAGTACTTCGACTGATCCGATGGATGTGTCAGAAACTCTGATGGAAACACAGATGAAGAGGTTTCAGTCGTTTCAACCGCCGATTCTGAAGGGTAATGAGACGCAAGTGGAGTGTGAGAATTGGCTAGACGATATAGAAATGTTATTTGGATTTCTTGGTTTTACGGATGATTGTAGAGTTAAACTGGTTGGAAATCAACTACGGGAGGTTGCTAGGAGTTGGTGGCTGGTAACCAGGGAAGCCATAGCACAGCGTGGTTCAACAATTACGTGGAAAATTTTTAAAGTTGAATTTTATCAAAGATTTGTACCTCTATCATATAGACAGGATAAAAGTGCAGAGTTTGCAAATTTGAGACAGGGTCAGTTAAATATTGATGAGTATTTGGCCCAGTTCTTTACCTTGCTACGTTTTGCCCCTCACGTGGCTAGGAATGATGAAGCTATATCTGGTCAGTTTATCCAAGGATTGAATCCGGAGATACGTACATTGGTAAATGTGAAACAACCGACTAACTTTGCTGATACCCGGAACAGAGCCAAAAGAGCAGAAACAGTTCTGATGGGACAAAAAGGAGCTTCGTATGTTCTTCCAACATCGAGACCACAGCAACTGCCTTCCCGAATCGAGATTGGCAGCAGCAGTGGTGGAAAGCAAGAACAATTGAAAGCTCGAAAAAAACAGTTTAAGAAGTTGGGAAGCGGACCGAGTGGTTCATCTAGCTCCAGTGGTTCTAGCCCGAGTTATACTGGAGTTTATTGCAGGACTTGCGGAGGGAGACATCCCATGGAGCAGTGCCAGGGAGTGACTGGTAGGTCCAATATCTGTAAACAGCAGGGACACTTTGCTAGAGTCTGTCCATAGAAAGGTTCCCGAAGATTTCAGGGAGCAGAATCATCTGGTGGTAGTAATCGAGGAACAGACCCAGGATACACGCGATGACATAGTGACATGTACTGTTCTTTTATGATTATGTTGCATATGTATTGATATATATACTAATGCATTCCTTAAAATTATCTTTGACTGAGTTGCATTGATATATGTTGTACCTGTTGGGTCTGTATTACTGTAGTATTGATCTTTGTACCATTTGGGGAGAGAGTTTGACATCAGTGAAATTCTGTGACATACAGTATACTGCAGTAAGATAAGAATGGAATTGAGATAGACTGTGTGGTACTTGTGTTGTCTGATTATGTATTCAGTTGATTACTGAAGTTGAGCCTATCTGGAAATGATTTGTCAGTAGCAGGAGAGTTGCTATAGTCGTTCCAGATGAAATTTCGGGTTTGTCTTATATAAGGGAGAGCGACTTTAGCCTTGATTTGATATCAGAATTGTTCGGCTATGAATCCAGATTGTATTCAGAGTCTGTGATATCTGAAGATAGTATACTGATTGATTGTAGCATAGTTGAGACAGTGATCAGTGGCTGAAAACGACATTGATAATGGCAGAACTTCAGAACGTTAAATCCGGCTCAGAGCTGATGTTGAAAATTATAGCAGTTCCGAAGTTTGATCAAATTGTTCAGAACTTGATTTCGATAGTCAGAACAGTGTGTCAATCAGAATACCAGGTAGGTAATGCTTTATTTTATATAATTAGCTGATTTGTTTGTGCCAGATATTTCGAATTTGAAATAACAGGTATTGTTAGAGGCACACAGTAGTAGATTCAGTATTATTCTGGTAACAGGAAATGTGTGATAATTCGAACGGACAGTTTTGATGTAAATAAACGAAATCAGTTATGTCAGAATTTGTATTGAAATGTCTAAATCGCTGACAGATGAAGACAGGAAGATAGAAACCAGAAGATTGGTTATACAGATTATCGATTCCTGAACAGAAATAGCAGTATAACTCTATGGATCTGGTGATCGACTTACCGAAATCGTGCCAAGAAGGTACCGGGATGTGGTTATGATTGAACGATTGTTCAAATCTGCATATGTATATTATACAGGATGACGTACAGATATGACAAGACGACGGAGAGGTATGTCAGAAAAGGGGTCAGATTGTATTGAATGCAAGAGTTAATTATATCATATCGTGATTTTGGTTGATTTTGTACTTTTGGCAGAATGTATAGCATGATTTTTCATCTATGGTTTATAGATTGACGGATAGTCGGAGCGAACTATCTAGATACTGGAGGATATCCAGGAACTGTAGTGCTGGATTTTAGCACTAGTTACCTGATGTCTTGTCATATTATGAATTATTGTACAATAATAGCTATTAGATGAGTATCGAGATAGCTCTAGTCGAGGTATTGTACAGTGAGAACTGCGGATTTCCTTCGTATGGGGATGATACTGCGGTGATGCCTGAGATTGGATTTGACGGGATCAAAGATCTGATAATGAAAATGAAACTGATTCAGAAGCAAAGGAAGGTAGCTCGGAAGTTGATATGAAATATGCAAACGTCAGGTGATGACTGTTGGTATTTGAAGCCGAGATTGAGTTGAGGAGCTATTGATTGATTGAAATCAAGGATGCGTGAAAGAATGAAGATTCAGAATGAAGACTATTCTGCTGTTGGAAATACGGTAAAGTTAGCAGGGCATTAAAAGAGACAGAATCTGATATGAGATTGAGATTTCGGAATGATTTTATAGAATAAGTTTTCCGGAATTAACCTCTATTATGCATTTCTTCTTTATCTGATTTGATTGCCTGTGATTTCGAGGACGAAATCATATCTTAGAGGGGGAGAAATGTAAGGCCCGAGATTTTATTACCGTAATCCGAGATTAATCTGAAATGATTTATTGATTAATTGAGATGATTATAGATGAAACGGATCAGACCGGGAGAGCCGAAAGAAGATTTGACATGAGGTGCAAGAAGAGTCCCCGTGCACATGCGCAACATGTATGGGCGCACATGCGCGAGGAAGACAGAACCATGCGCGCACATGCGTGGCTTGAATGCGCGCACATGCGCGGAACGTCCAGAGAGTTCGGCGTGCGCGCATATGCGCGAGCAGTCCAGTAGCACGGACTTCCGGCGCATATGCGCGGGGCTTGGGCGCGCATATGCGCCAGTCATGCAGAAGGAAAGATTGCCACTTGGTTTATATGTGCGACGTGTATATATATATATATATATATATATATACATATCCTACAATTCTTCAGATAAGAATTGAAGGAGAAAACCAAGGATTCAAGGGGAAAAGCTGCAAAGTGTTTCGTTCGAGCAAAATCCGTCTATCCGATTTTGAATCCGACTTCAGTACCGAGTTCCTATCAACGCAGGCTACAACTGGACGTAAGTTTTGTTACGTTTAGATACGATTTGAAATTATGATGTTGTTAGAATTGAATAGGAATCATATATGATGTTTCTGATACAGTGGACATCGTATAATCGAAGTCAGATTAAAGAACAGAGTGGTTATGTAATTGTTATGATTTTTGGAATTGATTAATTGAGATTCGATATCAGATTTGTATTGTTATTGAAATTATGAGTTGCACCGATATTGATTATGAGTTCTGGCATTATATCTGTGGTGTTGGAATTGACGGGGTTATCGAGACTGTATTTTTATGCCGTCGAAACATCAGTTGATTAATATTGAGCAGATTCGGTATTGATTTAGATGGTATTGTGGTATCGTATGTCGATTGGCATTGATCCGATTATATTTTGATTTGAGTATTTATCAGAACAGGTTTTGAACTGAGTTATGTACTGATATTGTATCTATTCAATTGTCATTATCAGATTTGATATGGACAGACTTGATTTCGATACTTCGACTTCGTCAGACCGAGAAGATAAAGGTATAAATTAATGTTGAGTTGGGATTGCACAACTCGAGTGAGGTTTGGCTCGACTTTCCCTAAATCACATACTTTACTTTATTGCATTGATATTTGCATTGATTGATTGATGTACTTGTTCTCTTGATTTATAGATAGCAGGTATTAGACGAGTAATCTTGGGACAGAAGTGCCTGATAGTGGCGGGATTGCCACGGGCACATTGCACGATGTCACAAAATAGTGTATTGGCGATAGTGCCAAAGTCTGTCACCGGATGTTTGGCTATTGATGTGGTTAGAATTGTAGCTTCTTCTATTACTGGTGATCGGTACCGTATCGATGTGGATAGAATCATAACTTCTTCTATTACTGATGATCGATATCATATCGATGTGGATAGAATCGGAGTTCCTTCTATTACTGGTGATCGATACTATACCGATGTGGATAGAATCTAAGCTTCTTCTATTACTGGTGATCGATATCATATCGACGTGGATAGAACTAGAGTCTTTTCTATTACTGTTGGTCGATATGAGAATACCCACATCTGGAAACCGGGATCCCTAGACTAGGAGTGAGTCTAGTCTAAAATGTGGAGTCATGAGTCTAATTGACAGTTTATATTAAGTTATGTTGATTATGTTCCTGAATATGGTACATGATGAATTAAATTCCTGATGATGGTACATGTTTAGAATAGGATTTATTCTTGATATGGATTTATATTCTGATTTGAATACATGTTAGAAATATCTGTTATATGCTTTTATATTGTTTTTATGATTGCATGTATACATGATTTATACTGAGAATGTAATTCTCACCGGAGTTATCCGGCTGTTGTCTTGTTTGTATGTGTGCATGGCAACAGGTGGGATAGGATCAGGGTCAAGAAAAGAACGAGGCTGGACTAGATAGCGTGGAGATCCGGGCTTTGAGGCAACTTAGGATTCAGCACTGTCATATAGTTGAACCTAGTTGAATTCTTGTAGCCAATACAAAATTTGTATGTTTATGTTTAATATGTAATTTGAATTGAATTACATTACGTTTCCGCTTGTATCTTAAAAAAAAATTTAGACCCTGTTTATTATAATTGTTTGAATTATTCCTAAAGACGATTAAGGAATGAATTAGCGTCCGGGTCCCCACAGATGCTATGTCATTGTTCATCAAAAAATTTTGAAGGTTAATGAGAAAGAATCAAGGAAACTTCCAGAAGCCATACCAAAGAAACAGCTCCAAAGATGAAACAAATGCCTGCTACAACTGTGGCAAATCAGGTCACTTTATTGCTGATTGTCCTAAACCCAAGAAGGATAGTCAAGGCTCAACTGATAGAAGAAAGAAATCATATGAGCATAAAAGAAGACCCAAAGAAGATAAGAAGTCCTTCAGAAAGAAACATGAGGTACTCTTAGCTGAAGAAAACAATTCTAAATGGGCAGAAACTGACAGTGAAGAGTCAGAACCAGAAAGCTCATGCAGCTCTAGTGATGATGAGGAAGTCAAGTGCTTAATGGCCAATGATGCAGAAGAAGAATCATCTAGCCAACATGTATTTGATTTCAGCTCAACTGATTTCACACGAGAAGAACTCATTCTAACACTACATGACATAGTAAATGAGTATCAAAAGCTTGCATCATCATTTGAAAAAATCAAAGCAAAGTAAACTGATCCCACAGACAATAAAACCAAAACTGATGAATTAGTTGATGGGTTGAGTCTAAAAAGGGAAATTGCTGAGTTAAAAGCAGAAAGAGACAAAAATCAGTCATTAATCCAGAAGTTGATTCTTGAAAACTCAAAACAGACTGAACTCATTCAGTCTTGGAACAAGTCATCTACTGCACTGAATGAGATGCAGAATTCACAAAAATCAGTTTCTGATAAAACTGGTTTAGGGTTCAACACTCAAGGAGAAATGTATCCAAATGATACTCAACCAAAGCTAAAAACAGACAAAAGGAAATACATTCACTTTGTCAAAACAGCAGAGGTACAAGAACAAATTGAGCCCAGTAAACTGATTGAGCAACTTACTGAGAATATGAATAAGGCTAGAAGATATGAGATTGGTTATAGTCAAAAATTCTCAACTGATTCACAACGTCAGTCATCAAAGAGGTTTCACAAGAACTATTCGAATAGCTATTTCAATTACTATAACTGCAAGCCAGTTCAGAAGAGATATAGACTGAACAATCAGTTGAATAAAGCTAAAACACATATTGTATCATCTGTACACTACACACCAAGCACACAAAAGCCGAGAAAAACCATTTGGAATACAGCTACTGTAAAGTCTGTTAGACTAATCCAAGTGTGGGTTCCTAAGGGACTAATCAGTTCAGGACCCAAATAGATATGGGTACCAAGTTATATTATGTGTGTGATTGCAGGTAACAGGTACAAACAAGAACTCAATATGGTATTTGGACAGTGGATGTTCGCGACATATGACAGGAGATGCAAGTGCGTTATCTCAACTGATCAAATACAGTGGTCCAAACATCAGTTTCGGGGACAATTCCAAAGGTAGAACTGTGGGTAAGAGTAAGCTTATCCATGGTAACTTTACTTTTAAAGATGTTATATTAGTAGAAAACCTGAAGTATAACTTGATTAGCATCAGTCAGTTATGTGACAGTGGATTCTCAGTACAATTTGACAAAAACTCATGTTCAGTCAAAACTTCAACTAATGAAATCATACTAACTGGCAAACAGTTGTGGAAACACATATAAAGTCAGTTGGAATGATCAAACTTATGCACCAGTTTGTTTTATTGCTTCCAAATCGTCTAAAAACTAATTGTGGCATAAGAGATTAAATCATTTAAACTTTAAAACCATTGCCTATATGAGTAAACATGAACTTGTAACTGGTTTGCCCAAAATAGACTTTTCAAAAGAAAAACTTTGCTCAGCATGTCAGTATGGTAAACAAGTACGATCCTCTTTTAAAAACAAGGGTTGTAAATCTTCATCCCGATGCTTAGAACTGTTGCACATGGATCTCTTTGGTCCTATACCAGTCATGAGCTTAGGGGGAATGAAATACACCTTGGTAGTCGTAGATGATTTTTCAAGATTTACTTGGGTTATATTTCTCAAATCTAAAGACCATACTGCTTCGCAACTAATAAAGCTCTTCAAAAGACTTTTAAATGAAAAATCAGTTGGAATTGATCGAATCAGACTCTTTCGAATTTTCCTAGAAAATGCTGGAATTAAGCATGAGCTCTCAGCAGCCAGAACTCCTCAGCAAAATGGTGTAGCTGAGAGAAGAAATCGGACCCTTAAAGAAGCTGCTAGAACGATGCTTGCTGATTCTGGTATTTCTCAAAGATTTTGGGCAGAGGCAGTAAACACTGCGTGTTACACTCAGAACAGATCAATGATTAATAAAAATCATATGAAAACACCATATGAGATCTGGCATGGAAGAAAAAGTATAATTACTTATTTCAAAATATTCGGCTGCAGATGTTTTATTCTTGATAATGGTAAAAATTATTTAAAAGCGTTTGATGCTAAATCTGCAGAAGGAATATTTCTTGGATACTCATCAGTTAGCATAGCTTATAGAGTCTTCAACAAGAAAACCCTAAATGTTGAAGAATCTGCTCATGTTGATTTCGATGAAACTGAACTAACTGATAAGCCAACTGATCAAGTTGAGCTAGTTGATCGATTTACAGATATCAGTTTGGAAGATGATGACAAAAATGAAAGTCATGGCAATCAGAACATACTTCAAACACCTGAACCAGAAGTACTGGACCAATCAGATGTGCAGGAAGTCGTTGCTGATGATCAGTTGATAGAGCATAATGATAACATTCAAATACCAGTTGACGAAGCACCAACTGAGACTGAAAACTGTGTTCAGTTACCAACTGAAGAAATTGCTGATACAACAAATACTGAGTAAAGATGGAGAAAATCACATCCACCTGAACTGGTAATAGGAAATTCATCTGATCCAGTAAGAACTCGCAATCAAATGCTAAATTTATTTATCTATTCAGCTTTTGTTTCACAACTAGAACCAAAGAAAACTGATGAAGCTCTTGCTGATCCTAACTGGGTAAATGCAATGCAAGAAGAGCTAAATCAGTTCACTTATAACAATGTCTAGAACTTAGTTCCAAGACCAATTTCAAAAACTATTATAGGTACAAAATGGGTATACAGAAATAAACTGAACGAGGATGGTTCAGTTGTGCGCAATAAAGCAAGACTCGTAGCACAAGGATATAGGCAAGAGGAAGGAATTGATTATGATGAAACATATGCACCAGTTGCAAGACTGGAGGCAATCAGAATATTCCTTGCCTATGCTTCATTCAAGAACTTCAAAGTCTATCAAATGGATGTAAAAAGTGCATTCCTAAATGGCCAGTTGCAAGAGGAAGTATATGTTGAACAACCTCCAGGTTTTGTCAATCACAACTTTCCTGATCGTGTATATCATTTGAACAAAGCCTTATATGGTCTTAAACAAGCTCCCAGAGCTTGGTACGAAACTCTTTCAAAATTTCTAACTGATCATGATTTTTCTGTTGGATTAGTTGATAAGATCTTGTTCAAATTTTCCAAGAATGATCACATTTTATTAGTTCAAATTTATGTTGATGATATCATATTCGGGTCAACTAATCCCAAATTATGCGAAAAGTTTGCTAAGCTAATGCATGATAAGTTTGAAATGAGTATGATGGGTGAACTGACATTCTTTCTTGGACTGCAAGTGAAGCAACTGGAGACTGGTATATTCATCAGTCAAACTAAATATACAAAGAGCTGCTGAAGAAATTTGGCATGGAATCATGTTCAGTTGCGAATACTCCCATGAGCTCATCAATAAAATTGGACACTGATAAAGGGGGAATATCAGTTGAGGCGACATTTTATCGAGGTTTAATAGGTTCATTGCTGTACCTAACTGCCAGTCGTCCTGATATTGTATTTGCTATCTGTATGTGTGCTAGATTTCAAGCAAATCCTAAACAATCACATTTCTCAGCTGCTAAAAGAATTTTGAAATATCTTAAGGGTACACAAAATGTTGGGTTATGATATTCTAAAGGCTCTACTTTCAATTTAGTTGGATATTCAGATGCAGATTATGAAGGATGTAAGCTTGATCGTAAAAGTACAAGTGGATCTTGTCAGTTTCTAGGAGACAGACTGATCTCTTGGTTCAGCAAAAAGCAGACATCCATAGCTACCTCAACAACTGAAGCAGAATACCTTGCTGCTGGTAGTTGTTGTGCACAACTCATTTGGATCCAGCAACAACTGAGAGATTATGGAGTAATTACAAATGAATCGCCCATATTTTGTGACAATACGAGCACAATTGTCATCACCTATAATCCAGTTCTTCACACAAGGACCAAGCATATAGATGTCAGGCACCACTTCATTAGAGATCATGCTTTGAAGAAGGACATTAGACTGAAGTATATTTCAACTGAGCAACAAGCAGCTGACATCTTCACCAAACCATTACCCGAGACTAAGTTTTCTTATTTTCGCAATATTCTTGGTTTAATTGACTTGTCTTAAAATTATTATTGATGCTGTTTTACTAATAAAATTCTTTGCAGAAAATAAGAACACAACAAAAAATTGCAAATGATACTTTATTAAGAATAAAATCGATTCCATCTTACAGAAGATAACTTAGAACCAACTGAATCTTGCCATTCTGTAATCCAATTATTCAACTCATAAATTCGGATTCTAGAAAATGATTCAGTTGTAGAAATCTTCTCAATCACATGCCATTCCTTCCATAGCATTGCTTGTAACAGAACATTGTCATCAACCAGGTCTGTAACATGCCTGACTTCAAAACGATCAATGTATTTTCTTGCTGTTGCTGCTTGAGCACGAGAAGGAGCAGCACCACTACTACTTATCCTCTGCAAATCATGAATTTTGAACCATGTTGACATCACTTTCGTCAAGACATATTCCTCCATCGTTTTCTTCAACTCTTCTAAATAAGGACTTAATTGTTCAGTAACTTGAATATGCGTACTGCTGCATGCATCAGAATTACTTGAATCCGATATATTGAACTGTTATTGTCTCACATTTTATCTCTCTCGTCTTGTTTATAGACAGATGACATTAAATGTTGAAGAAATCAAAGAGTCTCAAGTCAACCGAAGCGTTTTTCTCATTTACCCAGGCTTCTTATTTATTAGTTGTTCATTATCAACTGATATCAGTTTGTCATTTATTACTTAATGCTTAACTGATTTCAGTTCATAGTCAACTTGTATAAGTTAGTCTTTCATCAGTTCATCTGTGGGGACCCGGACGCTAATCATCTTCTTAATCATCTTAATCATCTTTGAGATTTAATTATCAATTAAGATAAACAGGGTCTAAAATTTTTTCTTTAAAATGCGGAAGGTAATGGAATCAATCTATTATACATCTTAGTATAAAAGTACAATAATGTACAACAATTATTCAAACTAGTCTAAGGTTCAACTACTAAATTTCAAGTATTAAACCAAGTCGACAATAAGTCCGGAATCACCACTCTAACTCATCTTCTCTCATCATCTTCTTGACCTCGATCCTGTCCCACCTGTTGTCATGCACACATACAAAAAAAGACAACAGCCGGATACTCCGGTGAGAATAAATCCAAGTATAAAACATGTATACATGCTTATACACAATATAAATCATAAAGCATATTATCATGCATAAAATTCATAACAATAGGTTTCATAGTCTAGGAAACCAAATCAAAATAAGCATGCAGTAACAATGGATTCCATAATCTCTGGAATCAAAATAAAATAAGCATGCAACTCAATTCCATTCATATCTTGACTCGACTCGACTCTAACTCTAGGGATCCCGGTGTGAATAAGACGTCATTGTCTGTCACCTACCCTCCCAATCGGGGTAACTGTACGTCTTATTCCTAGACTTCGGTCATGTCTGTATCGAATGTCTACAATCGGAGTGAATCTGATCCGAAGCGTCGATACCACCGAGCATCTAGTTTGGCAAGTCTGCCAATGACTCTCCTAGGTCAAATGCTTGAATTTAAATCTATAAACAAGACATCGTCATATCAAGAGATTTGAATATAATTCTATAAACAAATCAATTATATCAAAAGGTAAACAACAACCCTAGTATGTGATTTTGTTGGGCAACTCAAATTGAATCTCATTTGAGTTGTGTCTCCCCCAAAACAAAACATGAATTATACCTTTCTCTTCTCGATCTGATGAAGACGAAGTATTGTATTCCAATCTGTCCATAACCAGTCTGGCAATGACAATCGTATAAATACAATATCAGTATATAATTCGATTCAAACCTGTTCTGATCAATACTCAAATCGGTATATAATCTGATCCATATCTGAACAAGGTACAATCTAATTCATATCAATGATATCATGATACAATCGAAATCATTACTGAATCTGATCAATATCAATCTATTGATGTTTCGACGGCATAACAATACAGTCACGATAACCCCGTCTATCTCAACATCACAGATATAATACCAGAATTCATAACCAGTATCAGTACAACTCATAATCTGAATAATAACACAACTCTGATATAAAATCTCAACTAAATCAACTCTGAAATTCATAACAATTTCATAAACAGTCTATTCTTTAATCTGACTTCAGTTATATCATGTCTACTATAGCAGAAACATCATATCTGATTCATATTAAATTATGACAATATCATAAATTCAAATCATGTCTAAACGTAACAAAACTTACGTCCAGTTGTAGCCTGCGTCGATAGGAACATGGTACTGAAGTCGGATTCACAATCGGACGGACGGATCTCCAAAATCTTCAATCAAAAATTGGAATCCTTCCTCGGAGCCTTTTCTTGATTCCTTTCTGAATTGCTAAGAATGAATCGCTTGAATATCTATATATATACTGCATGCAACACCAGGAAACGTGGCTTATTTTTCAAGCTGCACGTCGCACCGCGGGTGCGCTCATTCAGTAACCGCGGGTGCGCTCAGTGTAAGGATATACATCAACTTTTCCGAAAGCTTCGCCCGCGGGTACGCTCAGTCCTGTAACGCGGGTGCGCTGACCTCACTGGTACAACACCGCGGGTGCGGTCTGTCTCGCACCGCGGGTGCGGTGTCACTTCCGTAATTAATCTCCAACTCTCTGTCCATCAACCGCGGGTGCGGTCTTGTTCGTAGCGCGGGTGCGCTCATGCTACTGTAATTCTTCCACAATTCATGAGCTCAACCGCGGGTGCGGTCCTTTCCTTACCGCGGGTGCGGTCTATTATTTCATGCACCACTTCATAATCTCATTTAGTGCTTCTCATTACATGTCATGCATACTCATATCTTCCGAATATCACATCAATGAAGATTACTAAATCTCGAGCCTTACATTTCTCCCCCTCTAAGAAATGATTTCGTCCTCGAAATCACAAGTAATCAATTCAGATATATCAGAAGAAATGTATACAGAGTTTAAATCAAAGTTCATCTCGATGAATCCATTCTGAAATCTTAATCTCATGACAAGTTCTGTCTTTCAGATAGTCTCTTTGAGGCCCTGTCACTTACTGTATTTCCAGTAATAGAATAGTCTTCATTCTGAAATATATTTCTTGTACGGATCTGTGATTCTAAATTAGAATAATAATTCAAGAGCATAATATCATAATACCCTTCGAATAACTCTGACCGAATCAATCTCACAATACTGGCTATACAACCTCCGTATATATCAATCAACGGCTCGTACCAAATCAATATCATCAGCTGTTAGCAAATCTGTTTATCCCAGTCAATGATATATTCAATCTTCGGCCCTAAATACCAATCGTCATCATCCGACGTTGGCATATTAAGTCTGTCTGGTCTGGGCTATCTTCATTCTCTTCTGAAATAGCTACATTTTCTTTGTCATATTTCTGACCGTATCAAATCTTATCTCAGGTGTCTCCGAGATATTATTCTTATACCAAAGAAATCTGCAGTACTCACTGTACAATATATCGTCTGTAACTATCTCATTACTCTTCTGATGGCTATTATCATACTATAATTCACACAGTGACAATATGTCATATCAACTGGTGCTAGCATCCAGCACTGCCCCTCCCTGGATATCTTTCAATATCCAGATAGTACACTCTGGCTATCTGTCAGTCTGTGGATAATATATGAATGAGTTCATGTTGTATTCTGCCACAATTACAAACTCATTCAAAATCACAATCTGATATAGTCTAGTTCTACATTCTGATCAATCTGACCATTTCTTTGACATCGATCTTTGTCATCTAGTCATGTTTGTACGTCATCTTGTACAAACTAATAGATATAGATTGAACAATATGTCAATCACAATCATATCATATCACAATCTGGAAAGTATTGCAGTGGTCTTATTACGAAATTCATCGAATTATCTTCCCCATGTCTAGTCAAGAATATACAAATTCTGTAATAAATCTTCTGATCTCTATCTTTCTATCTTCATTTATTGGCGGTTCAGACATTTCAGTACAATTCTGCCAACATTTCAGCATAAATTCTGCCATAACTGATTTAATCTGTCTATATCAAAACTATCTGTTCGAATTATCATATACTTTCTGTTACCGGGATGACTACTGAATCTATTTCTGTGCACTTCTGACCCTATCTGTCATTTCCAATTCGAACTATTTGGTATAAACAATCAGTTAATGATATAAATTAAGGAAAAATACCTACCTGGTATTCGGTTCTGACTATCGATATCAAATTCTGTTGTACAATTCTGAAACATTTGGCATCACAAGATAATCATTCTCATACCGTAAAAAAATCACATATCTGCTACTCTGATCGATGTTCTGTTCTGATTATCGAAATTAAGTTCTGAACATTCTGATTATATCCCTGAACTGCCGAAATTCTTGAATTCAGTTCTGATTCGGTTTGAATAATCTATATCAAACACTGACTCAGAATAACAGTACTATCAAATCAGATTCATAATATCGATAATCTATACGGATCTAGTGAGTTCAGTAAACTCATAAAATTGCAATTTCTGGCAATACTGTCAATTCTGACTAATCAATCATATCTTCATGTCGCTCAGATCAACTGCTATATATCATCTGCAAATATAATATGCCCCCAAACAATATAAGCTGTCTCAAATACTGTTTTAGAACAATAACAATACTCAAGCAGATACAAAACAACAATCGTATACGATAATCTATCAATTCAGACCAAAATAAATTTCTGACAATTCTGACATTTCTGAAATTTCTGATCTTTCTGATCTTTCTGATATCGGTATCATTCTCAACCACTGATCATAATCTCAACTGTGTCAAATTCAATCAGTATACTAACTTCAGATATCATATACTCGGAATACAATCTGTTTCAAACAGGATTCATATCTGAAAATTTCTGTATATAATAATCATAGTTCTCAGAGTATTCAATACAATCTTCAGATATTCGATTCAATCAATCAGACGCTACAAATATATCAAAAGGTCATAGATACAATAAGCATAAAATCATCAGAATATCTCTGAACATACTGAAATATGCCAAAGAGAAACATTAAATCAGATGTAACTCCTGGTCGGTACTCTTCTACTGATCTTTCAATTCTTTCAGTGTCATTCTGTACATTCAATATCATTCTGTACTGAATTCTAAAACACAACCAGTACCTGGTATCAATTCAATTCTGAAATCTATCTTTGTGATATAAAGCAAATCTGAAATCTTATCTGGGCAAACATCAGCCAACTCGTACATCATTGGCAAATCTGCCAATGCTAGACTCGATTTCAGTATGTCTACTGAATACATAAGGATGCCATCTGCTTCTTTCTATAACAATCGAGTCCCTAGACAACACAAATATCAAAGGAATTCTGAATCTAGAATCCTTACCGTGAAATCTCTACTCATCAGCCATATCTGGTCTGAATCTTATACTCTCCTGACAAGAATCTATAACAGTTCTGTACTTGTTCAGCATATTAATATCAATAATGCGGTCAACTCAGACATACAAGCACATCATAATCTAACTCGACCTCATTCTCATCTTACTGTAGTATACAATATTTCACAGAAATCTCTGATATCAATCTTTCTTTTCCAACAAGTAAGGGAATCAATACTACAGTACAATCAGCCTCAACAGATACAGCGTATCTCAATGCAACTCAGTCAAAGATAATCGTAGGGAATGCATTAGTATATATCAATACTTATGCAATATAATCATAAAAGAACAGTACCTGCCACTCTATCATCAGGTGTGTCCGGTGTCTGTTCCTCGGTCTTCTGCTCCCTAAAATCTTCGGGAACTTCTCTGAGGAAAAACTCTAGCAAGGTGTCCCGGCTGTCTACAAATATGGCAACTACCAGTCACTCCCTGGCATTGCTCTGTGGGATGTCTCCCTCCGCAAGTTATGCAATATACTCCAGTATGACTCGGGCTGGAACTACTGGAGCTAGACGAACCACCCAGTCCGCTCCCCAACTTCTTGAATGGCTTCTTTCGAGCTTTCCGCAAATCTTGCTTTCCACTCGTACTGCCGCGATCAAATCGGAGAGGGGATTGTTGTACCTGGGGTTGCATCTCACACACCCTTTTTAGTTGTCTAATCAGACTCGCCTCCGCTCTCTTCGCTTTACTCAAGGCATCAACAAAATGGTAAGGTCGCTGCATATTCATCAATGCAACTATCTCCGAGTTCAATCCTCTGATGAACTGATCCGCTAAAGCTTCATCATTCCCAATTACATGAGGAACAAAACGCAGTAGAGTAGAGAATTTAGCAACATATCCTTCAATATTCAGTTGACCTTGTCTCAAATTCTCAAACTCTGCTTTCTTGTCCTCCCGGTACGAAACTGAGAAAAATCTTCGATAAAATTCAGTTCTGAATATTTCCCACGAAATCACTGTACCTCTCTGTTCTAGCATTCTTTTACTTGTAATCCACCAACTTCTGGCAGTCTCTCGTAACTGGTAGAATATCAGTTTAATTCTCTGCTCATCTGAATAATCAAGTGAATCAAACAGTATTTCTATGTCATCAAACCAGTTCTCACAATCTTCAGACGTCTCGACACCACTCAGAATCGGCGGCTGAAATAACTGAAATTCTTCCAACTGTATTTCCATCTGAGTTTCTGATACATCTATCTGTTCAGTCGAAGTACTACCTCTTTCTGGAATTCTCCGTGGAGGTATATCTGCTTATCAAAGCATTAGTATTCAATACTACAAATATGTTCCAATCTTTCTCTGATCATCTTACTGCTGATCATGAATCAGATCTGATTCATACTCAATGATACATAATCCCAACTCAAATCAGATAATCAGGTAAACATGTATTTCAAAGCAGTAAAGCATAATGTCATGCTAGCACACACAATGTAAGTCAACATTAAAATAAATCTCATGCTAGCAATCACATGCAAGGAAAGAAAACTCACTCTACCCCGCTCATTCTCTTCTATCTCAGTCTAAAGGATCTATCGCTCTGATACCACCTGTAGTGGGGACCCAGACGCTAATCATGTTCTTAATCATCTTTGAGATTTAATTATCAATTAAGATAAACAGGGTCTAAAATTTTTTCTTTAAAACGCGAAAGGTAATGGAATCAATCTATTATACATCTCAGTATAAAAGTACAATAATGTACAACAATTATTCAAACTAGTCTAAGGTTCAACTACTAACTTTCAAGTATTAAACCAAGTCGACAATAAGTCCGGAATCACCACTCTAACTCATCTTCTCTCATCATCTTCTTGACCCCGATATTGTCCCACCTGTTGTCATGCACACATACAAAACAAGACAACAGCCGGATACTCCGGTGAGAATAAATCCCAGTATAAAACATGTATACATGCTTATACACAATATAAATCATAAAGCATATTATCATGCATAAAATTCATAACAATAGGTTTCATAGTATAGGAAACCAAATCAAAATAAGCATGCAGTAACAATGGATTCCATAATCTCTGGAATCAAAATAAAATAAGCATGCAACTCAATTCCATTCATATCTTGACTCGACTCGACTCTAACTCTAGGGATCCCGGTGTGAATAAGACGTCACTGTCTGTCACCTACCCTCCCAATCGGGGTAACTGTACGTCTTATTCCTAGACTTCGGTCATGTCTGTATCGAATGTCTACAATCGGAGTGAATCTGATCCGAAGCGTCGATACCACCGAGCATCTAGTTTGGCAAGTCTGCCAATGACTCTCCTAGGTCAAATGCTTGAATTTAAATCTATAAACAAGGCATCGTCATATCAAGAGATTTGAATATAATTCTATAAACAAATCAATTATATCAAAAGGTAAACAACAACCCTAGTATGTGATTTTGTTGGGCAACTCAAATTGAATCTCATTTGAGTTGTGTCTCCCCCAAAACAAAACATGAATTATACATTTCTCTTCTCGGTCTGATGAAGACGAAGTATTGTATTCCAATCTGTCCATAACCAGTCTGGCAATGACAATCGTATAAATACAATATCAGTATATAATTCGATTCAAACCTGTTCTGATCAATACTCAAATCGGTATATAATCTGATCCATATCTGAACAAGGTACAATCTAATTCATATCAATGATATCATGATACAATCGAAATCATTACTGAATCTGATCAATATCAATCTACTGATGTTTCGACGGCATAACAATACAGTCACGATAACCCCGTCTATCTCAACATCACAGATATAATACCAGAATTCATAACCAGTATCAGTACAACTCATAATCTGAATAATAACACAACTCTGATATAAAATCTCAACTAAATCAACTCTGAAATTCATAACAATTTCATAAACAGTCTATTCTTTAATCTGACTTCAGTTATATCATGTCTACTATAGCAGAAACATCATATCTGATTCATATTCAATTCTGACAATATCATAAATTCAAATCATGTCTAAACGTAACAAAACTTACGTCCAGTTGTAGCCTGCGTCGATAGGAACACAGTACTGAAGTCGGATTCACAATCGGATGGATGGATCTCCAAAATCGTCAATCACAAATTGGAATCCTTCCACGGAGCCTTTTCTTGATTCCTTTCTGAATTGTGAAGAATGAATCGCTTGAATATCTATATATATATTGCATGCAACACCAGGAAACGTGGCTTATTTTTCAAGCTGCACGTCGCACCGCGGGTGCGCTCATTCAGTAACCGCGGGTGCGCTCAGTGTAAGGATATACATCAACTTTTCCGAAAGCTTCGACCGCGGGTGCGCTCAGTCCTGTAACGCGGGTGCGCTGACCTCACTGGTACAACACCGTGG
This sequence comes from Primulina tabacum, assembly GCF_025594145.1. Taxonomy (NCBI): domain Eukaryota; kingdom Viridiplantae; phylum Streptophyta; class Magnoliopsida; order Lamiales; family Gesneriaceae; genus Primulina; species Primulina tabacum. The sequence goes on from NC_134550.1 coordinate 19,107,315, forward strand.
GTGCGGTCTGTCTAGCACCGCGGGTGCGGTGTCACTTCCGTAATTAATCTCCAACTCTCTGTCCATCAACCGCGGGTGCGGTCTTGTTCGTAGCGCGGGTGCGCTCATGCTACTATAATTCTTCCACAATTAATGAGCTCAACCGCGGGTGCGTTCCTTTCCTTACCGCGGGTGCGGTCTATTATTTCATGCACCACTTCATAATCTCATTTAGTGCTTCTCATTACATGTCATGCATACTCATATCTTCCGAATATCACATCAATGAAGATTACTAAATCTCGAGGCCTTACATCATCTGCTTAAGTTCGCAATTCATATATAACAACTGATGAAATTTATCATTTGCAGGAAAGAGAAAAACAAAATTAAGCTTATATAAATATTTCATTCAACCATAAACGTTTGCACGGATTACATCATCATATTTTTCTTCTACAACAATTATCCACATTTTCAACCAAGTGGATAAAGGTGCGGTAGATGTCTTGACAATGCTCTGAGAAACAGCTATGCGCTTAAGGATTTTCAGTTCCTTTCGAAGCATTAGCTGATAGATATGACCATCCTTAAAGATGTCCACCCACACAGCTATGTTCAAGTGCTCCCGCACTCTTTTCAACTCTGCCACCAGTTCGGGAGTGGTAGCATCTCCAGTATTATACAGGAACTCAAGCTTCTGTAACTTTTCCTAATAGTGAAGACTCTTATAGAAGACTTTATCTTCTATAACAGCCTTCCTGGTCTCCAGAGCAAACGGTGAAGCACTCGAGCTACTCGCATCTGCCATTCTTTTTGTCTTGAATATTTTCACAAATATGACTGAAACTAACCGTGTTACTTCTATTTATAGCCGAAAATCATGGAAGCTGAAGGGCCGTCAACGTTTCAGCAAACGATAATCTTTCTGACCTTTAAATTTATTTTTATATCGTCACTTTAATTATTATATGCACCGATTAAGGGGGAATATCAGTTTTTAAGAGGTTTACTGAGAAGACAAATGTTTGTAAACTCTCAACTGAAATGACACAGTCTTAACTCTGATCGTTCAGTTGAGAATTTCACTAATCTTCTCACATAAGTTAACTTATTAATCATATTATATTCCAAATCAACTGACGTGACTGCAGTTTCATAACGTGTTTTATTTTAAACCGCTCACTTTTTTGCACACACGCTTACAGCACACGTACACACTGTTTTTATTCCAAATTTTTATGGACTGACACGTGTCCAGAATTTAAACAGTCACATACATATAAATAATTCCCCGCTTCAATTCAGTTTTCTTTCTTACGCGTACATCATCTCTCAGAGCAAACTTATACACTCAGAGCTTGAATTTCGTAAAATCTCAGGTTTCCTTACTCTCAACAATGGCAAATCAGATCCCTGCTCATATATTGAACGCTATGGCTATCAACTTTGAATCAGCTTTATCAGTCGAAGAAGTCGATGTGAAAAATGTATTTCTGAAGCTTGAATCAACTGGGCTGAGGATATTCTTGGGGAAATACTCGCAGGAGATTTACCCAAAAGAACTCCAGGACCTCTACTCAAATGGATATATCAACTCTGATGGAAGCATCATTTTCACTATTAATGGTCAGTCGGTGACCATTTCCGAAGATTCTTTCGGAGAAATCTTTTCATTACCTTCTGATGGACTAGTACACTTTGCTGATGTTAAAGCATCAGATATTGAAGAAATGCAAACTGCACTCTCTGCTGATGGACGGAAAATCAAAGTTTCCGATCCTAAGAAGGAACTGAAGCATGAGGTTCAGTTGCTGGCTGATATCGTAGCCAAAGGGCTATTGGCTAAGGCAGGATCGTATGCCGCCCTGACTTTGGAAAAGTTTCAACCTATTACGGTTATTATGGCTGGAAGAAAATTCAACTGGAAGCAACTTATTTTCAGTATCTTGAAGAATATGTTTTCCTCCACCAAGCAATCCAAAGGATTTGCAGTGCCGCTGAGCTATTTGATGAAATTCAAAGGGTTGGTGGCTGATGATTCGGAGCGATTATCTAAATTCAAAATTTTCAATGGGAAAAATGTTCTGCCACCCAAGACTAAATTAGATATCTCTCCTGATCAGTTCGTGAAGATCAAAAAGGAGATTGGAACGCAACAGGCTGCTCCAAAATCAGTTAAACAGACCAAGACATTGGCTCAACTGAAGACAGTTAAAAGAAAACTGCTTATCAGTGAATCCGATTCCGAGAAGACGCCCTCTCCAAAAGTTGCCAAGAAACCACGAACACAAAGGACAAAATTACCAACCACAGTAGAATCTATTCCTACTGAAAGGCTGAAATTTTCGGATGCCCAACAGCCTATCAAAGCAGTTCCTCTGAAGATCATCTCACCAGAAATCTCAACCGGTGCAACAAAGGAAACAGTTAGGATCAAAGCTCCTCTAATCCATATCACTCGTCTTGTTGTTCTAGCACCTGCCAGACCCAAAGGTATAAAGATTATAGAACTGGTGGATACTACTCGTACTGGATTGGAAATTCTACACATCCTCAGTACTGAAAAAGGCAAGGGAAAATTGATTGAAGAGCCCAGGTCATCCAATTCCATTCAAACTCATATTGACCTTGTTTGGGAACAGGTTAATAATTTTGCAGCATCAAAACTTCAATCCTATGATGCCTGGACCGCTTACAGAACTCATATTTTTGCTAAGCAGCTGAAAAAGAAATCCCAGCTGAACAAGTTTATCAAACTGGAAGCAATTGTCCTCAAGATGGTCAAAGCTGCCACAATTGTTCAGGCTTTGGAAAGGAAAACCTATTTTTTTGACCAAATTCGAGCTAAGAAGCTATCTCAACTGCTTGAGAAATTGAAGGCAAATTACATTCCCACCAATCCAACTGCTTATAATGATCGAGATGTGATCACTCAGCTAGATACAGATCTTACTAGTTTGCAAGCTCAGATAAAAGTGTGGGAAATGAATCAGGAGTTAGTTCTTCCTGAGGAAGCCTCTGAAGAAGAAGAAGAAGAACCCTCCTCTCAGCAGAAAAAGCCACCCTCAGAACAAACTATTGTTACAACTGAAGAAATAGTTCAGGATGTGCCACAATCATCTGCTGTGGAACATCAGCTGTACTCTGAAACCGAGTTGAATTTTGCCAACATTGATGAAATTATTCAAGCAGTGGTGACAGAATCTGTTATTAATGAACCTTTATCAGTTGATCACTCCGCTGATCAAGCAGCTAAAGAGAATCCAATCTTAACTGAAGAGCCAGTTAAGGCCGCCATTTCTGAACCAAATGATCCAAGAATGATGCCTACTCAATCACCAAATCAACAGATTGCAGAAAATATGGAGGCATTGTTGATTTCTTCTGAAAAACTTCTAACTGATGAACTTGCACGAATATCAGAGGACTATCAAATAGATGTATCAGTTCATGACCCTCTCACTGAAGATCTTATTCAGCAGGAAAGCCCAACTGCTGATCAACATCAATCCTCATCTCCTCCAGTCCACGTAGCAGTAACTGAAACAGATGTTACAGCACAGACCGTTTCTGAAACGATACTATCTGATAGGACCATGGTGGTCTTTGATCAAGTCTCACATGAACCAAGAACATCTGATCAATCACCTCCTCTTCAATCCACAGAAATGGATCTTGTCCTTGAAGAAATCCAGAATATGCAGCACAATATGCAGCAGATGATTACTGAAATCAAGAAAATTCAATCCACACAATTGTCTCATACTGTCAAATTGGATTCTTCAATTGAATCAGCAAAACTGAAAGCCATTCAAGAAAACATGGAGTCTCTTACCCGAACTGTGCTTGAGATGAAAAATAACAGAGGTTTGGCTGAGAGTCTCTCCATCACTCAAGATGTTATCAGCAAACGAGTTGAGCGATTGGAAACTTCTGTTTCTAATAAAATGGAATTGATTGCAGACTCTTTTACAATCTGCTGTCTCAAGTATCTCCTCAGATGTCAAAATTCTTTCCACTGACGTTCGAAGAGTATTTGAGAAGATGGATTTGTTTGACAAAAAGGGGGAAGAGATCAAAGAGATTCTAGAACAACAAAAGAAATCTTCTCGTTGAAGAAAAATCTCTACAGATTCGGGTAGTCCATTATTCAGTTGATCAATCTCTTATTTTATCTACAATGAGTTCAGACGTTCAGTGATTATTTATTTAGTTTTGTCAAACACCATAAAGGGGGAAATTGTTGGAAACTAAATTCCGGCGTTTGACAAAATATGAACAAACTGATACGCGCGATTATATTCAGCAACTGGACTTAACAACTGAAATCAGCTGATCTAATTAAGAAAACTGATCGGTTGAAAACTGATCAGTTGATACATTCAGCCGTATGCTTTTAAACTGATCAACCAACTCATACGCGCGATTATATTCAGCAACTGGACTTAACAACTGAAACCAGCTGATTGAATAAAGAAAACTGATCAGTTGGAAACCGATCAGTTGATACATTCAGCCGTATGCTTTTAAGCTAAGCATCCTTCAACTGAACATGTCTCAGAAAAGAACACTCAACCGACAAAGAGACATAGAAGACTGCAACTGAATATGAAACGCCGCACTTCAATCAATACAGCTTAGAACAACGCATATCGGCTAAAGCAGTTAAGACGCTGCATTACAATAAATGAAGCAAACAATGCCCAAGAAATAATGAAGTGGCAATCAACGGATACAAAGATTCAAATATATCTCAAGATACTGTTGGAAGGGAAGCTTATAAATATGACAGAAGAAGGGCTGAAAAAAAAAAGAGAGAAGATCACTCTACTCAAAGCTTGCTGTTACTCTGCCAAAATCCTAGCTCACTCTTACTTGATTTATTCGTAGCAGTCAAGGCTACAATTTGAGCTCACTAGCACTTTGTAATAATCGTTAAATTCGATAGTGCTAAGATCAGTTACGCACTGAGAATATTTTGTGATACTAAGAGTTTCAGCTTTTGGCAGTGATAAGTCCAAACTGAAGTGGGTCAGTACAAATCTTGTATTCGATCAAATTCTTTTAGTGGAAATCCTATCCTTGAGATAGAAGGGGTGACGTAGGAGTAATTGAAATCTCCGAACATCCAGAAACAATCCTTGTGTATTTTATTTTCGTATTTATCTTTCAGTCAGTTACTTTCCGCAACTACTTTAGTTTAACTGATTGTCATTGACCAACAAGATTCCGAGAATCAGTTTTTCACCAAACTGAACTCAAAATTCGAAAAGATCAGTTTTAATTGTGAGTGTTTATTCAACCCCCCCCCCCCCCCCTCTAAACACTCTTGATACGTTAATCGATCCTATCAGTTTTTTCGAGCATAAAAATGCAATGGCACGCCATAAATCCCTTTTTCTCATCATTCATATTATTATACTCTGAATTGTATGTGTTTTCATGAAGAATTCATAGAGTTATCGTGTGCATCGTTTTATACGGTTTGTACATGAAATATGCATGTCTTTTTATGAAACTCACGTTTTCATGGTTCTTGTGCAAGGGGCTGCTAGGGCTAGGTGTAAGGGATGTGTTATATCATATTGGAAGGGCGTCTATGAGTGAAGGTCGGCTTTGGAGCTCCAAACATGCAGGGGCCGATCGAGTGTCATGGTTTTAGGGCTTGGGATGGTTCGGTCGGGGGTTGAGTCACGGCGGCTGTGTGCAGGCCTGATCCAAGCCTTGGTTCAGCCAGTGGAGAGTCTGAGTAAGGGTCCTGAGGGGTTGGTGCTAGGCTGGTTCGTAAGGTTAAGGGCGAGCCGTGGCGGGTAGTTGCGTGAGGAGTCGGATTCGGGAGATGTTGCGTCCCTGCATGCATGGCTCGGTCTGGAGGCTCCAGTCTGGTGCACGTGGGTCTAGTCGTGGTCCTAAGGGACCTAGTCAAGTTTGGTTCGGGTCTAGTCCTGGTTGAATCGGTGTAGGCTTGAGATTTTGGATTGGGTGCGCCACTAGGTTCGGCCGCCATAGTGCAGAAATTCCAGCCGCCTTTCGATCGTGATCAAGGGTCTTAAGTGTTTTGGTCTAGGTGGTTTAAGGGCTGCAAGAGTACGATTAAGGCAATTTGGAAAGATTTGGTGAGTTTTGGGTTAATTCGAATTAAAACCGAGAACCCGGTCCAAGTTTTAAAACGAATTATAGAAGTTCTTGCATGGGCTCGAGGTTACATCTAGGAAACAATTATAAATATATTTTGAGGTATTCTAAGGAGTTTGGTTGGCTTCGGCTCGAAGTTTTGAGGTCCAGGGGTAAAATAGTCAATTAGGGTTTCTAGGGGTAAAATGGTCATTTTGAATCCGGGTCAAGTTAGCAGCCCTGGCGGCACCCTGATAAAATATTGACATGTTTTAAATGTATACGTTATCACAAACATGAATTTTTATTGAAATATGATAAATAAGTTGCATGCTTTATTTTAAGAAAATTTACGTATATGCATGATTTTTATAATTGATGAATATGATGATACGTTTTGAAGGATGAGATTTGGTTGTGATTTATACGAACATGAACTCGAACACGAACATGTAAGGCCAAGGCTCAGTGGATAGGTAAAACTGCTGCTGATGTCCCCGCCACCGAGGATCACAGTTATACGTAGATGAATTTATCGAATAGAGCTGATACGAAAGTCACAACTAATGATATGAATTCAAATAAAGAAAATGAAAATGTATATGTTGATATGATGAGACATGTTTTGGACACTTTATGCTTTGACACGATATGTTTAAGTTCATGCTTTTAAGATCATGAAGTTTATTTTAAGTATATTATTTTTCACTGTTGGATGTTATGTATATGTACTTTTTACAATGATTCAGGTGTGTTGAGTCTTTAGACTCACTATGTGAGAATGATGCTGATGAGCATTTTGATGAGGAGACAAGAGACGTTGAAAACTGAGTAGGCGGAGTTGGATGTGTGCACGTTAATCCGAGGACCATACTTTTTCCGCAAATTTATGTTTATGAGTTAGAAGCGAACATGGATATTTTCATACACTATCGTTTTTACATGTAATGTCTACTAATTTAAAATACTTCTAGAATTTTTTATTTTTATTTTTTTAAAGCTAATACGCAAAAATCCCATTTAAAGGCATGCATGCATGCATGACTGTTGAAAAATATATGCCTTTTAAAAATAATTGTAAACAATCGTCCAATAAAATTCTGTAGTTTAAAAATTTGCCAACACGGCATCAATAATGTGTGTATAAGTTAAAAAATCCTGGAAAAACATCAACATATCATAACGAACGTATAAAGTGATCATTTCTACTCAAAACTCATAAAAACGTGATGTGCAGAAGAAATATGGTCATCGGGTTCTGTGCGCAGATCCAGCCCTGCCTACTCAGAATTTGGCACCTCCAGCCTCGTAATCGATATGCTCACCTACATCATTTACACCTAGTGATTCTCAATACTCAAAACACCTGAATCGTTAATAACAAGTACATATACATAACATGCAACAGTGAAAAGTACAGTAATAAAAATACAGTTCATGATCTTTAAAGCGTAAACGTAAACATAATAAAGCATACATGTCAAAACATATCTCACATAACATCATATACGTGTTCATTTCTTTTAATTGAATTCCGCTCATTAGTTGTGACTTTCATATCATCATGTCAGTCGATGGATGCATTTACGTGTAACCGTGGTACCCAGCGGCGAGGACATCAGCGACAGAATTACCCGTCCACTGAGCCCTGGCCTTACATGTTATCGTGTTAGTCACAACCAAATCTCATCCTTCAAAACATGACATCATATTCATCATTTAATAAAATCATGTATATACGTCAATTTTTCTTAAATTCAAGCATGCAACGTATTTTCATAATTTCATAAAAATCATATACGTGATACATAAAATTAAAAACATGATAAATTTGTGTTCAGGGCGCTGCCAGGACTAAAAACTCGACTCAAGTGCAAAATGATCATTTTGCCTTCGTAAACTTAAAATGACCATTTTACCCCTAGATCTCTAAATTCGACTCGAAGCTTATTAAACTCCTTAAAACACCCTAAAACATATTTATAATCTTTTCCTAGACGTAAACTCGAGCTCGTTTCAAAATTTAAACGATTCGATTTAAAACATGGACCAGGGTCCCGGTTTTAACCCGAATCGACCCGAAACTTAACCAAATCTTTCTCAACTCAAAGCATGTCTTAAATCTACCCAACCAGCCCTTAAAACCATATGTTCCAGTCCACTATGACCCACGAAAACAAGGCCAAAATCTACTGGAATTTTCTGCACAAGATGTTAACAAAACTCTAGTACATTAAACTTGCAACTTGTCGACCCTAGGCTCTACTGGCTCATACCACCTTTGACCAGCCCTTCCTAGCCTACCTTAGTATCCTTAATGGACCGACCTAATCTAAGCTCACAGCCCCAAGCATGCTGGAACTCTCGAACCCCCAAGAACATGCACGGCCGTGCCCCACTCGAAGCACAACCGACCCTTAACAAATCCCATGCCGATTCATATTTAATATATTGTGTAAATAAGTGAGATTTTTGAAAATGGGCCTAGATGGAGTATTTTTACTCATCGATTCATATTTTAAACTGATACGCAAATTTTAGCGAGTCAGGTGACTTTTTGAGGTTCGTACAATATTTTAAGAAAAATACATAATCGAAATATTTTTCGGGAGTGTTTTTGGGCTTGATGAGATATTTTATTTCTTAATGGGCCTAAAATCTTTTTTACCCCTTTATTTTTAATTAAGGGCCGATTAGCACATTATATTATAAACTAAACACTACAACTAAAACCCTAAACCTAGTGCAACCACTCGGTCGCCCCCTCCATCCTCTACCAGCAGCATTTTCAAAAAAATTTGCAGCAGCACCTTCGATTTTCCCCTTGTTCTTGCAAAGAAATCCCTCCCCGTCTCTCCGATGCACGTTCTACGTGTTAGTATCAAAGTTTTCGAGCGTAAAAATGCAATGGCACGACATAAATCCCTTTTTCTCATCATTCACATTATTATATGTTGAATTGTGTGTGTTTTCATGAGGAATTCATAGAGTTATCATGTGCATCGGTTTTATATGGTTTGTACATGAAATATGCATGTCTTTTTATGTAACTCGCGTTTTAATGGTTCTTGTGCAAGGGGCTGCTAGGGCTAGGTGTAAGGGCTGTGTTATATCATGTTGGAAGGGCGTCTATGAGTGAAGGTCTGCTTTGGAGCTCAAAACATTCAAGGGCCGATCGGGTGTCATGGTTTTAGGGCTTGGGATGGTTCAGTCGGGGGTTGAGTCACGGTGGCTGTGTGCAGGCCTGATCCAAGCCTTGGTTCAGCTAGTGGAGAGTCCGAGTAAGGGTCCTGAGGGGTCCGGTGCAAGGCTGGTTCGTAAGGTTAAGTGAAACGTCCACTACTCGTTTTCTTAAAGAGTACTAGAAATTTTTTTTTCTTTTACTTCTCACAATTAAAATCGGCCGAACTACTTAAATAAATATATAAAATATTTTGCACCATTTTAAAATAAAACAACCAACTAATATTTGAAAATTAAAGAAAATTTCAAAACATCAAAATCGTAAAACGTTTTACCAATCTAAAAGTAATATTTGAAAAGTATAGCTCATACTATCAATATCTCAAAAACTACTCAAAACATAAATAAATAGTCGTAAAAATCTTTAACACAATCATAAATGTAAATGCGGAAGAAAAGAAGCGTAGGTCCTCGGGTTATGTGCACCTCCAGTATAGTCAGATCATGCATCAAGACCTCCACTACCCTCAACATCATACTCACCTGCATCGATCACGCCTATTGAGTCTAAAGACTCAACACTCCATAATCTTGATAGCAACATAATACGTATATAAATCACATGCAACAGTGAAAATATTTGTACGTAAAATAACATTTTCAGGAAAATGCATCAACTTAAACATAAATATTTTTATAAACATTTTCATATTCATATTCATCATAAACATAATCATATTCATATTCATATCAACGTGTTCATATTCATTTTTCGTTGAATTTAGATTGTTGATCGTGACTTTCGTATTCGTATCCGTATTGGGGCGATGGATCCATCCACATGTAACCACAGTACTGGGCGGCGAAGACATCAGCAAAAATCTCACCTGTCAACTGAGCCTTGGCCTTACGTATTAACATATCATCGTATCACGTGTTCGTATTAGTCATAATCCCTTCCCATCCTTCAACATTTCGTATTTCCATCACTTTATAAAAATCATGCATAATATATCATTTTTCTTTTAAAATCAAGCATGTAACATGTCTTTTACCGTCAACATAATATCATAAAAATCCATAAACATTTAAAATCAACATTTTAACATATAAAACAACAATAAGAGCACTGCCATGACGTTTACCAAATTCTAGGTATAAAATGATCGTTTTACCCCTAGACGTAAAAATCCATGAATTTGACTTTTTCTTAATTCCATTGACTCTAACATGTCCCAAATAATAATTTAAGCTTAAAATAATTTTCCCATAATTTTATTTAGCTTAAATACTATACTTTTTAATAAATCTTTAATTATTTGTTTTTAAGGCGTTTTCATCCCGAAAAATTTCAAACTTTAATATAAAATTCCTAAATTAAAAACTTAGACTTTTTATATTATTTTAGCCCTCTTGAACCATGACTCGACCTCCGTGAGCCATGTTTTTATTTTATTTCCAAAAGAAAACCCTAACCAAGCGCCTAGACTCCTCCTCGAGCCACCTCCGATTTTTGTCGAGCCATGCTTGAACCATCATGAGCCAAACTTGAGCCAAACCCCAAATGACCCTAATGGACCCTTAGAACCCTTGGGAATTTACTCTAGGGCCAAAAACGAACCCACCAAACCACATCATGAAGTGGCCGAGAATCCTTCATGACAAGGACGCCTCGATCAGCGCCTAGGACCTAGCCCGCTGACCCAGGCCCTGAACCAGCCCCTTGTGCAACCTCTTAGAACCTAGTGAGTCGACCTACCCTAGCCCAGAGCCCCCTGGCCGAGCCATCTTCCCCTGTGCGCTACTGCATCCCCCCTTGAGCGCATACACGTTCTGCAGAGGTGGAGTCCTAGCTTTCTAGGACTCCTCCCCAGCCCCTTGACTCGAGTCCTAGCTTGGCTAGGACTCCTTCCCTGACCCAGGCACGGCCCTAGCCCAGCTTTGGTCGCAAGCGAAGCCGATCCATGCCCATAAACCTTGAACCCGAGCCCTTGACACACACACAGTCAATTTTCGGTTCCAGCTTTGTTCTATTATCGTGTGCATCCTGTTGTGCAACTTCTATGGCCCTTAAACTCATGTAAAACTTGTCCCTTATCATCCTAATACATGGCAGCCCCCTTTTAACATATTAAACATGTTTTTGGATGAAAATTCATGAGTTTAGAACACATATAAGCATAGTTACGAAAATATCAAGTTGTTGCCTTGTTTTCTTTCAAAACATATTCAAATAAATATTGTGTGATACATGTTTGAAGAAAAGAAATATGGCGTGACATTGTGTATTTAACGCATGATTTTACGTTGACGATTAAAGAACGACGACCCAAAGACGATGGCTTGAATACCTTGAAAATTTTTTCGATGATTTTCCTTGATGAATATGATGTGTGTGTGCCGTGTAATTGCTTGTGGGGGAGAGTTTTGATTTGTTGGGGAAGTGGGGCGTGGGTTTGTGAGGGTTATGTGGTAGATTTGTATAATATATAGTTAATTAAGTCACTAATCAAAACCTTGGCCCATTACCAAAGTTCATTAGGTCCATTAAACCCATTATTGCTTAATTAAAATATTTTGCCTAATAAAGTTTGTGAATTTATTATCCGTGTTGCCAATACGTTTGTATTTTGTTAAAAATCCAACACCGATAAAATTTACGTACCGGCGTATAAAATCACCTCAAAACCCCTCATTTTTAAAAATAAGCAAAAAACATCAATCATATTTTAAATAATTAAAAACAATTATTTAATAAGAACATTTTCCATTTTTCAGCCATCGATCTCCGTTCCTCGATCGCAACTCGAATAACTCTTAAAAATTCATTTTAATGCATGTAAGTACAAAAATTCTAAAACATCGTATAAACATGTCACATAATCAATTTAGCAATTAAAATATTCCCTAGATTTGTATGCAATTGGATTAAGTCGTCTTAATTTTGGACCTTACATTAAGGGCGAGCCGTGGCGGGTAGTTGCGTGAGGAGTCGAATTCGGGAGGTGTTGCATCCTTGCGTTCATTGCTCGGTCTAGAGGGTCCAGTCTGGTGCACGTGGGTCTAGTCGTGGTCCTAAGTGGCATATTCAAGTTTGTTTCGGGTCTGGTCCTGTTTGGATCGGTGCAGGCTTGAGATTTTGGTTTGGGTGCTCCACTAGGGTTCGGCCGCCATAGTGCGGAAATTCCAGCTGCCTTTCGGTGGTGATCGAGGGTCTTAAGTGGTCTGGTCTAAGTGGTTTAAGGGCTGCTAGGGTACGGTTAAGGCAATTTGGAAAGATATGGTTGAGTTTCGGGTTAATTTGAATTAAAATCGGGACCCCGGTCCATGTTTTAAAACGAATTATAGAAATTCTTGCATGGGCTCAAAGTTACGTCTAGGAAACAATTATAAATATTTTTTGAAGTGTTCTAAGGAGTTTGGTTGGCTTCGGTTCGAAATTTTGACGTCCATGGGTAAAATGGTCAATTAGGGTTTTTAGGAGCAAAATGGTAGTTTTGAACCCGGGTCGAGCTAGTAGTACTAGCGGCGCCCTGATAACAAATTGACATGTTTTAAATGTATATGTTATCACAAACATGAATTTTTATGGAAATATGAAAAAAAAGTTGCATGCTTTATTTTAAGAAAATTTATGTATATGCATGATTTTTATAAGTGATGAATATGATGATAGATTTTGAAAGATGGGAGTTGGTTGTGACTTACACGAACACGAACATGAACATGTAAGGCCAAGGCTCAGTGGATAGGTAAAACTGTCGCTGATATCCCCGCCGCCGAGGACCACAGTTATACGTAGATAGATCCATCGAATAGAGCTGATACGAAAGTCACAACTAATGATATGAATTCAAATAAAGAAAATGAACATGTATATGTTGATATGATGAGACATGTTTTGGACATTTTATGCTTTGACATGATATGTTTAAATCCATGCTTTTAAGATCATGAAGTTTATTTTAAGTGCATTATTTTTCACTGTTGGATGTTATGTATATTTACTTGTTATAATTATTCAGGTTCAGGTGTGTCGAGTCTTTAGACTCACTAGGTGCGAATGATGCAGGTGTGCATATTGATGAGGAGACGAGAGACGCCGAAAACTGAGTAGGAGGACTTGGATGTGCGCACGCTAACTCTAGGACCATACTTTTTCCGCAAATTTATGTTTATGAGTTAGGAGCGAACATGGATATTTTCATATACTATCGTTTTTACATGTAACGTCTACTAATTTAAAATACTTCTAGAATTTTTTATTTTTATTTTATGAAATCTAATAGGCGAAAAACCCATTTAAATGCATGCATGCAGGACTGCTAAAAAATATATGCCTTTTAAAAATAATCGTAAACAATCGCCATATAATAATGCAGTTTAAAAATTTTCCAACACGACCATTAATAATGTGCGTAAAAATAAAACAAGTAAAAAATCCTGGAAAGACATCAACTTATCATAACGAGCGTATAAACTGATCATGTCTACTTAAAACTCATAAAAACGTGATGTGCGGAAAAAATATGGTCATCAGGTTCTGTGCGCACATCCAGCCCAGCCTACTCAGAATTCAGCACCTCCAGCCTCCTCATCGATATGCTCACCTACATCATTCACATCTAGTGAGTCTAAATACTCAACACACCTGAATGTTAATAACAAGTACATATACATAACATGCAACAGAGAAAAGTACAATAATAAAAATACAGTTCATGATCTTTAAAACGTAAACGTAAACATAATAAAGCATACGTGTCAAAACATATCTCACATAACATCATATACGTGTTCATTTCTTTTAATTGAATTCCGCTCATTAGTTGTGACTTTCATATCATCATGTCAGTCGATGGATGCATTTACGTGTAACCGTGGTACCCGACGGCGAGGACATCAGCGACAGAATTACCCGTCCACTGAGCCCTGGCCTTACATGTCATCGTGTTAGTCACAGCCAAATCTCATCCTTCAAAACATGACATCATATTCATCATTTAATAAAATCATGTATATACGTCAATTTTTCTTAAAATCAATCATGCAACGTATTTTCATAATTTTATAAAAATCATATACGTGATACATAAAATTAAAAACATGATAAATTATTGTTCAGGGCGCTGCCAGGACTAAAAACTCGACTCGGGTGCAAAATGATCATTTTGCCTTCGTAAACCCAAAATGACCATTTTACCCCTAGATCTCTAAATTTTTACTCGAAGTTTATTAAACTCCTTAAAACACCCTAAAACATATTTATAATTTTTCTTAGATGTAAACTCGAGCTCGTTTCAAAATTTAAACGATTCGATTTAAAACTTGGACCAGGGTCCCGGTTTTAACCCTAGTCGACCCGAAACTTTACCAAATCTTTCCCAACTCAAATCATGTCTTAAATCCTCCCAACCAGCCCTTAAACCATAAGTTCCAGTCCGCTATGACCCAAAAAAACAAGGACAAAATCTGCTGGAATTTTCTGCGGAAGATGTTAACAAAACTCTAGTACACTAAACTTGCAACTTGTCGACCCTAGGCTCTACCAGCTCGGACCAGCCTTGGACCAGCCCTTCTTAGCCTATCTTAGAACCTTACTGCACTGACTTAACCTAAGCTCACAGCCCCAAGCATGCTGCAACTCTCGAACCCCCAAGAACATTTACGGCCACGCCCCACTCGAAGCACAACCGACCCTTAACCAATCTACTTCCTTCCTAGCCGAGACCAGCTGGTTATGGACCTTCCCTAGACCTCGGTTGTACCCTCCTGGATCACACTTTAACTGGTTCAGCCCTCACATAGCCGAGCCTACTTTATTCTTCACCAAAATAGTTTGAAATCCCTACCCGCCTAGGAGTATATCTTCGGCCATCACCTAAACCTTGCAACCCTAGACACCGGCACCTTGATTCGCATCTTACTCGACGTCTACAACACATAACATGCAGTTCAGCAGCCCCTTACAAAATCAAGTAAGAAAACGCGAGTTTGCATAAAAGAGCATGCACAAATCCATGAAAACCGATGCATAAACAAAAAAACATGCAAGATCGTTAATCCCTATGTACTCGCACACACATCAGCCTACATATGGAGTGAATGATGATAATAGAAAGACGTGAGGCATGTCTTATCGTGTTTATGCTTACAACTTGAAGATGTGTGCGTCGGGGAAGCACATGAGGAGCGGGAAGGGAGCTTGATTTGATTTTAATAGAGGAAAATGAGTTGGCTGCTGGTTGCTGCTAAAATCAAAGGGAACGATTGAGGCTAGAGAAGGAGGGGGCGGCCAAAAATGCAGGTTTAGGGTTAGGGTTTGAGGGGTAGGGTTTAAGTAGAAAATTTGTGCACTAATGGGCCTATATTATTAATTAAAGGAGTTTTAAAAGGTTTTATGCCCAAAATGCAATTAAATAGACTCTTCAAGCTCAACAACACTCCTGAAAAATAATTCGTTTTGGTACGTTTCTGAAAATATTGTCGAACCCTCAAAAAGTCCTCCGAATCATTAAAATTTGCGTACCGAATAAAAATATGACCTGGCGAGTAAAAATACTCACCAAAGCCCAATTTTTTAAAATTATATTTAAAAACACCTCATATTAAATTACTATTAAATTAAATAGTTTTCTTGAATATCCCCGATCTCCGTTCTTCGCTCGAGCATGAAATGCAACTTAAAAACTCTAATGCATGAAACTTTACAAATAATCATGACATAACCCTACCCATGCAATAATCATGCATGGAATGCATAAAAATTAATAAACATATAATAAAAATAAAAAAACTCTAGATTGCATGCATTCATGCTACGTAAATTTAAATTTCTTGGACCTTACATTACATGTCGATGGTTTGTGAGGAGTTTTGCATGATTCTCATTTGAGTTATTTTTAAACGGCAGTTTAGGGTTTGACGATTACTGTTATTTTTAACTGCAGTATTTTTATCAGTAGTGAAATACTTTCATTTTAAAATGAGTGATTGACAGATGTTATCGCATGCATGCATTTAAATATATTTTGAGATTTAGTTTACAAAAAATAAAAATAAAAATTCTAGCAGTATGTTAAGCAGTAGATGTTTCATACAAGGCTCCACCCGTCAAGTCCCCTCACGGCTCGGGGGAACATATTATTTGATGGTGTTTCCTCTGCAAGAGTGCGGCTGCTGAAGAGCCTGACCTCCCCAGCTAAGCCTACCTATCTTCCGAGCCTAGGCTCTGATAGCAAGTTCTATGAGGGCACCATCTGGGCCTTCTCCGTAAGTCCTTTATCCTTATATTCCCTTTGCTTTCCCTAAAATAATTTTCTAACATTTTTTGTGCTTGTGCAGGGCATCCAGATGCTGATATATTCCTACGAGGATGATATTTCCTTAGCCCAACTAGATACAGATTGAGCTCGAGCCACGGGGAAACTTTATGCCCAACTCCAGGATGAGTTACCAAGGGCCCGGGGTATGCATGAGCAAATAGTAGACGGGAGGTGTCCATCAGCAACTGGTGTTGCCTAAGCTGATTTAGAGACCGCCCAGGCAGTAGCAGAAAGTTCCTAGGTAAGGACGGAGGCTGCAAAAAAGTACTTGAAGCCTCCAAAGTGTGGGCTTGGGAGGCCAAGTATGAGGTCAGTGGTTCAACGGTCCGAGCAGATGCTACGGTGACTACCCTTCCAGAAATGCAGGGAGCAGTTTGAGGAGGCTGGTATCAATCGAACGGGAGGGAAAACTTCCTTAATTTTAACAAGGCCATTGACTACCTCCCGGGAGAGGTTGCTGAAGTTACGAGGCCGAGGATGCCGAGCCCGTGGATATGGAGCTGGTAGAATATGTTTTGTAATTCTGGTCCTCCAGCCAATCTTTGTACTGGTCTTTATTATCAAACAAATACAATTTTTTTCATAGCCAATACCCTTTTTTTTTCTTTTCCTTAAGTTGACTGTGTAACGATCATGGGCCATTATGCTGAACCAACATGGGCCTCATCCCATACCCATGCACCACTACTGGTCACGGGTTGTTAGGATGGTCCAGCATGAGCCCTAGCCCATTCCCATGCACCATCACTCATAGAACATCCCACCATTGGAAAGCGGTTTCTTTCGTCTTCTCCAACACTTGAACCCAAGACCTCCATGCTTAAGTACCTAGATTCCTAAAGTGTTGGTATCAACACTTTAGGAATCTAAATACTTATACCTGGAGGTCATGGGTTAAAGTGTTGAGGGAAGCGAAAGAAATCTCTTTCCAGCAGTGGGATGTTGTATGATTGACGGTGTATGGGCATGGGCTAGGGCTCGTGATGGATCATCCTAACGACCCGTGACCAGTAGTGGTGCATGGGTATGGGCCGAGACCCATGTTGGTTCAGCCTAATGGCCCATGATCGTTACATGCTTCGGCCCATACCCATGCACCACTATTGATTATAGATCGTTATGATGGTCTAGCATGAGCCCTAAACTGGTACCAACACTTTAGGAATCTAGGTATTTAAGCCTAGAGGTCCTGGATTCAAGTGTTAGGGGAGGCGAAAGAAATCACTTTCCAAGAGTGAGATATTCTATGAGTGACGGTGTATGGGCATGGGCTACGGCTCATGATGGACCACCTAACGACCCATGACCAGTAGTGGTGCATGGGTATGGGCCGATGCCCATGTTGGTTCAGCCTAATGGTCCATGCACCACTATTGGTCATGGGCCGTTAGGATGATCCAGCGTGAGTCGTAGCCCATGCCCATGCACCGTCACTCATAGAACATCTCACTGCTGGAAAGTGGTTTCTTTTGCCTCTCCAACACTTGAACCTAGGGCCTCCGGGCTTAAGTACTTAGATTCCTAAAGTGTTGGTACTAGTTCAAGGATTGGGAAATCAAACTGCGTTTTGAGTGTGTTATAGGAGGAAAAAGTCCTGTGGCACCGCACGGTAGCCCAAATGGTACCAACACTTTAGGAATCTAGGTACTTAAGCCTGGAGGTCCTGAGTTCAAGTGTTGGGGGAGGCGAAAGAAACCACTTTCTAGGGGTGGGATAATCTATGAGTTACGATGCATGGGCATGGGCTACGGCTCATGCTGGATCATCTTAACAACCCATGACCAGTAGTGGTGCATAGGTATGGGCCGAGATTCATTTTGATTCAGCCAAATGGTCCATGATCATTACAGGCTGGGCTGATCAATACATATTGTATAAGGAAAGTCCTCTAAGTGTCAATAGATAAATGGCCCTCTAGGATGGATTGATATAAAATGGGCATCCGACTTCTGTCCAACCATGCTAATGACTGATATTCAAATAATCTTAATAATTTGTAGAGCATTTAATGGCAATTGATCATAAAATTAATGTGCCTGACCCGAACAACAAGAATCTTTGGGAACCCAGACTTATAACCAAGATGGGGTTCCAGGTTTAAATAATATATCTCAGTCTCATGTCTTCCGAGCTTAAATAAGTTTTCGAGGCCTAATGCCTCTCGAACTTAAATAAGATGTCGGTACTTAATGCCTCCAGGTCTTAAGTAAAATACCGAGGTCTCATGCCTCACGAGTTTAAATAATATGGTGGGTTCTCAGAGCTTCCGAGCTTAAATAAGATGTCGGGGACTCATATTTTTTAGGCTTAAATAAGATGCCAAGGTCTCATGACTCTCAGGCTTAAATAATATATCGGGGCCTCATGCGTCCTCGGTTCATGTATCTCGAGATTAAGTAAGATGTTGGGGTCTCATAACTTTCGGGCTTAAGCAAGATGTCGGGGTCTCATGCCTCCCTGGCTTAAGTAAGATGTTGAGGCCTCATACTCCCAAGATGAAATAAATTACTTATTTTGAAATTGATCAAATGAATTACATTGATATTCATAGGGTAAATGCTGAATACAAGAATTAAGAGTAGTATATCTTTATATTTAAATTATAATAATTTCATAGTCGCCTCTTAAGAGATCGACCCTGGTCATCTTCCAGATACAAATCTCCTGAGCTGACTTTCAGGATCATTTTGTAAGGGCCTTTCCATCGAGCTTGTAGATTTCCTACTTCTCTTGCCAGATTAGATTTCTTTAAGACCAGATCACCAACCTGAAAATTTCGAGGTCGGATTCATTTGTTGTAAGCTCGCATGACCTGACCTCGATAAACTTCCATTTGTATAGCAGCTCTCTCTATTTTCTCCTCAATGAGGTCCAATTCCTGGGTGTGGGCTTCATCATTCCATTGATGTGGGTTTATACTCTGGTTGAAGTATGTCCTCTCTCTGCTGGTAGCACTGTCTCAGAACCATATTCCAAGCTAAAAGGTGTTTCTCCTATGGCATTACAAGGGGTAGTTCTGTAGGTGCACATAACACTTTGTATTTCTTCGACTCAATCTCTCCTGATTCCATATAGTTTGTCTTTAAGGGCCTGAACAATGGTGCGATTGGTGACCTCAGTCTATCTGTTAGCTTGTGAATATCCAACTGAGGTGAAAGACTATGTAATCTTCATTTCTTAGCTCCAGGCTGTCACTTTGTGTCCCTGAAACTGTAGTCATTTTCAGATACCAGCTTTCTTGGCAACCCGAGCTGGCACTCTGTGTTTTTCCAAGATAATTTTAACATATCTTCTTATGTGATTCTCGTCGGGGGTTCATCCTCCACCCTTTTAGAAAAAAAATCCATAGCTACTAGCAGAAAGTTCTTATGGGATCAGACTACAGAGAAATTGTCCATAATATTCAGGCCCCAGTGATCAAATGGGAAATATGCTCGGATTGGTCTCATGACTGAGGTCGGGTTGTGGTGGAACTTGCCATGCCGCAAGCATCTTTCACAAGATCAAACCACTCGGACAGAATCCGAGTTCATAGTAGGCTACCAAAATCAGACCAACAAAGCTTTCCGGGCTAACATCATGGCCCCGCATGGTCTCCGCAACACCTCTCATGGATCTCTCTGAGCACGTACCTGGAATCCTCCTCTGTCACACATTTAAAGATAAGACCTTGGTACGATCTCCGATACAATGCCTCTTTCAATACCACAAATTTGTAAGCTCGCCTCCTGGTCTTCCGAGCTTGACCCAGATCCTCGGGTAAACTGGCGGTCAAGATGTACTCCAGCATAGGAGTCATCCAGGTGTCTTCTCGAGAAACTGATGATCTGGACTCTATTATGGACATCAACTCGGTATGACATAGAGTTACTCGTTCTTTTACCTCGGCCAAGGAGGCTTTCATCTTGGCCAGGGCATTGGCCTCTGCAATTTCCTCTCGGTTGATTTGTTCCCCACTCTTGTCTGTGAAACTTTCAGATAACTCCTGGATAATTTTCAAGTACTCCATTTATCTTTCCTCCCGGGCTTCATAATATTCCCTTACTTGTTGTATAACCAACTATGAATTCGATCAAGTAAATAATGACCCGGGTTGTTCTGATTTCCTGGGCAGCTCTCATACTGATAAGAACAAATTCATATTATGCCTCATTGTTAGAAGCCTGAAAATCTAAATTTACTCCTATCGTGATTTTCTCCTCGTATGGGAAGATCAAGATGACTCCCGCACCACTTCCATCCTTATTAGATGCCCCATTCACAAATACTATTCATACTTCTTCCTTCCCAAAGTGAGCCATCTCGGTTAGGAAGTCTGACAGGGCTTGACCATTGAAAGCAGTTCCAGGCTGGTATTCAATATTGTATTCCCCTAGCTCCATTGTCCGGATGGATCATGATCCACACATACGGGTTGTTGGTGAGGACAATAATATGATGAGATAGAAAGTAGAGTCTCAATTTCCTTGTTGTGATTACCAGGGTCAGGCCACCTTCCCTACCTCAGTATACCTCAACTCGGGCCTCTTGAGGGCATGACTAACATAATAAACATGTTTTTGATTAGATCCTTCCTCCTGAACTAGTACTGAGCTAACTTCATGCTCTATTGCAGACAGATATACCCAAAACCTTTCCCTGGGCTCGGGCTTCTCCAAGACTGGTAGACCGACTAGGTGACTCTTTAAATCTTGCAAGGTTTGTTCACACTTATTATGCCAACCGAAATCTTGGGCCTTCCTCGTCACATGAGAAAAATGATAATTGCGGTATGCCAAACTAAAGATGAATCGAGACAAGAACCAATACTCCCTGTAAGCTGCAACACCTTTCTGACGGATTTAGGGGAAACCATTTCCATAATAGCTCTCACATTTTCCAGGTTGACCTCGATCCCCCTCTCGATCACCATAAATCCTAGAAACTTCAAACTATTGACCACGAAAATACACTTAACCGGATTCAATTTCACCCCATACTCCCTTAGGCAGCGTTTCGTACCATGGATTCACTAGGATTGTGGGTTATATTATTCATGATAATCCATTGTTTGATACATTTTTTATTAAATCAATCAAATGTGCTCTAGAAAGGACTAGACTTTATTAAACTAGGTAACATAAACCCATGCCTCACTTCAATACTAATAATCATTATTTTTATCCAATGAGGCAATTTCGATAATACCCCTTCCCCAAAAAAAAGTCCAACATAAAAATCCTCCTCCATTTAAACAAACGATGTTCTAAGAAAGGGGCATCATTGGGTTTTTTTCTCTCTGTGGAGAAATCTGTAGAAATCAGGTAAACAATGTTTAAAATATTTGTTTAAGAAGCTTATTAGCATATGGTGTTGTAAAAATTAAGTTTTGTTATGTTATATTTACTTCTATCAGTTGCGAAATTTTCATAAATCTGAGGAGGCTCATTGTCTCGATAAAACCTCTCCCAATCTGATTTCATTTTTGGTAAGAAGCCTTTTTGCAATTTTCTATCAACTTTGTGAAATTCATTATGCTTAATGCGGTGAAAAAATTGTTAGTGAAATATTTGTTTATGAGAAAATAAATTAATGTTAAAAATAATTTAAATAGTTGTTACAGTAAGAAAGTGAAATTCATGAAATATTTGTTTATAAAGTTTAAATGGATATGTTGAAGTAAAGGGTTATTTTTGTAGGATCATATTCATACTCTTTTCATGTTTTCAATATCGTCTATTGAATGTTATTATATTTCGAATTTTTCTTATTTATCTTTTTTATGACATTTATTTCTATTTATGATTTTTGAAAAATGATGTTTGTTTTCTAGTTCGTACTGACATAGTTGATTTCAATCTTGTCTTGGTTTTTGATTTCATTTTCTACGTTTGAGGCTATTGTTGTATCTTGCTTTTGTAAGATTATTTTTCTTTCGAGCTTGTTTTTTCTATTTTATTTATATTTATTTTATTTCAATAGAATCCATTACCAAATCTGAATTATCATATCTGAATCGTAGGCTTAGTACAACGTGAAATACACATAATATGCGTTAATTTAATTTAAAAGTAATTGAATTTGTGTTTTTTAAATAAGTTAGTGATACACTATTGATTTTTGTATTGTATCTAAAATTATTTTTAAGTAAATTTTTTACGTATTTTGAAGTAAGTATTGATAAACCAGTAATTTATAGTTAAATCTCTAATATTGTCTTTTTTTACAATATTTAAAATTTTATATGATATTTCGAAATGCATTGTTAACCAACTTTTAAATTATAATTTGTTGTCAAGTTGTAACGCCCCGAAAATTTAAAGGTCCACGCGAACCACATGCACAAATTATTAAATTCTTTGTGTATTTCAATTAAATGATTTAATTGTATTAATTAATTATGTTGCGCATATTTGTATGTTTAAATTATATTTTTATATATGGTTGCATTAAAATGTATTTTAAAGGTTATTCGAGTTGCGATCGAGGAACGGAGACCGATGGCTGAAAAATAGAAAATGTTTTTATTGGAATAATTGCTTTTAATTATTTAAATTATGGGTGATGCTTTTTCTTATTTTTGAAAATATGGGGTTTTTGCAGTGATTTTATACGCCGTGACGTAATTTTTATCGGTGTTGGTTTTCAACAAAAATGCAAACTTTTTGGCAACCCGGCTAATAAATTCACAAACTTATTTAAACAAAATTATTTTAAATATTTTAACTAATCACTAATGAGCTTAATTGGGCCTAATTAACTTCCTAATGGGCCTAAGCTTAATTAATAATTTATTAACTATAAAATATGTACAAAACCCCACCCTAATTCATTATCATCCCACGCCCACCTCCCCAATTCTATCAAAACTCTCCCCTCAAACTCAACTCACGGCACACACAATTTTGAAAAGAAAGTTTGAAGGTTCTTCATGGAAAAATCAAGCCATCGTCTTTGTGTCGCCGTTCTTCGCAATCGTCAACCGTTTTTCGTGCGTTAAATACGCAAAGGCACGCCATATTCTTCCTTTACTCATCATCACACCATATTATATATTTATGTTTGAAATTGCATGAAAAACAAGAGCACCATGTTATATTTTCGTTTGTGCATCCAAGGCGATTTTTAAAGCTTGATCTTTGTTCCAAAAACATGATTTTTATGAGCTTGAAGGGGCTGCCATGATTAGTACTTGTTAGGAGCATGTTTTATATGATTTTAAAGGGTCCTAGAATGCACTAATAAGCTGCAAACGTGAATGACAAAGCTGGAAAAAAAAACGTAGGCATCAAAAGAAGGAACCGAAGGTGTGTTGGCAAGTAAGTGTCATGTAGGCTCGGTTCTGTGCATGGGCTGGTGGGGGCTCGGCCAGGGCTGGGTCAGGGTCAGGGTAGTCTCAGTCTAGGGTCTGGTAGGGCTGTCACTACTACATGTTAGAAATATCGTGAGGATTATGGTCCCAGTGGGAGCCCGACGATCGTGTTTCCTTGGATACGGATATGAATACGTGATACGAATACGAATATGTTAATACGTTGGCCAAGGCCCAGTTGACCCGTGAGAGTGTTGCTGGTGTCCCCGCCGCCCAGTACTGTGGTTTTCTTTAGATGGATCCATCGCCCAATACGTTTAAGAATACGAGTCACAATCACGATCTGAATTCAACAAACACGAACATGAACATGAATACGAATATGAATATGAGTATGTTTATGTTTTTATGAAAATGTTTTTATGCATCATGAAAATGTTTAAGTTTAAGTTTATGCATCTTCATGAAAATGATATTTTAAGTACAAGTATTTTTCACTGTTATATGTTAACTGTATTATGTATTACTTGTTATCAAGAATATGATGTGTTGAGTCTGTAGACTCACTAGGTGTGATTGATGCAGGTGATTTTGATGTTAATGTTTTTGGAGGTCTTGATGGTTGATCTGACTGGACTGAAGGTGCACATAACCCGAGGATCGACGCTAGTTTTCTGCACTAGTTATGATTTATGATTTTAAGTAATGTTAAAGATATTTTTACGTCTTTTATTTATGTTATGAGAGATATTTGAGAGGTTATAGTATGAGCTATACTTTTCGAATAATGTTTTTAGGTTGGTAAAATATTTGACGATTTTATGCTTTAAAATATTTTTCCTTTGGATTTTTAAATGGCAGTTGGATGTTTATTTTTAAAATGATGTCAAAAATATTTTATGGTTCGGTCGATGCTAAGTGAGGTTTTAAAAAAAAAATTCTAGTACTTTTTAAGAAAATGAATAAGCAGACGTTTCACAAGTATCTTAGAAAGATGACCATTAAGCGTATGCACTATCTACTTTTCGTGATGCTGCATCATATCATGTGTTGATCATTATTGATTTTGTTACTTTTGAGGCGACATCGACTGAAGTTACGTACAAAACCACTTCACGAGACTCGTAGAACAACAGTCTCGTACATCATAACACAAAGAATAAATGTGAAAAAGAACCATTTGCACATGATTATTGAAATAGGAGATGTTCAATGTGTAGTGAACTTGTGAATGAATAGGAATGCATTTGCACGATTGTGTTGCTTGCTAACTCATGTTGGAGGAATAGTTGAGTCTAGATATGTCCGTATTGAAGAGAAGATCACCATGTTTCTGTCTATATTGGCTCATCACAAGAAAAATCGTCTTGTTGGTCATAGCTATGTACGTAGTGGACATACAATCAGCACCCATTTCCATGAAGTGCCCCGATCAATTCTCATGTTATATCCTATACTACTGGTTACATCATCCCCTGTCAATGATGGAAATGATTCAAGGTAACCTCAAACAATTTTTAATTACTTGTCTAAAATAAACATTTGAATTAGGCATGTATGAAGATTCTGATAGTTACATTCATATAAACTTATTATTGGTAAATTGTACAAGGATGTACGACGGTATACATGTACCTACCATGGATAAGGCATAATATAGAACAAGAAAAGGTACTATTGCAGTTAATGTTCTTGGGGTTTGCGACCATGACATAAGTTCATATATGCACTTACGGGGTGGGAGGGATCTACAACAAATGCTAGAGTTCTTCGTGATGCATTGACTCGTGACGCCAAAATGCAAGTTCCAACAGTTTTTGTAATCTGAATTTATTTTTTTATTAACTTTGAAGTATGAGACTTATTTTTAAATATTATTTATAAATAATGTTAATTCTTGCTTCTTAAATTTATTGCTTACATAACTCTCATGACATAATAACTAATTTTTTATTTTCAGGCTGTTATTACCTATGTGACAATGGGTATGCCAATGTTGAGGGACTCTTGACTCCTTACAGTCGAGTACGCTATCATAGGGATGATTGGGGAAACCGTGCAATTGGTCCACATAATTATAAGGAGTTATTCATTTAGAGACACTCTCAACCCCGAAACGTGATCGAAAGAGCCTTCGGTTTGTTGAAAAAAAGATGGGTCATACTTCGAAGTCCCTCGTTTTATCCACTGAAAACACAAAACATAATCATAATGGCTTGTATGTTGTTGCATAACTTCATCAGGTCTGAAATGTCTGATGATCGTATTGAATAAGTGAACGACAAGGTAGCCAGTCCGAGCCATGAGATGATGATTTCATCAACAGCTTGGAATCATCGGATGATTATGATACGTGGAGGGGGAGCCTTGCAATGTCGATGTGGAACAATTTAAACTAAAATCATTCCAGTTTTTGTACTTATTTCATATTAACTTTGAATATATGTACTTGTGGCATTTGATGCTATTTTATTTCTAAACTTTAAAACATAACTGCATTGTATGTTATTTTGTTTTGATTATTTCCAATGATCTTGTTTTTTTCTATTATTATTATAAAATGTAGTTGTAAGTAATTGAATTATTTGACATTCTTCACCTATAGACTTTATTTTATGCATGAATAGAACAACGACAGCGGCAACGCATAATTATGGAAAGCGGAGCAACTTCTGGGAGTCGTGTTGGCAAAGAAAAAAAAGAATATAAGACTACACATAGTTGGAGTGAACGTGAAGAATAGGTTCTGATACATGCACTGAAAGAGGCTTCCATAGAAGGTTGGAAGAGCGGCAATGGATTTCCGCCAAGGTACTTAGGTTTTCTTGAAAATCATATGAAAGTAGCATTCCTTGACACAAACTTACGTGGCAACCCACATATTAACTCTAAAGTTCATGTGGAAAAAATGTACAGAACTTTGGCGACAATATTAAGTAAAATTGGAGTAGTATGGAATGAATCGGAGAAGACCATTGAAGCTTCAAACGACATATGGGAAGCACTAATTAAGGTATTTTTAAAAAAAAAAATTGTATGACATTTTTTTCTTAAAAAAATTCTATTGAACTCGCTTTTTAAAAAAAAACTACAGGCAGACAACAATGCACGTTCAATGAGACACAAAATGTGGACCTCTTACCATGATTGGTGCGAAATATTTGGAAATGATCGAGCAACCAGAGACAAATCTGAACAGTTTATTGTGGCAGTTCAAGATGTCCTTACAATGACACCTGAAGTTAGGGGTGTCAAAAATGAACCCGACACGGGACGACACGAAAAATATCGGGTTTGGGTTTATGATTTTTGGGTTCGGGTCGAAATGGGTCGGACCCGATTGCAAACCCGTAGAAAAAAATTTCCGGGTGGGTTCGAGTTGACCTGAAAAATATATCAGGTCACCCAGTGACCTGAACCCACCCGACCTATCATGTTTTTTTTAAAAAAAAGTTTTACAATTTACACAATTATTGTCCAGGCTCAGGATTTCTCACTTTCTAAACTAAAATAAAGCCCAACCCAATAATTCTCTAATGTATCCAAGGATTAACCCTTGTTGACTTCTCATTTCTCATCTCGTCCAGGCACTTTCTCCCCTTCTCACTCAAGAGTCCAAGTGAAACCCTTCACCGCTAATCCGCTTCTCGCCCAGCTGAACGAACTGAGTTTTGTTAAAGTAATCTTCGTTGAGCATGACAATGCATACCGGCCACAAAATATAGTCTCAGTTTCATGGAAAACGTGTTGATGGCATTGATTTCAATTTTCAAGTTATTTTGAGTTAATGTGGTTTAACAAAGCAAATGTGCTGCCGATTTTCCGCATAAGTCAGACCACTTTCTCTTACTTATTTTCTCATTTTTAAATTTTTATTCAAAACTTTGTATATGCTGAAATTCAACATCTCTTGTGAATTTAGACATATTAAGATTGCCTTATTTACGATAGCTTATTGTTCGGAAATTTTAGCCTAATCCTCCAGTATTTTAATTTCATTTAATAGAACTTCCCATTATATATTTTGAAAATTTAAAAAAAAAATAAAATCAAAAGATTGACCCATTTGTAACAGATGTAATATAATATACATTATTGTGAAAGTAGGTTTTCGTGGAGAAAAAAAGGGGAAGAGTGATATGACTTGAATATATTGGTCCAAAACAGGATGTCATATGAGTTAAATATATATTGAGCCTAAATTTTTATAAAGAATAGCTTTGACATGGTGATGAGATATATTAAAGTTTCAAAATGTTCAAATGTAAAATTTAATACGTACAGGTTGTGACTTGTTGGAATTTTCATTTTTTTTCTTGTAGCTAATCCTATTGTTATGCCTTTTAATTGATAGAATGAGTTCAGAACATATTGCTCTTGTTCACGAGGAGGATAGTGAGGAGGGTGTACATGTGTTGGATTTAGATGTTGATGAAGAAACAGGTACTAACTTGCAAGGTCGGGTCTCCAGAAGTGTTAAACGAAAGAGACCCTTAAAATCACAATGGTGGCAATATTTTGAGATGCTTCCAGAAGCAGAAGTAAAAGAAAAGCGTTGCAAATGTAAAGCATGTGGGACTACGTACAAAGCAGACAGTAGTATGGGGACAGGTAATCTCCAATGCCATATTCTCAAATAGTGTCCTAGACAGAGAACTCGTGATATTGCTCAGGCTTTGTTAGAACAAGGCGATAAAAGTTTTGCCATAAGGTCACAAAAGTTCAGCCAAGAAAGATTTAGAGAGTTGCTAATATAAGCAATTGTGAGACATGACTTACCGTTTCAGTTTGTGGAATATGAGGCAATTAGATCAATTTTTTCATATTTGGAACCTCAAGTCAATCATTTCACTAGAAACACCGCAAAGACTGATATTCGCAAGATGCATAAAAATGAATACAATAGACTAGCTCAAGAAATGCGTCCATGCCCTGGAAAAAATTGTCTCACTTCCGATTTGTGGACTTCTATTGCTACTGATGGCTATGTATGTTTGACAGCGCATTTCATTGATTCTAATTGGATTTTTCAAAAAATGATTATCAACTTCTCTTACATGCCTCCACCTCACTCTGATATTGCATTGTGTGATAAAATCAATAACTTATTCAATGCTTGGGGAATTCAGAGAAAGGTTTTCACAATTACGTTGGACAATGTCGCTGCAAATGTAGAATTCCATCTAGTAGGAACATCTTGTCTGAGTGATTTCTTAGGATCCAGTAAAGTTTGGGTAACAGATTCTACAAACATTTTCTTTCTCACTTGCCTTTTACATACTTTACACATTCATGAATCTTATCAACAGAATGATCAATTATTTTCAAACCTTCTTGGACAATTAAATTGAGAATGTGTGCACAACAATGAACATGCAAAAACTTGCCACCATTCACTAATGAACAATTTAAACTAAGATGATCCCTTCACTGGATCCTAAGAAATCACTCAGGCAAGATGTTCCTACTAGATGGAATTCTACGTATTTGATGCTTTCTAGTGCCATATATTATCGACGTGCTTTTAATCATTTGAAATTGACTGATACTAATTTCACACACTGTCCATTGGTTGACGAGTGGGTTCAAGCTGAAAAAATATGCAAATTTCTTGAGGTTTTCTATGAGACAACAACTTTTTTTATGGGGTGAAATATCCTACTGCCAACCTTTATTTTCCTCGTGTCTTTACGGTTCAATTGACATTAAGTCAAGCCTTGCAAAGCTCTGATGATTTCATGACATCAATGGCCAATCGGATGTTTCAGAAATTTGACAAGTACTGGAAAGATTATAACATTTTGTTGTCCATTGATGTGATAGTTGATCCGATTTCAAGATGCAGTTTGTTGAATTTGTTACAACAAGTTATACGGACATGGTAGTAACGAATTAAGTCTGGTGAAGTCTAAATTAGTTTCTTTTTTTGAGGAATATATGGGTCTTGCTTCTAAATCAAGTAGTAGCAACACATCTACGAGTTCTCACAGTGGCATTGATGATAATGCTTCTCTTCCTCTAATTCAGACAGTGGATGCATGGATGTTTTGAAGGTATTTATGATAATTTTTTCTTTTTCTCACTATTTTTTACTTTTCGTTACCAATATATTTAATTTATGATGTAGGAATTTGACACGTTTCAAAGAACAGAATTAAATGATAGAGCTCAAAAGAGTCAATTAGATCTTTATTTGGATGAACTGAAAATTGACAGATCTTCAAAATGTGATGTTCTTGCATTTTGGAAAGCTTACCAATTTAGTTATCCTGAACTTGCACAAATGGCCAGAGATATTTTGAGTGTTCCAATTTCTACAGTTAAATTTTATAAATTCATAATTTTTGAAAACTTTCACCCTTTCCTATTTTAATTTTTTAAATGTTATTTAAAGGTTTGACTTCTACAAACAAATGTAGAACAATGAAGAAGTCATATGACAGAAGCGAGGCTTGATTATTGTCACTTGGAAGTTGAAAATTATTTTGTTATGTTTGACGACTTTTTGAATAGCTTTTGTTATTATATGTTTGAATGAAATGTTATTATCATTAATGTGTTTTTAATATTTATCTAATTATTGTGTTGAAAAATTAATAATACACATAGACAACTAAAATTCTATTACACGCAATCACAACATTAAACATTCTTAATGAGAAATTTGTGAGGATATTATTAGAAATGTTAGTTATATGACATATTATTATTTTTTATTTTTTCGAATTTTTTTCATTAATTTTTTTAAAAATAAATAAATAAAATTCGGGTTAGACGGGTTCGTGTTCGGGTTGTTTCGGGTTCGGGTTCGGGTTCGGGTTGGGTTC
The DNA here is from genome assembly GCF_025594145.1 of Primulina tabacum. Classification (NCBI taxonomy): domain Eukaryota; kingdom Viridiplantae; phylum Streptophyta; class Magnoliopsida; order Lamiales; family Gesneriaceae; genus Primulina; species Primulina tabacum. The sequence goes on from NC_134550.1 coordinate 19,138,037, forward strand.
GAGTTGAAAAAATAAAAATAAAAACACGCGAGTTGACCCGAAACCCGACCCACTGACCCGATTGACACCCCTACCTGAAGTACCTAACAATATAGATACGAGCCTTGAGAATTTGTCTTCTGATGATGAGGGAGTTGCTGACTCAATGTCTATATCTATTACACCATCCTCCAGACCAACATCAAGTGCAAAATCGAAGGGTAAGAAACATAAGCAAGTGGATGATGTTGATGATGATGCGATATTGGAAGCCATAAAAAATTTCGCCATCATCGCCAAAGATACAATGACGGACCTTGTCAAACAATTGGCAACAAAAAGAGAAGTGGATGATGAGAACATGTCTAATGCACAAGACATGTTAAAGGTCATGGAAACAATTCCTGAGTTGACCGAAGACGAGAATGTTATTGTTATTGAGTTATTGGTGGACAATCATGCCAAATTATCACCCTTCTTGCATTTGGGTCATGTTGGAAGATTGAGCTTAGTGAGACGGTTGCTAAGAGGAGATTGACGTAATGCTTTTTGATGCAGCGCTTTTGGGGTGATATTAAGTTACCATGCAATTAGTTTTTGGAGGTACTGAATTTCTTTTGTGCATCAGGAACTTTCCATGCCTTTTGATGTATCACTTTTGGGGTGATACTAACTTTTCATCCAGTTATTTTGGTAATATTGAACTTGTTTTATAATGAATTTGTTTCATTCAATTTGGAAAACTTGCACTGCTGCATCAAACACTTCTCTTGAGCTGATATTTTCTTAAATAGATACTCTTATTTGAACAACTATATCACATCACAAAAAAATATATAAGCACATAACATGAAAAGCTAAATATTAGATTGTATATGCATTGACTGTTTTTTTCTAAGATAGACACTGTTATTTGAACAACTATATCACATCACAGAGAAATATATAAAAACATAATATCAAAACCTAAATATTAGATTGTATATGAATTGGCTGTTATTTTCTTAGACTAGACACATTAATATAGAAATATTTCATTAATATATAGCCAAATATCCTAGTTTTTCAGTACAAAACTAGGAAGCTTAAGCATCAAAACATAGAAATATTTGTTCATACACAACCCACTGTAGCACACCAAAATAACAAAATAGTCTTGTCCACCTAACCATCGAGTAAATATACGACTACAATACATTGGAAAATAATTAGAAAGGGCTAATAACTCAATAAATAAAATAACATGTTTACCAACTCGATTTGCCCGATGTATCCACGGTAACAACCGGTACACAATTATCTGTTGCAACACGCTTCTTCATCACACCGGTTTCTACAATACATGTATGCTTATTGGTTGGTGCATGCTTCATCATTTCTTTCTAGTGTGTGTCGGCTACAGGGTCAAATGACTTTGTTTTGACGGCTATTTTCTTCAACGAAACTGAAGCAGACACACCCAGAATATTTTTCATTTTTTATGCTTCTGGAGGTTGAACATGGCCATCGATTTTTTCATATGATAAGAGGGATATCACTAGTATTATATACTTGCTCGTAACAGAATCTTGAGAGTAACTTTTGAAACTCACAGAAATCTTTTTAGCTAAAACCTGAAAAAGATTATTTTCAATTTGAGAAGTTTGCAAAGCATATGCAACTCATCAATGACCTTAAGTACAAAAGAAAATTTATTTATTACACACAAATCTACCAAAATTAATGTCATGTCCTATAAGATGTAGAATTTGATGGATTTGATATTTGTAGGAAATATAGGTCAACCCCTATACATATACACTCATTTTTATTAAATATGTGACAATTAAAATTATTAAATGCTTAAGAAGAGTGAAAATCATGAATAATTAAGCAGAATTTTATTTAAAGCTTTCCCCATCAATCAAACAACATGTTTAAAATAAGCAGGAAAAATGCAAAGACAACAAATTTTCTTTTTTTCAATCTGTTTTTTTTCTCCACAAGCCAAAAAACCCAAGAAATTAAGTAAATAATAGTCATATGAAGCATCGAACCTTTTTAAAAAAAAAATCTGAGAATTGCAATCACACCACAAAAAGAAAAATAACCTTAAGAAAATTAGCATCCAAATAAATCTCATACATGCATAGAAACTATTCACATATTGTGAATAGTTTCTATGCATGTATGACATTATAAATCATGGATCTCACCTTGATCTACCCTTGGGCTGTGGCCATATGCAAAGTTGAGTTAAGATCAAATACCATAGAGCTTTGAACAATAGATAAATTTATACACCAGTTGCATCACACTAAAAAAGTAAAACTCGTCAATACTCCTGAACCTTAAGCCCTGGCTATTATTCCTCCTCGGCACTATGGAAATTCATGCATCAAAGTTGTTCAAATCAGTAAATGATGAATTTAAGGATAAATTCTAAACATAAGCAAATGTGTGAATGGGGTTTTTATTGTCATCTTACCATTGCTTCATTGCATCCTGTAAAGATTTCATTACAACTGAATTTACATTCATTGATGCAGGTAAGAAGAAAAATCTAATGCTCAAATTACATTGGAAGGTATACTGAACATATAATATAAACTAACATAAAGTAAACCAATACCACAATTTCAATAAACCAAAATTACAAATCCAAAAATGTTTATAGTTGATAACAAAATAGCATTAACAAAGACTCAATGACATATACCAGGTCAAACATCAATGCTCCATATCTTCTATTTCGCACCACGATATTACAAAAAAATAACATACACACAACATTGTACTTACATAGAAATAACAATAACAAGCACGAAAAACTTCATTACAAAAAGTAATGTGAAAACGCAACAAAAACAATAACAAACTTCTTCAACAGATAAATGTGTGTGCTCCAGTGCATCATATTGTATCCCGGATGTGGTCGAGGTTTCAACCTGATGTTCTATCTCAGCTGTATCGATATTCTTCAAATTAACAGATCGTGCACTAGAAGACATGATATGCATGTGTGGTGCCAAAGCATTCTACAAGGGGAAGTAGGATTTTATGATGATTTTGAACTCATTTCAATTTTGGATGATGGTTCCTTGTTCTGAGAAACTCTTTCCACATTATACTCATTATAACAAAAGAAATGGTTCCGTGTTTCAAACCAACTGGACATATAAAATAGTGCCCGGGTCGGGTTGATTATTGACCAGCTTGACGTAATAGCATACACCCATTTCCGCACTCGCACTGTGATGGTGTCTTCACATCCATCAAAGCTATGATAAAGATCGAATGATGCGGCAAATGACTTATATAACACTACATTTATGGTTAAATTAAATTTTAACCCAAATAATTGTTTCATAAATACAAGAAATCTAGTAGACCAAAGACATAGTAAACTAGTTTTCATCTTGTAGTGAAAAGATGACATTGAATTCCTTAACCACCAAATACTAAAAAGTAAATGTTGAATAACCTGTACAATTAACACCCATAAAACTTGAAACTCATTTCTTTTGTTGTATATTACAAAATTATGTTTTCAACAGAATACAAAATATCAGAGAAGTGAAGAAACATTCATAAAAGAAGAAAAACTTAAATTTTGTTAAAATTACTCACATTCACGTGTAGTAAAATAGTTGGAGATCAGATTTCTTTCCACAAAATATGTTCTCAGTTACATATTCTCACGATTTCGACCGAATATGAACCTACACAATCCAATTTCACTTGTTTGTATGTCGGATTGACTCGTAATACTCAAGATCCGGAGATTTTATACCACAATTTGTAGATCGATGCGGAGCTCTTCATGTTTTTGTCGGCTAGGTTTTTCTTTCAAGTTAGTGCGCAGAAGAAATTTACAGAGAGAGAACAAAATTAGGTATAAGATTAATAAATAAATAAATAAAATATTAAAGGGCAAAAACAAATTAAATAATTAGTTAATAATACTATTTAAAATCAAACCCAATCCAACACTATTTTCAACACAACTTAAAAATCCTTATTTATTATATTTTTATCATTTATGTACTAATTATTCAATAATCTTATCATTTAAACCAAAGGCAACATTAGAGTTGAAAATATATCCTCAAAATCCGGGATGAAACAAGACTTGGCTCGGGATTAGATCAAAATTTCATCCATGTACACCTCCACATTTCTTCCAACTTGTCTTTCAAATAATTTGTCCATAAACCTTTGGTATGTAGCCACAACTTTCTTCAAACCGAAAGGCATGACCATGTAGTAGAATGTATCCTCCGAGGCGATGAAACTTATTTTGTCCTAGTATTCTCGGGACAGAGGGATTTGGTTATATCCCTAATAAGCGCCCATGAAGTACAAGAGCTCGTACCTTGAGGTTGAATCCAATAGCTCGTCGATTCGAGGTAGAGGATAACAATTTTTTGGACGGGTGGTTATTAAGGTCTTTGGAGTCTATGCGCATTCTCCATTTGCCAGTGATTTTTGAGACTAGAACCACATTTGAGAGCAAGGTAGGGAATTGGACTTCTCGGATTTCCCGACTTTCAACAATCCTTGGACTTCTTCTGCTATCATTTTATCTTTCTCGAGACTCTTCTTAAGTTTTTCAGGTCAGAAACCTGGATGATATTTAGTTTGTGCTAAGCTACATGGGCCGAGATCCCTACTAACTCCGCGGAGGACCATGCGAAAATATTAGCATTATTTTTTAAGCAAGCCAACAATTCGACCCGAGAAACTGATTCAAGATCTCTGGCTACCTTGGTTGTTTTAAAGGATGCCTGGGAACTATCTTTACTTTTTTCTGCTCTTCTTCTATCACTGCTTACACTTCTCTAATCGAGTGCACTTCTCCTCTTCCTGACATGCTATCATCTCCTTCCCTTCTTGTCCTTTTATTTTCCACCTGGGACCATCTCATCTTACACTTCTAGGAAAAAGGTCCATCTAGTCACATCATCTTCTTTCTCAGTTCTTCTAACTCCTCAGCCACGATAAGAGCCTTTGAACCCACCTGAGAAATCTCCTCCTTTTTTTTAGACTTGTCCTGAGGATTGGATTCCTCTTCAGATTATTCATACTCATATAAATGGCTCTTGTTGAGGGTAATTTTCCTGCCATGCCCTCCTGAATAGCCGCCGCAATCCATTGGGCTAGATCTTCGGAGAAACAGTGATGGTTTGTCGAGGTCCGGGGGTGGATTGCCCCTAGAGACCCCTGATTTTTAGGTCTATTTTCAATAGTGATTCCTCTGATTTTAGTGTCAAAATCATATCTACGTCTATAATTCTCTTATCCCACAGACGGGTCAATGATGCTTCTCGAGAAAATTAAGTGAGTTGAATGAGAAATTTCTCTGACTAAGATGTTTTCCTTCCCAGTGAGTACCGGTGACCGGGTATAATGAACCCGAGCTAGATGGTCTACTCACTTGAAAACAAAAAACATTAGTAGGGCGTTGGAAGGGTTTTTAGCATGATCACTCATATGCTCAAGTCAATCAAGTATTCACGCAAATGAAAGAAAGTGTTTTTAAGATAATATAGTGCAAGTGCTTGTGACAATAAAAGTGAAATCTCTGATTTTACCTCTGTTGGTGCATTTATAGGGTACTAGAGTCAGTGACCACGCCGAGATTCTCGGGTAATGGCCACGATGTGAGGACGTGACCCATTTCTTGTCTTCCGCATGAATTGAGATCGTGGAGGGGAACAAACCCCTTGAATATTGGTGGACATGTCCATGATCAATTGACTTATTCTTCTTGTGTTGACCGATTGAGACCATGGACCCTGTCTTGTACAAGTTGGTAGTTGTCTGATAGGTTTCTTGGGTTGATGAGTTTGATGAGTCCTCGAGGTGGTTTAAACATAGTGCTCTTTCTTTACCCGAGTTGACTTCCACCTGGTCTCCTCTTGTCTTCACGGGACCAACTCTGGATTTCCGATCTTTCTTCCTCGCCCGACTCTAAAAAGGACTCGAGCCTTTTCCGGAATATCAAGTAGCTTTAAATAACTATCTTATGACCTTATAGATTTTCTAAAATATCTCTTTTAATATTATATATATTTTAAACTTTTCATATATTTTTTATTTGTTTATAAAAATTTAAACATATCATAACTTTACAAAACTAAATTCTTGGCCAAAAATATCCATTTATTTGTTTTTATATTATGCACAACTACAATATTTTATACCGAAATGCACCTCCTACCATATAAACCGTCAAGTGAGAAATCTATTACCCCAAAGACTAGCAACTTTTTATCCTTTATAGGATAAAAATAGCCTTTATACTTGAATTTACAATATATTATATATCAAATTATTAAGTTTTAAAAAAATCAAAACCAAAAATGGGAAAAAAAAATGGTGTTAATTAAATAATCCAAGAAAAGCTCAAAATCTGATATGGAGAGCGCGACTATCTACCGATTAGTGATTAGCAAAATGGTGTAGCCTTAAAAATATTAGGTCATCTCCAATTTGTTACACTATATTATGCACCATAATTTGCGCTACATTTGTTCTATATCAAAATCATCTTCCACTCATTTACATTTAATAATTCTACATCATAAGATAATATTCCAATAATATTCTTTTTTATTCCAACATTGATATTTTTATTTTCTAATAATTATTTATAATTTAAAAATACGATGATAATTAAATCTTATAATTTATATATTAAAATTTAAATTAATTACATCGTGTAGTTAAGCTTTTAAATGCAAAAATCTCAAAAAAGTACATTCACTCATAATATTTTACTATTATATAAAGCAACAGATCTCTTACTAACTTATTTGGCCCAATCCGATTATACCAATGTATTTATACATAAATTTACTCAAACATCAATGTGAGAGTCGGGTATTCAAAGGTAAAATGATAATAAAAAATGTCTACTTTCTCCATCTACAATTACAAACCAAAATGCATTTTTTTCTCAAAGTCCTTCAACTTCCTTTCACGTTTTACTTTATTTTTTCAGTATTCTTTTATACTGAATTTGAAAATGTTGGAATACGTCCAAAAAAATTCTATTAGGTAATTCTGATTTTTTTGTCCAATTTATACGTAAAATATTTGTATACACACGTATAATGTATGTGCCACTTTTAATAGTTGTTGATAATTACATCATATATCAAAAGGCTTAATTGAGTATTATCTAACTCCTTGTTGGATATTAATTCGATCACATCTTTTTATTATAAGTAATCGTCCAAATCATTCAAACTAAACTCATTTTTCTCATATTTATTTTTATTTGGATGACAGTGAATGAGGACGTGGTTTTTTTGGTGGAAGAATTTCAATTTATTTAATTAAAAATTAATATGAAAGCATTACTTATTTTATTATATATAATAGCATATTATTAAATTATTCTACTATTATTATTAAAAAACAAAAAAGGACAATTTTCGTTTTTAGAAAAATATTGGATTTTTTTCTGAATAAATGTTGGATATATTTGAATGGAAGAAATAGAGATTACACACAAAAGAACATAAACCATATGAAATTACAATACAATTTGACACGTGTTAGTTTAAAAGGGTGGGCCGGGCCGGGCCATTCATCAACATTTGACTGATATCCTACTTTGTTTTTAAATGGATTAATGCGCACGTGTTATTTAGACGAAAGAAAAATAGAAGGGGCATAAACCAACTTCCTCCCCAAGAATAGGACATTTTCAACACCCACCTCCCCCACACTCCATCCAACTTTACCCACTTCTCCAAACCTGTTTTAGCTTAAAAGAAATGGCGATTCCTATGAAGACGAAGAAACCCAAAATGGCAAATTCTAAAAATAAAGATCCTCATCTCATCAGCATTAGTATAAATCCATGCAGAATAAGAGTCAAGTTTCCCAAAATTCTAGCCAAATCCAAGCACAAAGGAAGCCAAAGCAGTGAATATTACAAGAATAGGGAAAATGGGCAGAAAATTCGAAAAGAATTACCAAAGGGGATTGGCACAATCATCTCCAGCGCTTGTGGCAGCAGAAATGCTAAAGAAATGTTGGTGTACACAAGTGATGATGAAGAAGAATCTACAGAAGAAAAAGAGACGGTGATTTTCGAAGAGGATGAGCTAGCATTGGCAAACATTGATAAACAGGGGAGACGTGAGAATGACGATGAGAACCACAAGAAACAGATTCGTGAGGTCAGCGACCAGTCTCTACTTAAGTCCTCGAGCTTCACTAGGATCTTCAGAAAGAGCAACGGTTTCCATTTGAAGAAATGGAAAAAAGTTAAAGCGGACAATGATATGTTATATGGTACCAAACAAGCTGGTATTAAGGCCAGTTATGCACGGATTAGAAACCTCGAGATCGGGGGCAAAAGAACCATGATCCAGGGAGAAAAGCCGAAGGATGAAGAAGAGGAAGATGAACGACAAATGGAGCTATGCAAGAAAAGAATACTGATGGGAGAAAAGTGCAGGCCATTAAATGTATCAGGTGCACTTCATTACGATGAAGCGGGAATTCTATTACCAGAAGATGTTATTCCAAATGAAAAAACATGGGACTGCTGCTAAAGAAGATTCAGGGTTTTTAGAACATTGTCACCAAACCTGATGGTTGACACCATCAGGTTTTTCCAGTGTTTCACAAGATAAGATGTATTTGTTTTTCGTTATGGGCATATTTACAGTTAAGTTGTTGTGTATTGTGTGCTTGCAAGAGAGTACAAAGTTTCTATAATCATACACGGAAGACACGAAGGGCAAATTTACCCAGTAATTAGTATCCGCAAGAGAGACCAGAACTTCATTTAATTCAGATCAAAATGTCAAAGACAGAAAAATACAGCCGATACACAACATTTTTCAATACTACTGACTGCGCTATCCATACATTGATTTCCCCAATCCATACGAAAAGGAAGTAAACAACAGAAACTGAATATAAAAAATTCTCACAGCTTGAGAGGCTTCAGTCCCAGGGATGCTCTAAGCCTGTTTTGTTCTGCAATCTCAGGATCGGGGTGGTCTGTTCCATCATCCTTCTTTGCCTTCTTTTCTGTCTTCTTTTTTGGTTCATCCCGAGCATCATCAGGCCCCTCCCCTCGCCTTTTTGGACTGGAACTACGATGCTTCTTGCGACGGTCATCGCCATCACGATCCTTGCGATCTCTGCTTCTACTTCGGCTCCTTGAATAGCTTCTTCTCCCACGCTCCCTGTCTCGCCTCTCCCTCTCCCTCTCCCTGCCTTCCCTATCCCTTTCCCTGTCTCTCTCACGACCATAATCATCTTCGTCTCTTAAGCGATGTCGGTCCCTGCCTCTTTCTCTATCCCTGTCTCTTTCTCTATCTCTATCGCGTGCCCTACCATAGTCTCTATCATACTCTCTGTCATAATCCCGATCTCTGGCATAATCTCTATCCCTGAAAGTTCACGCGGTTGATTAGCCCGAACTTCATGATAACATTTCAATTCAATGATTTTTTTCTGGTAACCGAATCAAAACAATTAGAAGGCCTTCTTTCGGTTTGTTTGGGGGTAGGGGTAGTCAAGATAACACTACTAATCACCCAAAATCAAGAAAAACAGAAATTTCATTAAATGGATCAGATAAAACGTAAACAAAATTTTTAGAACTATTAACACTGGTTAAAAGGAGAAATAAAAAAAAAACAGGCGAATATTGTTCAACAAAAAAAACTGCAGAAATTCAAGATTGTACGATCCATCATACTTCTCAGCTGCACACTGCCAGTGCAGAGAAACCTGGCAGGATCACAATATAATGCTATAGGAAGCTGTATAAGCCATTTTTGGCTTGAAATGCCATGTTGGTTGAACATGTGAGTACATGTGATTGCTTAAGTTTGCTTTAAACACAGCTTCCAACTAACTTGTTGTTTTGATGGATAAGAGAAATTCTAAAAGTTGGGAAAATAACTTCTAGTCTCATACTCTCATACCATAATACAACAATAGAAAGTATATTATGCATAACATTAATAATCATCACAATCAATAATATCATCGGTGCCCCATAAAACAACAGAGCAAATTTACATTCAAGCACCAGAAGTGTATATGATCAATGACTATCCAGCAGTCACTGAATAAATCGACTGAATGTTAAAAAAAAAAAATAAGTATTCCAAACAAGTTTCTAAAAATAAAATAACACGTTCATCCATCACAAACCAAAACAATGTATGATCCTGCTGTGTAAGGGCAGAAAGTGGCTTTGGCGTGTTGTACTATTAAACGACAAGAACGTCACAACTCAACTGGAGAAGACATAGAGAGGCCCATGGAGTAAGGCATACCTGTATCTATGGCTATCTCGTTTCCTATCTCGATCTCTGTCCCTAGTTGGACTTCGTGCACTATAGTAATCCTGCAAGTAAATATAAGTTATCAAACAAGAAAGCAGCAGGAAAGAAATCGAATTTTACCAAAATGGATGACTGCTGGACCTTGTCATGATCCCCAGAATCTATTCCATTTGCAAGCTGGTCATCTTCATCCTTTTCTTCATCCTCCTCAAAATCATCTTCAAGAGCACTTCTTCGAGGTTCTAGAGTACCAATTGCTTCAAGTGTAAGTCTGAAAAAAGTAAAAATGAACAGTTATGAATACCTAAAGCATCACAGCGTGACCATAACATACAGAGATTAAATTCAGGGAAGGAAACCAAGGAGGAAGAGGAGAGAATGATACTTGTGACAGACAATGCAAGTTAAACCAACTATCACAAAATCAGGACTTGGGGATGTTCACAGAGAACACACGGTCATGATAAGAATGTATGCCAAGGGTAAAAAATAGTACTTTATCTTCCAGATACCTTTTCTTGATCCGTGGCAATGCAATATCGCAAGAGTAATCTCTTGTCAGGAGTTCATCAATAAACTCATCAACATGCGTCAACGTGAATTCTGATACAAGTCAAGTAAGGTAGATATAAATTAGGATGACACAGAAAATTATGATCTATACAAAGACCATATTATGAGGAAATAAAAAAGGTCAAAAACCTTACTTCCATCATTAAGCTTAAGCCTCAGTTTTCTGTAATCATTGTACAATGGTTCGAGGTAATGATACACGTCAACATCTGTCCCTGTGAGCCGCAAATAAAAGGCACCTAGCACACGAACATATCTGCAAGCAAAAACAAGTGATGCCGGAGTTTTATTCGCGAAAGCAAGAAAGAAAGAAATCTGACAACAAATGACATCAACATGTAATCTTCTTTTTGAACCTGAAATTGAGTAGATTTTATTTATAAATCCCGATTCTAAGAAACTCGGACACCACTACCGTTTCATTAACAAATGATAATAGAATTTTATTTTCACGGAATCCTGCGGGCACAGGCAGATAATTTGCAATCGAACGACAGTAAAACAAAACAAACTAGCTAACAATTAGCATAAGTTCGAAAGTTCAGTCACTTCCAATTCCATAAGCTCAATTGAATGAATCCCAACCCACTACTGTCACAACCGAAATGCAGAAAAGTAGAAAAATACTTGTATTCGGGGTTTTTGATAAATTCAACGACGATTTCCTTGTCGGGCTGAATCTGGAGCATCTTCATGACAAGGCAGATGAAAGGGGTGGGCTTCCGGTTCCCTCCGTGCGTACCGCCCAGGTGGTCGAGCTCCATGGCCTTGTCGACCAGCGTCTCCGCCGTGAGGCCGAAGCATTGCTCCTTCCAGTAAGTGTTTTGATAAATCTTGGAACGCAAAATCTTTTCTACCAAGTTTTGAGGGTTCGTACCTCGTATGCTCTTGGCCAGAGGATCTGTTCGATTCGCCATTTGGGAAATTTCCCAAACCCTAAAACCTACGAACCAGAGATTATTTGACTATTTTATATTCGATCATCAATGGTTGTTCACATGTATTTATTTATCTCACATATTCTTATTATTATTTATTCCAATTCCAACTAAATAAAGTAGTGTATTTCCCTTTTGTTTTTTTTTTTCAACTTTTCTATATATTTTTTAAAAATTAGAGAATATATTATTATAATTGGTCCATTTTCCCAAACTTAAAATCTTGTTGTCAGATTATATACAAGTCATCGACAATAACTTTTTCTATTTAAATATATATTATAAATCCTAGAAAATTCAAAATCGGAATATAGATATCTATATATAGTAGTTAAAATATAGCTTAAGTAAATTAAAATAAAAGTACTCAATGGGGTTGATGTAGAACCCAAAATCAGTACACATATAACTCATGCTTTTATTTAATTGTTAAATCTTTTATTTAAGTTTAAAATGATTTTTAGTGATGCATGACCTGTTTAAATAGCATTATTTTAAATTATGTATGTTTTTGTGATGCACGTTAAAATGTTTTCTCGAGTTTCATGTTTCAGGAGATTATTCGATGCGGAATCGAGGAAAAGAGATCGGTGACAATTTTGGTAATTTTAAAATGCCGTATTTTATTTTAAGTTAAGAATGGGGCATTTTAAATGATTTATTCATTCTAGTCAATAGTCAAGGGTAAACTTTTGACTAACATTGTTGTTTGTAAACCATATTAGCTAGGTAAACCAAACAAAACAAATCATGTGTGATGAAGCTCGTCCGAGAAAATATTTGTAGGGAAAATTGAACTCATGACCATTGTCCAAATACTCACCTAGTCCAACTTCTCGGATACCGTCGAGAGGCTGCTCAAGGCTTGCTTTTGCTTGGACGCAAGTTGAACCTGTAAATTTGAGCATCGTGATTCAATAGAAATGTGAGTGATTGAGAAACATCACTCTTAAAATAATCGAACTAGGTGGCTTTAATTCCTCTACAACAAAAGATGATACATAGGTAACTTATATAATTATATTATGTAGTTATAAATATATCAGTGCAAGCTTTTTTGTGTATTTTTTTGTTTAATGTCATACATTGAATTTTAAAACTTGAATACTCGTTTATCAAACAGTGCGCTGGATGTGGGTCGACCAAATTTGGCTACTCCAATGCACCCTTAACTTTTTGCGAAATTCAGGCAGTGTACCCCATGCAGGGACAGCAAAAAATGATCGAACCAGCGTGGACCACGCTGCCTGGATCGCAGCGCCCCTAGCGGTGGGGTGGCCATTGCCTGGAAATTCCCAGGAAGCTTCTTTGCACGCTTTGAGTCCGGGTTCGAACTTTGAACGTCGGTTCTATCGTTTCGAGTTTTTCTTAACTTTTTTGCTTAATTTTCATTCATTAAACCTACGAATTTGAACCATTTTTATTATTCTTTACACATAAAAAATTATAATTTTTTTAAAAAATATATAAGGGTTGAACCGGATCCGCACCTGGCTGTTAATCGGGACTGAGTCCGGAACTGAACAATCGGTTTCAGAACCTGAACCGTAATCGTAAACGTCGACAATTAAGGCCAAGGGTCGAAATTTTCCCGACCCTAACACATTGGTCCAACTCAAACCCAGACCCAACCCGTGGCCATATCTAAAGACACATATCCGTAAAGATTGGGCATCAGTTTTTGCTTCAATCATGGTGATTCCCTGCAGCAACATAGATTAAAATTTATGATTAATAACGTTGACTGCCTTTGTGATTCATGATCATTTAAAAAAAAAAACCAAATGAATTTAAATATAATAACAACCTACTCAAAAAATTTACTTCTTACATATCACCCCTCCATTAAAAAATTTAATAAAAAATATTTTATTGGTCAAAGATTTACAGAAAATTCCAAATTATAATAAATTTATAACATTTTTATTTCTATTTTATGTGTTTTTTATTCTAAGCTACGATAAGCAATTAAACAAGTTTCTCATCCTCTACAAGAAATTATTATTGTAATAACATTTAATATGTCTAAATAATTTTTTTAATTTTTACTCATCTCATGTATTATTTTCAAAAGAAATATATTGTTATACATCTTGATGCATGAAACGAAACATAATTATGACAGGTGTTACTAAAAGAATGGTTAAGTTGTGAGGAGGAGTCTATAAATATGGATGGACACGACCTGACGACATTTCAATCAAAAATGTATTGCATTTATTTTACCTGGAAACAAGATGAATTATAAAAAATAAAGACTTAAATATATTGTATATAAGATGGAAATTTTACTTACTCTTGTGCCTTTTGACTGACATGATAGGTATAAAAAAATTACGTACTGAGATCTAAAAAAAGTAAATAAAAAATTGAAACAAAGGTAAAACGAGAAGTCAGACTAAATTTGGTCAAAATCTAACTAAAATAGACTAAATCGATATATTAAAGACTAAATAAAGAATACGTCAGAACATTAAATACTAAATACATTTGAAATTCAAGTCACACCTATGTACTAGTATTTCTGTGTTCATTCACACCCTCTGTGCATAATGTGAATTTTCGCAATAGCCTTGATAAATAATATAAAATCAACGTTATTTACCAACAAAACTTTCATAATTTAATTATTTTTTTTACAGATTTAACCGTTTTAAGGGTTTGTCGAGTCGTTGTTAAATTTGTTTACCAAGTGGAAACGATCAACATCCTCAATGTATTGCTAGATCACTAAAGACATGAATATCACGATTTCTCTCTATATAAATAATAATCAGATTATGGCATTTTTCTTCCTCTCCTCTTACCTCATACATTTGACAAAAATTCAATGAAACGATCTCACGGGTCCTATTTTGTGAGACGAATCTCTTATTTGGGTCATCCATGAAAAATTATTAATTTTTATGCTAAAAGTATTATTATTTTTTATTTTGAATATCTGTAGGGTTGACCCATCTCACCGAAAAAAATTCATGAGACTGTTTCACAAAAGATCTACCTCATACATTTATCAATTCACAGTTCATATGAAGAGTAAATGCATATATCACTTTGCAATAATACTATATATTTCTAAATTATCTTCAAAACTATTTTAATTTGTGATTAACTAAAAATTAATAATTTTTAGAACTTTCACCTTGGGAGCAAAAAAAAAAGTCATCCATCAAGCTCGATCAGTACACATTACAAGTTGTTGAATATAATATTCATCCATTATTTTTCTACCAAACCCAAATTCATGAAACTAGCTCTTCATTTCCCAACACAAAAATAAGGCCAAGATCGATATGAAGCCTCACGCCGTTGTTATTCCATATCCAGCACAAGGCCACATCGCCCCTGTCCTAAAACTAGCCAAACTGCTGCACCACCGGGGCTTCTTCATCACCTTTGTCAACACCGAATTTAACCACAACCGTCTGGTTCGAGCTCGAGGGCCCCAATCCGTCGCGGGTCTCGAAGATTTCCAGTTCAGGACGATCCCCGATGGGCTCCCGCATTCCGACAAGCACGCAACACAAGACATACCGCAGCTCTCTGATTCACTCACGAGGAATGGCTTGCCTCCTTTCTTGGAACTCGTCAAGAATCTCGACGAGTCGCCCGATTGTCCTAAGGTGAGCTGCATAGTGTCCGATGGGGTGATGAGCTTCACTCTTGATGCTGCGGAGCAGCTCGGGATTCCTGAGGTTGTGTTCTTTACTACTAGCGCTTGTGGCTTCATGGGATACTGTTGCTATGTTGAACTTGTGGAAAGAGGGATGTTTCCTCTTAAAGGTAAGAAGGATTTATATATGGCAAAATTAAATATTTTTCTAGATGGGCTATCTCTACACTTTTTGGCACATTAAATTGGAAGTGCTTTTTAGTTAGTCCCGATGTAATGGTTGGTTAATATTAACAAGTGAAGCGACAGATGGATATCTTGAAACCGAGCTATAATTGGTAAGATTAACATTAATTTTAGTTTCTTGGTGTCGCAGATGAAAGTTACTTGACTAATGGATATCTTGAAACCAAGCTGGATTGGGTGCCGGGGATGAAGGATATCAGACTAAGAGACTTTCCAAGCTTCATTCGATCCACCGATCCCGATGAAATTATGGTTCATTACAATATTTTGCAGACCAAAAACGCCTCCCGGGCCAAGGCAGTGATAATCAACACCTACGACGAATTGGAGAAGGAAGTACTGCACGCCATCGGGCAGAAATTCGATCGTGTCTGCACCATAGGTCCACTCCAATTGCTCGAACGGGTCGTCAAGAGGCCGGAGGTGAAGTCCATCGGCTCGAGTTTGTGGAAAGTAGACGACGAGTGTATCAACTGGCTCGACCAGAGAGCACCGAATTCCGTGCTGTACGTGAATTTCGGCAGCATCACGGTCTTGTCCCCTGAACAACTGCTGGAGTTCGCGTGGGGGCTTGCGAATAGTAATCAGAATTTTCTATGGATCATTAGACCGGATATGGTCAGTGGGGATGAGGCGATTCTCCCCAAGGAGTACTCAAAAGAGGTTAAAGATCGTGCCATGATGGTGGAGTGGTGTTCCCAAGAACGAGTGTTGGCTCACCCCTCGGTGGGCGGTTTCTTGACGCATTCGGGTTGGAACTCGACCATCGAATGTATATCAGAAGGTGTACCGATGATCTGCTGGCCGTTTTTCGCTGAGCAGCAGATGAACTGTCGATACGCGTGCACCGAATGGGAGATCGGATTGGAGATCGAGGGGGACGTCGAGAGGGAGAAGGTGGCAAATTTGGTTAAAGTTTTGATTGATGGGGAGAAGGGGAAGGAGATGAGGAAAAAGGCTTTGGAGTGGAAGGATAAATCGCAGTTGGCTGCTAAGCCTGGTGGCTCTTCTTACCATAATTTGGAGGTTTTGATCAATGAGATTCTTCTCATGAATTAAGACCAAATTTGGATGTTCCATTTTAGTTTCTTTGAAGCCTTTTTCTCGTACATGGACATTTCTTCGATTTCGATGTGTTTAAATTTGGTGTGGAATAAATATTTGTTTTTAATGAAAAGGAGAGAAATATTATTAATCAGCCGATGAACGACGGAGGAAGTAATCACGTGGTTCTAAAATTTTACATTTGAATAATGATGATAGTGATCACTTACAAGAAATAACAGAGTGCCAAGGCGAAATTAAACAAATCTCCACTCATTTACTCCTAACATAAAACATAATTTTGGGAGGAAGATGGGTGAAAGATATGTCGAAAAATGCTATTAGAAGAGTTTTGATAAAGTAGATTTGAAAATAATGAATGAGTAAATTTCGTGGCTTCCTTTGGTATACGTTCTAATTTACCATGTCTCGAGAAAATCTCTGATTTAATCAACGTGCAAAATATAAAAAAAAAAAAAAAAAAACAGAGACCTTTTTGAATATTTACTCAATCACCATAGGCCTCACATGTTCTTATGTAGGGCCTCTGAAAGCCACAAATCCAATGAGTGTACTCCATCGCGCGTGGGGCTTTTTTAAAAAATATTATTATTTAAAAAATAATTCATTAAAATATTGTGAGACAGAGAAGGTTGTAAAAGTGATGCTTTCCCGGATTTTATTTTATTTTAATTTTTTTTAAAAAAAGAAAAACAAGTGGTCACGAATTATTAGAAGACCTTCGTGTGACACTGGGGGCATCGTTATTATCACCATTAACTAATTCTCTCGAGATGAAAAATTACTTGCGTCGTATTATGATATGTCAAACTAATTTATATATTTTAATTTGATGTATTTTATGCAAGATTTGATTACATATTGATCCTATCGTCAGTAGTTTTCGTACTTGTTGTGATAATATTTATTAAATGTCTACGATTTTTTACATGATATAGTAAGTTTATTGATGCGATCCTGGTGAAATGAACGAGCAGGGTCCGGTGCTCCACCGGATCTGCTATCAAAATAATAAAGGAAACTGAGCAAGGACTATATATGTGATGAAGATATATCTCTGCAATATGGCTTCAGCTATAACCTGCAAACAAGAAAAGAACTCGTGAATGGGCGCCGGAGGGGGTGTCCGGCGTGGCCACTCCGATGCTTAAGTCAGCAGGTGAAGATGATAACCAGTGTTGCTTAAATAAAAGTAAAGGCTACTGGTGTAAATATGTGTGTTAACATGTGTTGGTGAATGAATCATTCTCCAGAACTAGAGAAGAAGAGGAAGCCAAAGTCCCCCAGATGAATTACATACCTGCTATTTATAGGAAGGAAAATCAAGAATTACCTCGATTTACGCATACAACTACCACTCATAGCCTTTGATGTTGACTTCCTGTCAAGCCACTCTACTCTTCCATCATGTCACATAATAGGATTCAATCAGGTGCGCTTCTCGAGACAAGATCTTATCTTCTGAACCACTCGAGTGCGGCACTGTTATCGAGGTGCCCGGGTAGGATGCCTCCCGGGAGATTTATACAAGAGCCCGAGCGTCTGTTTACTCGGGGAATAGAGCCCGGGCTTGCACCTGCCCGGCTTCAGAAGAATCCATCCTGCAGATTAACCCAGATTTGGGCTATCCACTTAGCATCCATGACCCGGGCTATCCTAAGAGTATCATTTATATTGAAACAGTATAATTTTTTAACATAAACCAAATTGAAAATAATACAACACTTAATGAAGCAAATAAATCAAAACACTTGATATTCTAATATTTATAAGACAATTGAATACTGAACCTCACGAAAGAATAAAATTTATTTAATACTCTTATAAAATGCGAAATCGGCGTTGCGAACATAAGTATTTGCCATAATAACTCCACCTTCTCACGTGCACCTAAATTCATGAGAACAATTATTTATTACTAAGTAATTTTATAACAAAAATTATAATTACATTAATCACTTCACATGATATCAAGTAAAAATAATGAAGAACACGTTATTATAGATTTTTTACCTCCCACATTGTCTCTCTTTCAATGATGGTTGATCCATCTCATTTATTATGTGTGTCATGCAATCTCTACAAACCTACCTCTTTTCTTGCCTTATGCTATTGTGTTGTAATTGGAATGTTGGTTCATCCCAGTATTGTCATCATGAACAGGGTAGAATCTTTCATCATATGTGTTCACGTATTCGCTCGGTGTAAACCATGGTTGTACAAGCTGTGCGGGATTTAATCCAAACCATTTTGCTGCTGATATAACATATGAACAAGGAATTCTAAATATTGTCCATTTACCACACGTGCAATCACGTGTAGAAATGTTAACAGCTTGTATGTGATGCTAACGACCTGGTCTTGCTCCTTTGGTCAAATTTTATTACTCGATGTTCAATTGTAGAAATGTTAACAGCTTGAATGTTCAATTGATTTTTTTTTACCATCATTTTATTACTTCGGGTTCTGCGTTGAATGAAATAGTGAACGCATCGTTGTAAGGTCAACTCTACTATTGCAGTTTTAATGAGACGTCGAACCCCTTTCAACACACCATTAATACACTCAGACATGATCGTCATCATTATCACTGATCTCCATACATCCACCATCATGGGCCAATGACCAGTTTTCCTTTGGGATGTTTGGCAAATAAGTGAAAGTTGCTGCATTATTTGTTCTGATTGATTTCATTGTAGCATTAAATTTTCCTATTTGGTGTTGCGTCCCTGCTTTCCAACATAAGTCCTTCAAATGAATGTCTTTGAACTTACTGTTGAAATTCGAGCTTACATGCCTCGAACAAAAACGATGAACACCACGGGGAAGCTTGAAGTCAGGGAGATCTTACACTGCACTTGTCATACCCGCATGTCTATCAGATATAAGGCACACACCTCTACACCCTTTGATAACATGTCATGCAACATTACTTAGGAACCAATGCCAAGACTCATAATTTTCTTCATCAACAAGCACAAATGCTAGAGGCAAGACCTGTTTATTGGCATCCAAGGTAACTGCTATAAGTAGTTTGTGCTTATACTTGGTGTACATATGGGTACCGTCTATACTGATTATGTTGCGACAAAGTCGAAAACCATCTATACATGGTTTGAAGGCCCACAATACAAAGTTCAAAATTTTATGTGGTTGGTCATATGATCGAAGGTGCTTCCACTCTACAATAGTTCCTGGATTGTACTTCGACAAAGAACCCATATATTTAGGAAGCAAAGTTACAGAGCTTTCCCAAGTGTCATAGACGATCTCCACCGCTCGCCTTAAACTCTGTCATGCATTAACATACAATATATCATACCCATATTTTGCTTTTATACTTTCTCGCATATACTTGATCTCGTATGCAGGATCACAACGTACGATTCCCAAAAGTGTACTGGCTATCATGTTGACGTCAAGATTGTGGTGATCTATCCCCACTTGGCTAGATATGAATGTGTGTTCATCATTATATTTTGTGATCATTAAATACCCTGATTTCTTTTTCATTGATGCTCGAAGTCCCTACCCACAATTGCCACCTTCTGACCCGTTCTTGTATTTGACCTTCCAAATTGTCAGAGAACTTTCGACAACAATATATTCACGTCTCAAAACTTGAACAGAAAAATCATTCATTGAAGCTATTAAATCTTGTTTGCTCTTAAAAACCATTTTCACAGCGAGCTCAGGCCTATCAGGATTGTAAAATTTGTTCGTGGTGTTGAAGGAAGAACAAACGAATCTTGAATTTGTTCGTCAAATACTTCATTGAAAAATTGGAGAATTTCACGTAAATGTTGCTCTGGTGCATTAGGAAAGTTCTCTGTCATGGTAGCTCCAGACATCAGGACACGCGACGATGTGCCTTCATTTGCATTGTCAACATAGTCATTATCTTCTCCGTCAATTGATATAGCATATAAAAATCATCATCGTTATTCATGACATGATGAGATCCGGGATATGATGAACCTGTAGCAGTCGAGACTTCTAGCAAAAACCTAGGCTTGCTACCCACCCTCATTTTCAAAAATTTAGACCGAAACCTAGGGTTTGGAAAAGCTGTAGCAGCCGAGACTTCTAGCAGACCTAAGAGGGATTTTTTGAAGATTTTGGAAGAATAAAGTGTAGGAAAGTCGTCTCCCAATCGTCTCTACCATTCTCTCGCACCAAATATCGAGTTCTGAGTATTTTAAATCACAAAATCACGCCCTGTACCTTTGTTTTCTCATCATTCACAGCATAATACGTATTTTTGAATTATCTTTCATGGTATACGATAGATCTAATGTTTTATTTATGTTTTGATCGAATATGCATGGAAAAACCTTTTTTTCTTCCCTTGAGGCTCACGTTTTTGGCATGGTTTGAAGGAGGCTTCCAGGTTCAGTGTTTAGGTGTTGAATCACAGCAGGTTTGAAGGTTTTTAATTGCTGGAATCGAATATAGATCAAGCCATGTAGAGGGCCGATCGGATCATAAGGTTTTGGGGACGTTTTTAGCTCGATCGGGTAGGGGAAGAGGGACAGCTGTGCATGGGCTCGTTCCAGGCATTGTTTCAGGTTCTGATGGGTCTGAGTAAGGTCTCGGTGTTCCATGGTTGCTGGTCGAAAGGGCTATCACCGTGGGCTAGAGGCTAGGTCGCACGAGTTAGGGGTTGGGGCGCGTGGGTGTGTTTCTACGTGCTTGGCTCTCTTTGGGTGGTTCAGGCAGGTGCTCAGGGGTTTCATCTTGGTCCTAAGTTGGGTGGTTAGGGCCTGGTCTTGATGGCTTGGGGCTAGGGCCGATGGTTAGAGCCTAAGGGTTCGAATTAGGATTTCAGTTGTTGTGCAGAAATTTTCAACGGGTTAGGTCAAGGTTCCAAGGGTCATAAAGGGTTTGATTGGTGCTGTATAAGGCCTGGTTATACATTGTTAAGCTATGGTTTAAGTTTGGGAAAAACTGATTGAGTTTCAGGTTAAAACCGGTACTCCGGTCCAAGTTTTAAAACGAATTATGAAACTTAGTTAATGGGCTTGGGTTATGTCTAAGAAGGATTAAAAGTGTGTTTTACGATGTTTTGGTAAGTTTGAATGGATTCGGGTTGAAGTTCTAAGGTCCAAGAGTAAAATGATCAAGTTAGTGTTTCAGAGGCAAAATGGTCATTTTATACTTGAACAAGGTTAACAGTCCTGGCATTGTCCTCATAATTGAAAGTTTATGTATAAAAATGTTTATCTTGAATGAATGTGAATTTTTATGTAAAATGGTAAAGAATACGTTGCATGCTTGCTTTCAAAAAAATGTTATATGCATGAATTTTTATAAGTGATGGATATGATAAATATTTTGAAGGGGTGATTTGATTGTGACTAATATGAATACGAATACAAAATAATACAATGACATGTAAGGCCAATGTTCAGTTGACGAGTGATAGTGTCGCTAATGTCCCCATCACCTGGTACCATTGTAATAGTAAGATTGATCAATCGACAAACAGCTAATATAAAAGTCATAATTAATGATCTCATTTCATCTAAGGGGAAAACGTATATGTACATGATGTCAGGAAATGATTATGTTTATGTTTATGTAAGATCATGAAAGTTATGATACTTACAGTACTTTCACTGTTGCATATTATGTATATGTGTATTTTGTTATCGTTGTTAAGGTGTGTTTGATGCAGGTGAGAATGAGGAGACAGGGGGTGCCGATGATTGATCTGATTGAACTGGTGGAGTACGAGAACCCGAGGACCTTGCGTTATTTCCGCAAATATGATCTTTGAGGATATGTTTAAGCTGCATTTTAAAACAGTTTATGATTTCAATGTGTTTATGGTTTGACATATTGTACCGTCTTACTTGATTCTTTTGTTTTTACACAGTAGACGCGTAGGGTGGTTCATTTCTATGATTTTAACTGCAATGATTTATTCAGTAGTCAAATTTATTTTTAATAGCAACTTTCGAATGTTTATACATATGGGCGTATGTATATGCTTCGGACATTGGCTAGATTTTTTTTTTAAAAAAAGTCAGTAAACGTTTAGGGTCGTTTCAGCGTCTGTCTCACAACCCGTTCTTCTCGGGCACGCTATGGCGAGTAGAAACCTCCGCCCCAGCACGCCTATCTCGGCTTTCATGTCCATAGCACCTGTAAATCAACCCAAACACATGAAAAACAATGTTGATTCCTAACATGTAATAAAAATAACTAAATTTACACGAAATCTCACGACACATGCATAAATGTGATGAAATGACACAATAAAAAATTCAAAAACACCTATCAAGCACAAGGTTGGGATGAAATTTAAAAGTGAGAATGGATTTTTTAAATTTTACAAGAAGTAATGCATATGCATGGATTTTTTTGTAATTTAATTTATTTTTGTAATTTAATAATAACATATAACCCTCTATGTAACCACTCGTAACATTTTTCTTATTATTGAGTTCCTTATATATTTGTATCATTCATTGTATGAGTCAACTCAAATTGATTAGACGTAGAATGAGAATTCCATATTAAAAAATCGAAAAATTAAACATTTTCAAAAAAATAAAACATGTTGTGAAAAGTAAAATTTTATGGTAAAAAGTAAAAATCTCAAACTCTCAAAATTTACCAAACTACACACTTTATAATATTTTTCTCTCTACTCAATTGTGAATTTCTTCACAAATGGTGAGGCTATTTATAGAATTTCTTTACAAATAATCCAAAAATAAAATGCATCATTACCTACATCATCACACACTAATTTTCAATATTTACAACTTTTATTTTCAACATTCAAATATTCAATACACGCATTTTAAATATTATTTTTCAACACTCTCCCTTGTGATGATGATCATAATGATTGTATTCATTACGTGTTTTTATACTGCCTCGTTAAAAAACTTACTAGGAAAAACCTATTGGTATAAAAACCATAGTAAGGAAAAAAGAGTGCAGTCACGTAAACTCCCCCTCATGTTGACATGAACAATTCTTCACAAATTTCGTAGATTGCGCATCCCAATATTATATATGTGCTTTCTGAATATTGTCGTAGGAAGTGCCTTTGTGAAGAGATCTGATGAGTTTTCACTTGATTGAATGTGACGAACATCAATATATTTATTCTTCTCAAGCTCCTTGGTGAATGCGAAAAACTTAGGAGGAATATGTTTAGTTCTATCGCTTTTTATGTATCCTTCTTTCATTTGAGCAACACATGCAGCATTACCTTCATACAGTATCACAGGCTTCTCGTCGAATGATAATCCGCATGAGATTTGGATATGTTGGGTCATGCATTTTAACCACACACATTCACGGCTTGCTTCATGTAGTGCAATAATTTCGGCATGATTTGATGAAGTTGTTACGAGTGTTTGTTTCTGTGAACGCCAAGAAATTACAGTGCCTCCACGAGTAAATACATATCCAGTTTGGGAACGTGCATTGTGTGGATCAGATAAGTATCCAACATCAGCATAACCAATTATACTTGGATTAACATCTTTTGAATACAAAAGTCCCAAGTCTGTCGTTCCTCGTACATAACGGAATATATGTTTAATTCCGTTCGAGTGTCTCTTTGTTGGATATGTGCTAAATCTTGCCAACAAATTTACAGCAAAAGATATATCAGGCCTTGTACAATTTGTAAGATACATAAGGGCACCGATAGCACTTAGATATGGTACTTCTGGACCAGGAATATCTTCATCATCTTCACATGGACGGAATGGATCTTTTTCTATGTTTAATGATCTAACAACCATTGGAGTACTTAAAGGATTTGATTTATCCATATTAAAACGTTTAAGGATCTTTTCTGTATAATTTGTCTGGTGAACAAATATTCCACATTCTTTTTGTTCAATTTGTAAACCCAGACAATACTTTGTTTTTCCAAGATCCTTCATTTCAAATTCTTCCTTCAAGTATGAAACAACTTCTTGAATTTCCTTATTCGTTCCAATGATGTTTAAATCATCAACATATACAGCAATAATTACGCATCTGGATGTTGTTTTCTTAATGAAAACACAAGGGCATATTGAATTATTTACATATCCCTTTTTCATCAAGTGATCACTTAGTCGATTATACCACATTCGACCGGATTGTTTTAACCCATATAATGATCTTTGTAATTTCACAGAATAACATTCTCTGGGTTTTGAACTTTGTGTTTCAGGCATCTTAAATCCTTCAGGGATTTTCATATATATATATTACTATCAAGTGATCCATATAAGTAAGCTGTAACAACATCCATAAGACGCATTTCTAAATTTTCAAATACCGTCAAGCTAATCAAATACCGAAACGTAATTGCATTCATCACGAGAGAATACGTTTCTTCATAATCAATTCCAGGCTTTTGAGAAAAACCTTGTGCAACAAGTCGAGCTTTATATCTTACTATTTCATTTTTCTCATTTCGCTTTCGAATAAAAACCCATTTGTATCCAACAGGTTTTACACCTTCAGGTGTAAGGACTACAGGTCCAAAAACATTACGTTTATAGCGAATTCAATTCAACCAGGATGGCTTCTTTCCATTTTATTCAATCCTGCCGATTTTTACATTCACCAAAAGATTTTGGTTCATGATTTTCATTATCATTTATGATGTCGATTGCCACATTATAAGAAAATATATCATCAATTTCTTCTATATCTTTTCGGTTTCATATTTTTCCAGTATTAATATAATCGATAGAGATTTCATTATTCTCGTCAGTTTGTGGTTCTGACAGAACATTTTCATCATCATGTGTTTCTTCAGGAACACCATTCTCTATTTTGTGATCATCATGTGTTTCTTCAGGAACATCATTTTCTATTTTGTGATCATCGTGTTTCTCTATGAATTTTCTTTTTCGAGGATTTTTATCCTTGGAACCGACTGGCCTTCCACGCTTCAAGCGTTTAATGATATCATGAGTATCTTCAATTTGTTTCTTCGGAATTTCAATTCGAGCAGGGGCATTTGCAGCATGTATATATGATTTAGTTACCCCTTTTGTGTCTACAAATGCATCTGGTATTTGATTTGTTATTCTTTGCAAGTGCACAATTTGCTGTACATCTTTTTCACATTGTTTTGTTCTTGGATCCAGATGTATCAATGATGATACATACCATGTAATTTCCTTCTCGGTATTTTTCTGTTCTCTCCCTAACATTGGGAAGATTTCCTCATTAAAATGACAATCAGCAAAACGTGCTGTGAACACTTCGCCGGTCCGAGGTTCAAGATATCGAATGATTGATGGACTATCATAACCGATATAAATTCCAACCTTTCTTTGAGGTCCCATTTTCTTTCGTTGCGGTGGTGCAATAGGCACATACACCATACATCCAAAAATTCTCAGATGAGAAATGTCTGGTTCTTTACCAAATGCAAGCTGCAATGGGGAGTATTTATGATATGCACTTGGTCTGATGCGAATTAATGAAGCAGCATGTAAAATTGCATGTCCCCATATAGAAATAGGGAGCTTTGTTTTCATAATCATTGGTCTAGCAATCATTTGCAGACGTTTAATCAATTATTCAGCCAATCCATTCTGTGTATGTACATGAGCAACAGAGTGTTTAACAATGATTCCCATAGACATACAATAATCATTGAAAGTCTGGGAAGTAAATTCATCAGCATTATCAAGTCTAATTTTCTTGATTGTATAATCGGGAAATTGATTCCTCAATTTTATTATTTGAGCAAGTAATCTTGCAAATGCATCATTTCGAGTTGACAATAAACATACATGTGACCATCTGCTGGAGGCATCAATCAATACCATAAAGTATCTGAATGGTCCACATGGTGGATGGATTGGTCCACAAATATTACCCTGAATACGTTCAAGAAACATTGGTGATTCAGTTTGGATTTTGGCTGGTGATGGTCTTATAATAAGTTTTCCAAGAGAACATGCTTTACATTGAAACTTATTATTCTGAAAGATCTTCTGGTCTTTCAGCGGATGACCATGTGTATTTTCTATAATTCTTCGCATCATTGTTGAACCAGGATGTCCTAATCGATCATGCCAATTGGTTAATATTGAAGAATTATCAACTACCATGTTTGATTCAATGGGACTTATATGTGTATAATGCAATCCAGTAAGGAGCATTGGTAGTTTTTCAATAACATATTTCTTTCCTGATTTATATGTGATAAGACGCATATACTTCTCATTCCCTTAATTCATTGTTTGAGTATCATAACCATGAGAATATATATCATTAAAACTCAACAATTTTTTTTCGATTGTGGTGAATATAAAGCATCATTGATCAAAAATTTTGTACCGTTAGGTAACAAAAATTGTGCTTTACCACATCCTTTAATCAAGTCTACAGGACCTGATATTGTATTCACCGTTGTTTTTGTTGGTTTTAGTTCCAAGAAATATCTTTTATCTCGGAGGATAGTATGCGTTGTACCACTATCGGGTATGCAAACTTCAGCTTTGCTCATAGTATTTTCCATATTTGAACTTCAAAAAAAATATGCAATGAAATAAAATTACTGACAATACATATGTAAATATAACACATATCATAATTGTACAATAAAACATTATTATATGAATACATGAAAAATAAATTATTGTACATTTATATTCTACCATTATATTGTTCATTTTCAGAGAAATCATTGAGAAAATCTGTAGTATCAATATTGTTCATTTCTATTCCACCAACATATTAATCATTTCCAGAGAAATCATTCATAAAATCAGCAGCATCAAAATGAGTTGAATCACTCAAGCGGTCACTGCGTTCTGTGAAGTTGGTCTCTTTTTCTTTCCCCTTTATCGATTCTTTATAGAGCTTGCAAATGTGCTCAGGGGCTCGACAAATACGAGACCAATGTCCTGGAGTGCCGCATTTGAAACAAGAACTTTCAAATCTTTTCAAGTGATTTTAATTAACACTCATGTTCTCATGATGCATTTTCTGTGGGTGGTTCGTGACGCCCTTTTGAGATGAGTTATAAAAATAACTATCTCTATTCTTTTCAAAACAACGGCCTCGACCACGACCACGACCACGACCACTTCCACGTCCACGTCCACGACCACGACCTCGACCTCGACCAAAACCTTGTCTCTGGATTTGATTTTGGTTTTCAGGTTTAAATTCATTTTTACTCACAACATTTACTTCTGGAAATGCTGTTGATCCAGTGGGTCGGGACTGATGATTTCTCATTAATAGCTCATTGTTCTTTTCCGCCACAAGAAGACAGGCGATGAGTTCAGAATATCTCGCAAATCCACGCAATCTATATTGTTGCTGTAAAGTTATATTTGATGCGTGAAACGTGGAAAATGTTTTTTCAAGCATTTCCGATTCTGTAACCTCATGTCCACAAAATTTTAGCTGCGAGATTATTCGATACATCGCTGAATTATAATCACTGACTTTCTTAAAATCTTGGAATCTTAACATATTCCATTCATCACGGGCGGTCGGAAGTATAACTTCCCTTATATGTTCAAATATTTCTTTCAATCATTTCCACAGAGCCATGGGATCTTTTTCGATGAGATATTCTCATTTTAAACCTTCATCTAGATGTCGACGCAAAAATATTATAGCTTTTGCTTTTTCTTGTGATGAAGATATACAATTTTCTTTAATGGTCTCGCTTAGACCCAATGACTCAAGATGCATTTCCACATCGAGAGTCCATGGCATATAATTTTTTCCCGTGATGTCGAGCGCAACAAATTCGAGCTTTGTCAAATTTGACATGGTGGTACTAAAAAAATTACGATGCATTTTATTAGTTAATGAATATTGCAATACAAAGTAATGGATAAACAACAAGTACAAGCATTTGTAAAAATAAAGAAAACACACGAGGAGGATATTCTCCGATAAATAAAAGACTCGTGAGTATGATAACCAAAATAATTAAAAATAACCTTGAGAAAAACATCTTCTTTTTTCTTCGAAAATGTGATGAAGAATAATTTTTAGATAATAGGAGAAAGTTGGAGTGATTGAAAGAGTTTGTGAGATCATATTTATAGAGCAAAAACTAGCCGTTTTGTTACCGTTTATGACCGTTGGTGTACAAAAAAATAAATGTATGTATTTGTATAATTTTATGATAATAATATGGTGTATATAATATTAGTCATGTTTAAATAATTATGTATATCATATCATATTATTATATTGGGGTGTCTCATAAGTTATTTTGTTTAAAAATCTTAGAGGCTTTTGTACTTGTCGTATCTCTTACCGGGTTAGGTGGGTTAGGCGAGGGGGTAGCTTCGGCAAATCTCCAACCACTCTTCAACGCTTTAAAGATAACGTAGTCAATCAAATAAAAACATTATATTTACTTTTTTTTTTTATGTATTTATACAAATACTGTCTACGATGAGACTACCACGTGCATTCTAATATGGGAATTTAATAATTCAGAATTATTGTATAGCTTTTTCCCTATAAATATGTTGGTATGTAATACAAATATTTTATTTCTATTGGACTTTTTTAAATATTTTATATATATGAACAACTCAGGTATTTACAGCAATTGGGGTGGTGGCGCAGTTGGCTAGCGCGTAGGTCTCATAGCTTCTGAGTTATCCTGAGGTCGAGAGTTCGAGCCTCTCTCACCCCAAAGTTTCCTTTTTATCTTTTTAAAAATATTCACATTTCTAATCTAAAAATTATGTATACTTACTTAACTCTCTCTCTCACCCTCATTCACAAATATAATAAATAAATTACTATTTGTTAAAACTCTATTCCACTGATATTTGGAACAGCTAAAAAATCTCTCTAGGCTCCTCGAGTGCGTAAATGGTTGACGACATCTTTCAAATGGTGAGAAAAAGTTGGCCGATGATTCTGTTCCTAATCGACTAGGATGTAAAATATTTTTATTTTGCAGTACAAAATGTTTAAACATAAGTGAAAAAAATATTATTTATAACTTAGCACAGCTGATTCTAAAATTGTGAGAAATAACTTCGATGAAACTTCATTTTAAAAAAATATAATCTCTAAGTGCATATGAATATTTTCAAATACACATAAAAAATATTTAACTGAAGTTATTTTTCTAACTATTCCGGACTGCTATTCGATACTAGAAAACAAGACATTACACATCAAAAGAAAAATTGTAAAATAATTTCGGTGAATTATTTAATTAAAAAATGATATTTTCGTGTGTATTTCAGCATGTTAAAAAATAAAATAGACCGCACAACGAAGGACAGATAGTGTGTACCAAGTAAGTAGTATTCACACCTGTTCAATGGGGTTCCACATATCATATTTGATACGATCCGGGTGAAATGGAAGAGCCGGGTCGGATGCTCCACCGGATCTGCTATCAATATATGAGAAATAAGAGCAAGACGTCTGGATCAAAAACTTTCTTCCTGAGATATCTGAAAGGATGTGCAACTAAGAAAGTAATCACGTGAATGGGCGCCGGAGGGGTATCCGGCGTGACCACTCCGATGCTTAAATCAGTGAAGGACTCAAGTTGTAAACCAATGTAACCAGGTGATGGTTGTGGTAGTGGTGTGGAAGGTGAGCAATAAATGTGTGTATTTAAGACCTGAATAGGGAATAAATACAAGGAGAGAACCTGTTATTTATAGTAGATGATATAATGATGATCTCGTTCTTTGTGCTGATCATTAATTATAGTAGGACGGCTGATTATACTCTATTGTTCTGACATATCAAATCTCCTACTAGTCACATCCAGCCTACCTGATTTTTTTAACCACTTGTATTAGTGTCAGAGATAGGTCGGCCGCACACACCCTACTTTGTCGGCGTAATTAAATGCAGCACTCATATCGAAGTGGCCCAGGTAGAATGCCTATCGGAAAATTACATGAGAGCCCGGGCATCCAATAACCCTAGGGAGGTTATGTCCCGGGTGTTTCAATGGTCCGGCTTTTGACTGGCCTCTTCACATATTCTCCCTGTCAAGTCATACTCTCAACGTCTCGAGCAGCTTGAGATCCGGATTTCTATTCAGATTGTCGTCTTATTGACCCGGGAATAGTCCATCCTCCTGACTCGAGCACTATCCATGGCTCGGCTCTGTAATAGCCAAGCCTGGTGAACGGTATGGTTTAAGATTTCGTATGATTATTGGCTATTTGGGTAAGTTTAAGTATAGTTTTGATGTTAAGGATGACGATTTATGATTTATAGTATTGTTGATGATAGATGTTGTGTAGTTTGATTGTAGCGTCATTACGATTAAATTTATGATAATTCGTATGTTGAGCCAATTGGTATGAGGCCAATTGGAGTGGTTAGATAAGACATAGAGGTGTAACTTTCTTATTTTGAGTTTTGTTCAAATCATTGTGGAAGGTAAGCCACAAGTGCCTCGAAGTGTGTCGTGTGTTTCGACTTTCCTCCAGTGATACATGTTGGGAGATTTAGCATAACTTTTTACTCAAACCTCCAAATGATCTGAAATTTTGAGAGGTTCAAGAAAAGACATAGAACTACAACTTTGTAGTTTACCATTTTTCCAAATTATGACGGGAAGAGGCGTTTCGGAGATGATTTTTGGAGAAGTTGTGCGCAGAGTGGAGAGCGCACCCGCGCTCTAAAAGATGACCGCACCCGCGGTCTACTGTTTCAAATTTTTGGATGAGTTGCCGAAGTCATAGCGCACCCGCGGTGCATGGGCTAGCGCACCCGCGGTCTGTGAACAGTAAAGTCGTGTTTTTGGTGTTTTAAGGTATAAAATAGGTGGAGACTTCACTTTTCTCTCATTTCTTTCCCATTCTCTCGGTTTCTTCAGAGCAAGGAAGCTAGGGTTCCTTTTCCTTTCATTTCATTCCTTTGATTCAAGCATTTTGTTGGATTATTGAAGTGAGATCAAGATAGTTTTGGGTTCAAGGAAGCTAAGGTAAGCTTTTGGTCTAGTTTATTCTTAGTTTTTGGTGTTGGAGATGATATGGGTTTGTTGATGGTGTTGGTTTATGGATTAATTGATATGGGTTTTTGATTATTGAGATATTGATGGTATTATATATGGTTTATTGTTGTAGGAATTCAACCAAGGGTTTAGATTGAAGGTGTTCTTGTTGGTAGTAGTGGAATTTCATTCTTGTGCTCACATGATAATATATGTATGGTATTTCAATGGTTGCTATTCCCTTCATTTGATTCATGATTATGTATTGATACACTTGTTATATATATTGGAGGCATTTTATGTCTCAATTGTGAAAAAGGGAATACAAGAGAAAGAGTATGCAAAGTGTTTGATAAAATGCCCAAGAGAGAGTTCAAATGTTTTATGGATTGATAGATACATAGTCAGAGATTGCATGCAATTAGTTGATCAACGACCATCTTATATCCCTCAGAGTTGTCGATTTATATCGATGTGATATAGGTACAGAGATAGAGATACTATATAGATATCAATCCAACCAGAGTAAAGAGAAATACCATCGTTATTGTTATTATTGCTATGATATTCATGTTTCAGAATATTCATGTTTCAGAGTTGATGGTATTTAATGCTTTCAAAGCCATGTTTTACAGAATATGCTATGTATCCATTGTTATGTAAGAGTTCCACTTGCTGAGTTTTATACTCATTTCAGTTATTCATGTTATGCAGATAAGAGCGATGGACCAGGACGTTGATTGGAGCCGGGGTCATATGCATATCATAGATGGAAGGAAGAAGATATTTTGATAGCTCTTTGGACATGATCATACAAATGATATTTTGTATTTTGGTTTCATCATTTGATTGATCATGTATATACTTTTGTTTGTAAAAAGTGAATTTATGTGGGTGTCAAGAAAATTTTTAAATCCTTCCTCCCTTCAAAGAAATGTTTATTTAAATTCCGCTGTTATTTTACTAAAACGGGCTAGAGCGTTACATTTAGTGGTATCAGAGCACCGTTATTTGGACCAATGCATATGACTTCGTCTACTTTCAACGGTCCGGGTATGTCTTTGCTTGCATCTATTTATTGTTATCGATTGATATGTATTATGTGAGCACATTGTAGGAGTTATGCCTCATAAGAGAAAGGCTTCAGAGGGTGAGGATAGTTCTTCATCTAGAGTTGTCGATGAGTTCGGCAAGTTATTGAAAGAGCAGGCCAAGGTCCATAGTGAGCAGATCCAGCAGTTGCTCCGTCTGCAAGGTACAGGCCAAGGTAGAGGACAAGGGAGAGGCCAAGCGGCTCAAGCAGTTGGAACCGATGGGATATTTACTGCTTTCAAGAGAATGGATTCGCCTGAGTTTGCAGGAAGCACTGATCCATTGGTGGCATTAGAGTGGATCAAGGCACTTGAGGCTATTTTTGATCATCTTAACTTTGAAGACAAGGACAGAATCAGTTGTGCAGTGTTCATGTTAGTCAAAGCTGCACGCATTTGGTGGAATGCTACCGAGGTAAGTGTGGATGTACCGGCATTGAAGTGGCAGGAGTTCACTGATCTTTTCTATGACAAGTACTTCCCTGATTCACTTCGAGCTCGGAAGGTGACTGAGTTTTTGGAGCTTCGTCAAGGAGGTATGAATGTCGATGAGTATATTCTGAAGTTCGAAGAGGGCTGTCTCTTTGCCCCGTATATTGCCTCCAATGACAAAGACAAGGGTGCTCATTTCATTAGAGGCCTTAGAGCAGAGATCAGAAGGGACATCAATATGTCGAAGGCGGTGACATTCAAAGAGATTGTGGCTAAGGCTTTGTTGGCCGAGCAAGATGAGAAAGATATTGCAAGAGAGAGACAGGCGAGACAGCAGGCCATTGCTCAAAGAGGCCAGGGTTCGAATCAAAGAGGAAAGGATCGTTTCAAAGGAAAAGGCAAGTTTGAGTCGAGTCCTAAACCACCAGCAGTTCCATTTGATCCAGAGAGGCCCTTGTGTCCCAAGTGCAGTAGGCATCACAGGGGAGAGTGCAGGTTTGGTTCTTATACTTGCTACCGATGTGGCACTGCAGGCCATATTGCCAAGGATTGTCCGAGAGGATCGGGTAAAGAGAAGGTGCAGGGTCGCATCTTCACCATGACGAAGGAAGGTATAAATCTTGATTCTTCTGTGATCTCTAATACTATTTTAATTTCAGGCAGAGTAGCTACGACATTGATAGATACAGGTGCTACTCATTCTTTTATGTCTGAATTATTTTTGAGATCTTTGGGTATAGTTCCTTCTGTTATTCCCCTCCAGTTTAATGTTGTATTGCCTTAAGGAGATGTGTTGTGCCCGACGTCTATTGTGTATTCATGTTCTGTTCAAATTGATGAGCGAGTGGTTTATGCCGATTTGATTGTTATTCCGATGGTTGCGTTTGATATTGTACTTGGCATGGATTGGCTATCAACTTACCGTGCAGTGATTGATTGCGTTGCCAAGACAGTGAAATTTGCAGATGATGCAAATAAGGAAGGTATGCTTGCCAGTACAGGTACTTCGCTGGTTTTTCCTTTTATTTCGTGTCTTGAGGCTAAGAAGTTGTTGTTTAGAGGTTGTGATGGGTTTTTGGCTTCGATTGTTGATATGGATGGAATTGTGAAGTTGAATATTGATGATATTGATGTTGTGAGAGAGTTCCCTGATGTTTTTGAGGATGATGTGTCGGGTTTACCGTCGGACAGAGATGTAGAATTTGTGATTGATCTAGTTCCAGGTACGGTTCCTATTTCTAAGGCTCCGTATAGAATGACCCCTACAGAGATGAAAGAGTTGAAGGCGCAGTTGCAGGATCTTTTGGATAAAGGTTTCATTCGGCCGAGTTCTTCGCCTTGGGGAGCTCCGGTTCTTTTTGTTAAAAAGAAAGATGGGTCTTTGCGGTTATGCATTGATTATAGAGAAATCAACAAAGTGACGATTAAGAATAAGTATCCGTTGCCACGGATAGACGATCTTTTTGACCAATTGCAAGGGGCTACAGTGTTTTCGAAGATTGATCTTCGATCTGGCTATTATCAGTTGAAAGTTAGGGAGTCTGATATCCCTAAGACGGCGTTCCGGAGCAGGTACGATCATTATGAATTTCTGGTTATGTCGTTTGGTCTGACTAATGCTCCTTCAGTCTTTATGGATCTGATGAACCGGGTGTTCAAGCCGTATTTGGATAGCTTTGTCATTGTTTTCATCGATGACATTTTGATCTATTCCAAGAACAGAGAGCTTCATGCAGAGCACCTCAGAGTTGTTCTTCAGTTGTTGAGAGAGAAGAGGTTGTATGCTAAGTTGAAGAAATGTGAGTTCTGGTTGGAGCAGATTTCTTTCTTAGGCCATGTTGTCTCGAAGGATGGTATAGCTGTTGACCCAGTAAAGATTGAGGCGATTCAGAAGTGGTCTATTCCTACCACTGTATCAGAGGTACGCAGTTTTCTTGGTTTGGCGGGTTATTATCGTCGTTTTATTTCAGATTTTTCCAAGATTGCCCTGCCGTTAACCAATCTGACGAGGAAGACTGTGAAGTTTGAGTGGTCCAATGATTGCCAAAGTTCATTCCAAGAGTTGAAAGATAAGTTGACGTCAGCTCCTGTACTTTCTTTGCCCAGTGGTTCAGAGGACTTTGTTGTTTATACCGATGCGTCGAAGAAGGGTCTTGGTGCAGTGCTGATGCAGCGTGGGAAAGTTATAGCTTATGCTTCTCGCCAGTTGAAGGACTACGAGAAGAATTATCCTACGCATGATTTGGAGCTAGCAGCAGTGGTTTTCGCCTTGAAAATCTGGAGACATTATTTATATGGCGAAAAGTGTGAAATTTTCACGGACCACAAGAGTTTGAAGTATTTGTTTTCTCAGAAAGAACTCAATATGCGACAGAGGAGGTGGTTAGAGCTTGTCAAAGATTATGATGTGACGATTAGTTACCACCCAGGGAGAGCGAATGTTGTAGCAGATGCTTTGAGCCGTAAGTCAAGTTTTTCTTTGAGTTCTTTGATTCAGAAGCCGTTGTTGTTAGACTTGCAAAGAGAAGAGATAGCTTTAGTAGTACCGGGAACCATTGCTCGCTTTTCAGCGTTGGTCATTCGGGCTACATTGACAGACAGGATCCGTAGAGAGCAAGCCAATGATGTACAATTGACAGAGATGAGAGCTAGAGCAGAGGAGAGAGGTAATTCAGAGTTTGGGATGAATAGAGATGGTTTGTTGACATTCAGAGGTCGTATATGCATTCCTATTGGGGATGATATTTGGCGAGATGTTTTGACAGAGGCACATACCATGCCATATTCGATACATCCAGGTAGTACCAAGATGTATCAGGATCTTCGTAGACTCTATTGGTGGCCAGGTATGAAGAAGGATATTGCCATGTTTATTTCTCAGTGCCTAACTTGTCAGCAGGTGAAAATTGAACATCAGAGACCTGCTGGGACATTGCAGTCATTGCCGATTCCTCAATGGAAATGGGAGCACATTACGATGGACTTCGTGACTGGTCTTCCCAGAACGCTGAAAGGTTTTAACTCTATTTGGGTTATTGTTGATCGGTTAACCAAGTCAGCGCATTTTCTCCCAGTTAAGACGACGTAGTCCATGAACCAGTATGCCGAAGAGTATATAGCAGAGATTGTTAGACTCCATGGTGTTCCTGTGTCGATTGTGTCTGATCGTGACCCTAGATTTACTTCAGAGTATTGGAAGAGTTTGCACAGAGCCTTGGGTACACGGTTAGCATTCAGTACAGCATATCATCCCCAGAGCGACGGTCAATCAGAGAGAGTTATTCAGATTTTAGAGGATATGCTCAGAGCTTGTACTATAGACTATCCAGGTAGTTGGGATTCCAAATTGTCTTTAGTTGAGTTCACGTACAATAACAGTTACCAAGCGACAATCGGCATGGCACCATATGAAGTGCTTTATGGCCGAAAATGTAGATCTCCCTTGTATTGGGATGAGATTGGTGAGAGGAAGATGTTGGGTCCAGAGTTGGTCCAACAGACAGCTGATGTTGTTACTGTTATTCGAGAGAGGATGAAGACAGCACAGTCGAGACAGAAGAGTTATGTTGATGTGCGTCGTAGGCCGTTGCAGTACCATGTGTTCTTGAAGATAGCACCTCTTAAGGGTGTGATGCGGTTTGGCAAGAAGGGAAAGTTGAGTCCGAGATTTATTGGCCCATTTGAGATCTTGGATAGAGTTGGTGATCGAGCCTACAGGTTAGCCCTACCGCCAGATCTTGACAGAGTTTACAATGTTTTTCATGTATCTATGCTCAGGAAATATATTGCGAATCCTTCCCATGTTCTTCGTCACGAGCCATTGGATTTGACGCCGAATTTGACTTACCAAGAGATTCCGATCCAGATTCTGGATCGCAAAGATAAAGTATTGAGAAACAAAGCGATCGGCATTGTTAAAGTCCTTTGGAGGAATCATTTGATTGAAGAGACCACGTGGGAACCAGAGGACGAGATGAAAGAGAAGTACCCTGAGTTGTTTGCGCAGTGACGTCAATTTCGAGTACGAAATTCCTCTAAGGAGGGGAGATTGTAATAGCCAAGCCTGGTGAACGGTATGGTTTAAGATTTCGTATGATTATTGGCTATTTGGGTAAGTTTAAGTATAGTTTTGATGTTAAGGATGACGATTTATGATTTATAGTATTGTTGATGATAGATGTTGTGTAGTTTGATTGTAGCGTCATTACGATTAAATTCATGATAATTCGTATGTTGAGCCAATTGGTATGAGACTAATTGGAGTGGTTAGATAAAACATAGAGGTGTAACTTTCTTATTTTGAGTTTTGTTCAAATCATTGTGGAAGGTAAGCCAAAAGTGCCCCGAAGTGTGTCGTGTGTTTCGACGTTCCTCCAGTGACACATGTTGGGAGATTTAGCAAACCTTTTTACTCAGACCTCCAAATGATCTGAAATTTTGAGAGGTTCAAGAAACGACATAGAGCTACAACTTTGTAGTTTATCATTTTTCTAAATTATGACGGGAAGAGGCGTTTCAGAGGCAATCTTTGGAGAAGCTGTGCGCAGAATGGAGAGCGCACCCGCGCTCTAAAAGATGACCGCACCCGCGGTCTACTGTTTCAAATTTTTGGATGAGTTGCCGAAGGCATAGCGCACCCGCGGTGCATGGGCTAGCGCACCCGCGGTCTGTGAACAGTAAAGTCGTGTTTTTGGTGTTTTAAGGTATAAAATAGGTGGAGACTTCACTTTTCTCTCATTTCTTTCCCATTCTCTCGGTTTCTTCAGAGCAAGGAAGCTAGGGTTCCTTTTCCTTTCATTTCCTTCCTTTGATTCAAGCATTTTGTTGGATTATTGAAGTGAGATCAAGATAGTTTTGGGTTCAAGGAAGCTAAGGTAAGCTTTTGGTCTAGTTTATTCTTAGTTTTTGGTGTTGGAGATGATATGAGTTTGTTGATGGTGTTGGTTTATGGATTAATTGATATGGGTTTTTGATTATTGAGATATTGATGGTATTATATATGGTTTATTGTTGTAGGAATTCAACCAAGGGTTTAGATTGAAGGTGTTCTTGTTGGTAGTAAGTGGAATTTCATTCTTGTGCTCACATGATAATATATGTATGGTATTTCAATGATTTTAATGTGCTATTCCCTTCATTTGATTCATGATTATGTATTGATACACTTGTTATATATATTGGAGGCATTTTATGTCTCAATTGTGAAAAAGGAATACAAGAGAAAGAGTATGCAAAGTGTTTGATAAAATGCCCAAGAGAGAGTTCAAATGTTTTATGGATTGATAGATACATAGTCAGAGATTGCATGCAATTAGTTGATCAACGACCATAGGCTTATATCCCTCAGAGTTGTCGATTTATATCGATGGGATATAGGTACAGAGATAGAGATACTATATAGATATCAATCCTACCAGAGTAAAGAGAAATATCATCGTTATTGTTATTATTGCTATGATATTCATGTTTCAGAATATTCATGTTTCAGAGTTGATGGTATTTAATGCTTTCAAAGCCATGTTTACAGAGTATGCTATGTATCCATTGTTATGTAAGAGTTTCACTTGCTGAGTTTTATACTCATTTCAGTTATTTCATGTGATGCAGATAAGAGCGATGGACCAGGACGTTGATTGGAGCCGGGGTCATATGCATATCATAGATGGAAGGAAGAAGATATTTTGATAGCTCTTTGGACATGATCATACAAATGATATTTTGTATTTTGGTTTCATCATTTGATTGATCATGTATATACTTTTGTTTGTAAAAAGTGAATTTATGTGGTTGTCAAGAAAATTTTTAAATCCTTCCTCCCTTCAAAGAAATGTTTATTTAAATTCCGCTGTTATTTTACTAAAACGGGTCAGAGCATTACAGGCTCCATGACCCGGGACATCCCGAGATATCATCACTCCCTCCTTAAATAGTCGGGGTAGAGTCGTACTCGCTTTCTCGATTATTCTTGTGCCCGGTCAGGAAAAATCATTTGTCGTTTAGTATCTAAGTCATTGGTGCTGATGCCATGATATTAGGGCTGACGTAAGCCCTATAATTAAAATCTGTCAGACATTTTTCATATTCCGAGAAAAGAATCATTGCGTCGCCTCGATTTCCGAGCCTGTCTTTTCAAATAACCCGCGCGATTTCCCAGGCGAATCTCAATCGTTCATTTTCTTTACGATCAACGGCTCAGATTAGTTCCTTCATCCCTATATATATCCGTAACTTAAGTTCATTTTCACTTTTTCACTTCTCACGCTTTCCTTCGAATTTCATTTCTGCTCCTCCGGCGACGCGTCTTTCCTCAGGCGATCTCCCCGTTACCAGCCACTAGCTACTCCCTTCTCCTCGTAAGTTTCTCTTTACTTCCTACCTCTCGCTTCTTATTCTTTTTCATCATGTCCAATTCTACATCTTCCACTTCTGGTAAAAATGTCAGGATCGGCGGAGGATAACTCCCCGACTCCTTCTGAAAATTCCGTCCACATCTCCATAGGTATCCCCATTCCTTCATTCCGAGTTCTTCCTAAACAAACCAAAGCATCTTCTTCCCGACCTACTGGCCCCCAGGGCAACGGGACCACTGTGGTTTTCCACTAGTGACCTCTAACCTTCGCCCCGGGGCTTCTAATGAAATTAGGTCCCTAGGGTCGATCTCCTCCACCCATAAGATTAGGATACCCGAGCCAAATGATCACCCGGATGCTCCACCCCGGGCTTTCAGACCTTCTTCATAGAACAACTTAAGAGTGGTCTTCGATTCCCCATTCATCATTTCTTCGAGGGGATTGCCCGGTTCTTTGGGCTCCCGATTAACCACCTCCACCCTAATGTCTTTAGGATCAGGGCTGCCACCTTTATTCTTTTCCGTATGAAAAATCTACCCATCAACTCCTCCATCTTTCATTTTTTTTATTCATGTCGCTATAGTGAAGGGGTCTTTTCTTTCATGGCCCGTATGAAGTATCAATTTTTGACAGACATCCATTCCTCCTTGAAGGGATGGAAAA
Organism: Primulina tabacum; assembly: GCF_025594145.1. Classification (NCBI taxonomy): domain Eukaryota; kingdom Viridiplantae; phylum Streptophyta; class Magnoliopsida; order Lamiales; family Gesneriaceae; genus Primulina; species Primulina tabacum. The sequence continues at coordinate 19,178,232 of NC_134550.1, forward strand.
AATTTTTTTTTCTTTTTACAACTCCCAAATCTTCCAACATGTGCCACGGGTTTTCTATCCTCTCTTCCCGAGCAGCCTGAACTCCCCCGAGACTATAAACTTCTCCCTCCTTTCACCCAGTCCTGGGATGATATAGAGGGCCAGTCTTTCCTGTCTTCATTGTTAATTGGGGGGATAATCTGGTGTACTATGGGATCAGGCCCTGGCCTGAAGACCCCGTGGACCAGATGATCGATGAATTTAGCCAGGCTGGGTCACGGGCCGGTAAATTAATTTCCCCTTAATCCTTCTTAACATGTTTTTATTGTTCTAACTCCTCTCTTTGATGCAGCAGAAGAAGAGATGATCAAGGTCAGCCTTCCTGAAGCAGCTGCCAAGAAAAAGGCTGAACAAAGGCAAGCCCGAGCAGAGAAGAAGGCCCGAGAAGCACAAGAAGAAGAACGCTGAGCCCGGGCAGAGCTGAGGCCCGGGAAGAATCTGTCCCTACCAGGGAGGAGGCCACCTCTCTGGCTAGTGAAGAGGACCCGGTTCCTCTAAATCACCGCAAGAGGAAGGCTGTAAGGTCCAAAATTAAGACGACGTAATCCAACGGCATGCAAATCTAGGAATTCTGAAAAAAGGTTAATTAAATTATTTTAATTGCTTACTTGATTATGTGAATATGCATGATTATATATTAAATAGGATTTTATTGTCATTATGCATAAAATTGTATTTTTGAGGATTATTCAAATTGCGATCGAAGAATGGAGACCGACAGCTGAAAAACGTAAAATATTTTTATTAAATAGCTGTTTTTAATTATTTAAAATATGGTTATTGCTTTTTAGTATTTTTGAAAATAAAGGGTTTTGAGGTGATTTTATACGTCGGGACGTAATTTTTATCGCTGTCAGTTTTTCATCAAAAATATGAACTTTTAAGTAACCCGGCTATTAAATTCACCAACCTATTTTTATCAAACCACTTTTATGATCTAATTAAATCATATTTGAGACTAATGGGCTTAATTTAAGTGGCTTAATAGGCCTAGCCTAGTTAGCAAATTAAATTAGCTATTTAAAAGTTTTTAATCATCAAAACCCTACACTTTTTACAATCAATAATCGGCCACCAAATTTTTATTTCTGAAAATTCTCTCCCAACCACTCTCAACCCCACGGCACACACACTCACAATTTCAAGAGAAAATTCGAAGGGTGCTAAGGGAAACAAGCCAAAGGTTTTGTCCCGTTTTTCGCCGCCAACGGTTTTTTGTACGTATATAATGCAAAGACACGCCATATTCTTCCTTTTACTCATCATTCACACCATGGTATTTTTTAAATTTAGTTTGCATGGAAAACAAGTGGTAACTTGTGATATTCACGTTCTTTTCATGTGTTGTTGTTTTTGGCTTGTTTTTGATTCCATATTCATGTTATTATGTGGTTATGAGGGCTGCCATGTTAGGAGTACAATCAAGGGGGTTTACTCGAAGCATTAGGGTCATAAAACTCAACCATAACACAGCACACTATCAAGGGAAATAAGCTGAACCACTTTTCTGTCAAGGGGGATGAGGGGCTCGTCTTTTTGAGTTGGGTTGCTTGGCTGGTGTTCGGTTGGGACCATGGCTTGGCTAGGTCAGTGAGGGGTCAGGGGAAGAGTCCTAGCCATGCTAGGACTCGAAATCCAGGGGCTGGAAGGAGTCCTTGCCAACAAGGACTCCACCCGAGAATAAGCTGTGAAAGTTGCGCAGGTTGGCAGCAGCTTGTGCAGGCTTGTGGCTCGGCCAGGGGCTTTGGGGCTGGGCTAGGTTAGGTCCTTAGGGTCCTAGGAAGGTGCTTGAGGGGATGGTTCAAGGGTTGGCTTGGTGGTTGGGGCCCTAGCAGCAAAAAACGTGGGAAACGTGAGTCGGCAGCAAGGGGGCTGCGTGAGGTTGCTGTCAGCTTCAGGGGTTCGCTGCTCGGGTTTAGGGGATTGGGCTGGTCTGGGTCGAGTCTGGGCGTGGTCTAGGGATGGTCAGGGTTAGGTGGGTTCGGTGGTTAAGGGTTGGGAGAAGTCCTAGACTAGTTAGGAACTCTTTTGTTCAAAGACACTAACACACGCACGCAAGAATGCAATCAGACCTTCTGTCCAGCAAGTTTTTGAGCGGGCCAGGGCCGGGTTTTTCGGCTGGGCTTGGTCAGTAGGGTCCATAGGTGGGTTGGCTAGGTTTTGGCTCAAGGATGGCTTGGGCGTGGCTCGAGTAAATTAGGAGATGGCTTGGTGTGTTCGATAAGGTGTCAATTTCGAATTTAATTAGACTAAAATTGAATCCATGGGTTCATGGGGGTGGCTCATGACTTTTAAGGGTAGAATAAATATTAAAAATATTATGTTAAAAATTTGGGATCAAAATAACGAGTTTTGGATTTATTCGGGATTTAATTGCCGCACGAAACGCTAATTAACGAGTTAATTGAAACGCCTAATTTTAAGCTTTATAAAATTATGAAAAATTAGGTTTAAGCTTAAATAATTATTATAAGCCTAAGTTTTTAATTTTGGAATGTTATATTAAGCTTTGGTTTAATTCGGGATTAAAACACATTAATACGTCACATTTAAAGATTAATTTAAAAGTCGTCGATTTAAGCCAAATAAAAATATGAGAAAATTCACGTAGGCTTAACTAATTATTTGAGACATGTTAGAGTCAAGGAAATTAAGAAAAAAAATAAAAAACGTGAAATTTTACGTCTAGGGGTAAAGCGGTCATTTTATACCTAGAAATTAGTAAACGTCGTGGCAATGTCCTGAATGCTTTTTAATATGCTAATATGATTATTTTCAATGATTACGGATGTTTATGAATTTTTATATGTTAATATGTAAATTTTAAATGTTTATGAATTTTTAAGATGTTAAAACGTTTATTTTAAATGTTTACGGATTTTTAATATGTTAAAATGTTTATTTTAAAATGTTTATGGATGTTTATGATTTTAATATGTAAAATTATGATTTTTAAATGTTTATGGATTTTTATGGTTTAACATTAGCATTTAAAAGATATGTTGCATGTTTGGTTTAAAAGAAAAACAATATTATATGCATGTTTTATTAAGTGATGGAAATACGAAATGTTGAAGGACGTGAATGGATTGTGACTAAATATGTTGGAAATATCGTGAGGGTTATGGTCCCAGTGGGAGCCCGACGATCGTGTTTCCTTGGATACGGATACGAATACGAATACGTGATACGAATACGAATACGAATATGTTAATACGTTGGCCAAGGCCCAGTTGACGGGTGAGAGTGTTGCTGGTGTCCCCGCCGCCCAGTACTGTGGTTACATGTAGATGGATCCATCGCCCAATACGATTAAGAATACGAGTCACAATCACGATCTGAATTCAACAAACACGAACATGAACATGAATATGGATATGGATACGAATATGAATATGTTTATATGATTATGTTTATAAAAATGTTTAAGTTAAAGTTTATGTATTATTATGAAAACGATATTTAAGTACAAGTAATTTTCACTGTTGTATGTGAACTGTATTACGTATTACTAGTTATCAAGGATATGACGTGTTGAGTCTTTAGACTCACTAGGTGTGTGTGATGCAGGTGATATAATAACTATGATATTGGAGGTCTTGATGGGTGATTTTGCTGGACTGTCGGTGCACACAACCCGAGGACCAGCGCTTCTTCTTTTCCGCATTTACGTTTTATGATTCATGATTTACGTTAAAGATTTTAAGACTATTTATTTACGTTTTTGAGAGATTTTGAGAGGTTTATTATGGGCTATACGTTTCAAACTTATTGCTTTTTAGGTTGGTAAAACATGCGATGATTTCATTTTTATGACTATTTCACTTGATTTTTAAAATGCTAGTTGGTGGGCAGACGTTTCAAAGGCTCCCATGGAGCCGATCACAGAGGCCATTACCGTGGAGAAGGAGCCCGAGATACCTGTCCGCTCACCTATTCTTCCCGGCTCTTCTGTTGGCCACACTTTCCAGGGTGAAGTTCCCTTGAATTTGCCAAATCTTTTTAGCGATGAGGTGAGCATAGATCTGACCAAGATGGTGCGAGGCCTTCTTCGTCCCATAGAAGTGGATCACCCCAATGGACTTAATTCCAACCAAAAGTTGTATGAAGGGGTTTCCCGGTCCTTCTCTGTAAGTTACTCAACTCCTCCTTCTCCCCCTTCTTTTTTTTTTGTATCACCAGTCTGACCTTTCTTTAATTTGCAGGGCTTGCAGATGCCGATATTTGCATATGAGCAAGTGTCTGGTGCGGCCAAGAATGCACACCAACAGGCCTCCTCCATCGGGAGATGCATGATAAACTGCAGGAGGAACTGATCCGGGTGAAGAAGATCCACGAGCACGTCTTGGCTCGGGAAAAAGCTAGCTGGAAAAAGCAAGTAGATTTGGCCCAATCAGCACTGGCTGAGGCTCGATCAGAGTTGGTGTCATTCTGCAAAAAGTTTGACGACTCCTCAGAGACTACCAAGCTAGAACTACAGGCTGCTAGGGAAGAGGCAGCATCCTCTCGGGCCCGGGCTGAAGAAATGACGGCTGCTCTGGAGATTTTGAAGTCTTCTCAAGATGAGAAGATGGCCCAATTCTTGAAGTCCCGGGAGTTTAAGAAGATGGTGGCTGATAAGGCCTTTCCTTACTTTGACCTGGGTTTCAACAAATGCCTAGAGCAATTCCAGGAGGCAGGCCTCATTCCTCCAGACCAAGAAGACTTCCCTGATCTGGTCAAAGCTGCAGCTTCTGTAACGTCCCGAAAATTTGAAGGTCCATGTGAACCACATGCATGCACGTCCCGAAAATCTGAAGGTCCATGTGAACCACATGCATGCAAATTATTAAATTTCTTTGGTATTTTATTAAATTCTTTTAAAGCATAAAATGCATGTTTATTTTATTAATTTGTGTTTAATTGTATTCATGCATTTTATGCATAATTATTGCATGATAGGGATTTATTTCATGAATTTTATCACTTCATACATTAGGGTTTCTAGATGCATTTCACGCTCGAACGAGGAACGGAGACCAGAGAATTTTCAGGAAAAATTATTTTATAAAATGATTAAATTTTATTAATTTATTTGAGGTGTTTTTAATTGTATTTTTCTATAATGGGATTTTACCGGGTATTCTTACCCGCAGGATTTTATTTTAACGGTACGCGAATTTTATCGAATCAGGGGACTTTAATGGTTCGGCTAATATTTTAAAAATCTTTTCAACACGAAATATTTTTCGGAAGTGCGTTTGGAATTATTGGACCAACTTTTGGACTTCTTGGGCTTAAAACTCTTTTATAAACCTTTAAAATACAATTGTGGCCCATTAACCTATCATTATCTATTTAATTAACATTTAAACACCATTTGCCCTAAACCTAATCCCATCTCAGCCGACACCCACCTCTTTCAGATTCCCACCCCTCGGTTTCATCACCAGCAGCTGGAAGCTTTCGGTGTTTGGCTTGTTCTTGCAATAAAATTTCACCCGGGTCTCCATTTGCTTCGTTTTTGGTTCTTCCTCTCATTAAGGCATGCTTTGTATCATTTCTTTCTGCATCATACATGTATTATATACTGATGAATGTGTTTATGCATGATATGTTTCGATCCAGCCCTATACGTAACAGATGGGTTCGGTTTTCACACGTTCATGCTATCTTCTTATTTGTGCTCACGTTTTTCTTAATTGAGTTGCAAGGGGCTGTGGCTTGGGGCTGTTCAAGATCTGATGGTAGTGTCACGATGGAGTCTTGGAGTGAAAATGGTGCAGTGCTGCTGTAGGAGGAGAGATCGAGAGGTGATGTCTTGGGTTTTGTTCGGTTTGGCATGATCGAAAGGTTCGGAGGTGCTGCGATGCATGGACTCGAACCAAGATGGGTTTCAGACCTTGTAGAGTCTAGTAAAATGCTAGGAATGAGCCATGAGTGTTTGGTCGAAGGGAGAGCTCGATCCTTGGTAATCTAGCGTGAATCGTGAATGGAGATGCTAGTTTCGGGTGGGTTCTGCACTGTGTCTGGTGTAGCAATCTTAGGCATCGGTTAGCCTCTTTTTATAAGGGTCATTAGAGTCCTAATGAGGTGCCTTAAAGGCTGGACAGGTGGGGGCTTAAGAGGGGACCGAAAGGTTAAGAAAGGGGGAACCATGTGTGTGAAAATAATTGAGCGGCCGATAAGGTTTTGAGAAGATTAGGTGCTGGCCGAAACTTCAGGGATTTAAAGGACTTAATTTAAGTAGTAATAGGTATAGGAGTTGTTTAAATTATGGTTCAAGTTGGAAAAAAAAAATTGGGTTGTGTTTCGACTCGATTCGGATTAAAACCGGGACACCGGTCCAAGTTTTAAAACGAATCGGTTAAGTTTGGTTTTGGGCTCGAATTTATGTCTAGGAATGCTTTTGAAAATATTTTGGGACATTTTAAAGAGTTTGGTAATCTTCGGGTAAATTTTAGAGGTCCAGGGATGAACGGGTAATTTTTGAGTTTCTAGGGGCAAAATGGTCATTTTGCAACCGGGGTGAGATTTTGGTCCTGGCAGCGCCCTGAGCACAAATTCATGATATTTTAACTGTTTATGCATCATGTTCATGATTTTTACGCAATTACGATAAATACGATGCATGCTTGGTTTAAAGGAAAAATTACGTATATGCATGCTTTTATTAAGTGATGAATATGATGACACGTTTTGAATGAAGTGATTTAGTTGTGACTAACACGATGATATGATTGGAGATATCGTGAGGGAAAAGGCCCCAGAGGGAGCCCGTTTACGGGAGAAGGCCCCAGAGGGAGCCCGACGATCGTATTTCCATTGACATGATATGATAGGCCCAGGCTCAGTGGGCGGGTAATGCCGTCGCTGATAACCCTCGCCGCCGGGTACCGCGGTTACACATAGATGGATCCATCGACTGACATGATGACATGATTATACGAAAGTCACAGCTAATGAACGGAATTCAAATTAAGATTTTAACACGTATATGATGATACATGATGAGACATGTTTTGACACGTTACGATTTTACACGACACGCATATGTTCAAGTTTTTAAGCTCATGAAATGTATGTTGATTATGCTATTTTTCACTGCTGTGTGCTACGTATATGTACTTGTTATTACTGGTACAGGTGTGTTGAGTCTTTAGACTCACTAGGCGTGTGTGATGTAGGTGAACATTTTGATCAGGGGCCCGGAGTGCCGAAGACTAAGTAGGCAGGCGGAATGTGCGGTGACACGACCCGAGGACCATTATTTTTCCGCATATTGATTCACGTGTTTTGAGAGGAGTTGCACATTTTTATATATTGATGATATTACGATTTTTATACGTTTACGTTTACGTTGATTTTGGATGTCGTTAGTTATTTTTTAAACTGCGTTATTCTTGTTGGCAAATAAATACGATTATTTAAAATGTTACTTTGTAATTGCGAGCTTTAAAAAAATATATATATTTCCGCATGTTAAAACGAGTAGACGTTTCAGCTTCTCTCCTGGAAGAAGAAGAGGAGGAGGCCCCCAAAATAGACTAGAGTTTCTTCTCTTTTTCTTTTTTTTCGGACTTCCGATCACTATGTAATGGTTCTTTATGTTTAATGATAATATTCTCGTGCATTTGATAATCGTTTTAAAATATTTCCAAGTGTTGTGAATGACTTGAAATTTCTTCAAATATCCTAATGGATTCTAACCAACCTTCACCAAGCATATTAGTAATCGGAGTATAAGCGCTTGGGTTCCATAAATAATCAATCTTGGTAAATCAAGGTGCAGGTCCCCAGGCCAGGGTATGGGTCCCTGGACTTAGGAGATAACCAGGGTGTGGGTCCCTGGGCCAGGATACGGGTCCCTGGACCGGGCCAGGGTACGGTCCCTGGACTTAGTAAATGACCGAGGTGCGGGTCCCTGGGCCAGGGTACGGGTCCTTGGACTTAATAGATCACCGAGGTACGGGTCTCCGGGCCAGCGTACGGGTCTCTGGACTTAGTAGATGACCGGGGTGCGGGTCACCGAGCCAGGGTGCGTGTCCCTAGACTTAGTAGACATTTCCTTGAATATTTTATTTATTTGATGCATGTAATAGATAAAAAGACTTTTAAACATAATATTTCTTCAAATGAAACGCATTCCATGGTCTCTTAAGTGCGTGCCCATGAGAATCTTCTAAATATAAGCTGCCCCCGAGCTGACTCTTTGAATTACTTTGAGAGGTCCTTCCCATCGTGCTTCTATCTTCCCCACATCACCTACCGGCTTTACTTTTTTCATAACCAGACCCCCCACTTGAAAATATCGTGCTCGAACGTGTTTATTGTAGGATTTCATTACCCGGCTTTGATAGGCTTCCATTCGAATGGCTGCCCGATCTCTTTTTTCTTCAACCAAATCAAGCTCAATGGCCCGGGTCTGATCATTGTTACTCGGATAAGATTCTATCCGAGTAGAAGATTGTCCGATCTCCACAGGTAAGACAGCTTCCGAACCAGCCGTTTGAGGTGTAGTTCGATATGCCCACAATATACTCGGTAATTCTTCAACCCAGTCCTTTCTTTTTCCATGAAGTCGGGCTTTTAATGCTTGTACAATGATCCTGGTTGGTTACCTCAGTTTGGCCATTGGCTTGTGGGTAGGCTACTGAGGTGAAAGACTGAACTATCTTCATTTCTTGACACCAAGATGTAATTTTCTTCCCCTGGAATTGCCTCGCATTATCTGGAATCAATCTTCTTGGGATGTCAAATCTGCAAACAATATTTTTCCAGAGAAATTTCATCACCTCTTCCTCAGTTATTTTGGCCAAAGGCTCAGCCTCCACCCATTTAGAGAAATAATCCACAGCCACAAGAAGGAATTTTTTCTGTGCCCGGGCTATTGGAAATGGGCCCATGATATCCAACCCCCATTGATCAAAGGGACAAGATGCTGAGATGGGTTGCATGTCAGCAGCTGGGCGATGATGAAAAATTAGAATGGCGCTGGCAACCCTTACATTTCTGAACAAGTTGAGAAGCATCTTGATTCATCCGGGGCCACTAAAATCCGGATAATATATCTTTTTCCGAGACATGGCAGTCCCACAGAGATGTTCACCACAGCACCCTTCATGTATTTCTCTGAGGACATATTCCACCTCGTTTTCTGATAAACACTTGAGGAAAGGGCCTTGATATGATCGTCTGTACAAAACGTCACTCAAAAAGACAAACCCGGGTGCTTGCTTTCTGATTTTCAGAGCTTGAGCTCGATCTTCCGGGAGTTTTGCATGGACTATACACTCGATTAGAGGAGTCATCCATGAATTTTTTCGAGTAGGTGGCACCTCTTCATCAATAGAGAGCACCAGCTGGGTAAAACACAGGACTTCCCGAGTACTTATGTCTGACATAGAGGCGGCTAATTTGGCTAAGGTATCAGCCTCTCCATTCTCTTCTCTGGGGATCTGTTCAATGCTCCATTCGGTTAGAGATGCTGCCCGGGCCGTGATGAGCCCTAGATATTTGAGCATTTTTTCATTCTTGGCCTCGTATGTTCCTCTTATCTGCTGGGCGACTAGTTGAGAATCAGAGTTAATAATGACCCAGGAAGCGCCGACTTCTCGAGCGGCTTGTAGTCCGGCTAGAACGGATTCATACTCAGCTTCATTATTGGTGACCCGAGAATCGATTCTCAGGGCCAATTTAATCTTTTCTCCTGATGGAGCGATCAGAACCACCCCAACTCCACATCCTTATAAGTTCGATGCACCATCAACAAAAATTCTCCATATTTCCTCTCCTCCTGGTTGGGCCATTTCTATCAAGAAGTCTGTCAATGCTTGGTATTTTATAGCAACTCGAGATTTATATTCAATGTCATATTCCCCGAGCTCTATTGTCCATTTAACCATTCTGCCCGATACTTCAGCATGTGTCATGATTCTTCCAAGCGGGGAGTTAGTGAGAAACACAATAGGATGTGAGAGAAAATATGGTCTCAGCTTCCGGGCAATCATCACCAAGGCTAGGGCTATTTTCTCTACTTCACTGTAATTCAACTCTGCTCCTCTGAGGGCATGACTGACGTAATATTCTGGCTTTTGGTCGGTCCCCTCTTCTCGGATAAGTACGGAGCTAACAGAATATTCCGTGTTGGACAAATAGACCCACAGCTTTTCCCTGGGCTCAGGCTTGACAAGGACGGGTAGTTCGGATAAATGCTTTTTTAGATCTTGAAAATCCCGTTAGCATTTTTCATTCCATCCAAACTTTTGCGCCTTCCTCAGGACTTGAAAGAATGGGTAGCTTCTATGGGCAGACCGGGAAATAAATCGAGATAAGGCAGCGACTTTCTCGGTCAATTTTTGTACTTCCCTGGACAGATTGAGGCGAAGGCATGTCAATCACTGCTTTGATCTTTTATAGGTTTACTTCAATTCCCCAATCGGTTACCAAGAATTCCAAGAATTTTCCACTTCTGACCCCGAACACACATTTGGCTGGGTTGAGTTTTATTCCATATTGCTTCTGGGTGGTAAAGGTCTCGCCAAATCATCAACAAAGCAGGAGACTTCCTAGGTCTTGATCAGAATATCATCCACATACACTTCAATGTTCCTTCCTATCTGCTTCTGAAAAACATGATTTATCAGACGTTGGTCTGTGGCATTGGCATTCTTCAATCCAAAGGGCATAACCACGTAGTAGAAAGTGCCTCCAGAAGTGATAAAACTTGCTTTATCTTGATATTACCGGGCTAAAGAGATCTGATGGTACCCCTGATAAGCATCCATAAAGCTTAATAATTCGAAACCAGATGTTGAGTCCACCAGTTGATCAATCTGAGGAAGTGGATAACAATCTTTGGGACAAGCTTTATTTAAATCCCGGAAGTTTACACACATCCTTCATTTCCCGGTGGCCTTTGGAACAAGGACCACATTCGAGAGCCAAGTAGGGAATTGTACTTCTCGAATGTGGTCGGCCCGTAACAGCTCTCTCACTTGTTCGTCAATGACTTTATCTTTCTTCGGGCCAAAATGCATTTTCTTCTGCTTCACGGGGCGGGTTCCCGGGATAATATTTAGTTTATGCTCGGCCACCTGGGGCGAGATCTCGTCTAATTCCTGCTGAGACCAAGCGAAAACATTGATGTTAGCTTTCAAACAATTTAGTAGATTTATCCGGGTGGACGCATTGATGTCTCGGGCCACCCGGATGTGTTTCCCCGACTCAATTTCCATCGCCTCTTGTTCTTCCTTCGCAACAAAATGCACCTCTCTCTCCTCTGCCACGTCCTCCTCCCTTCGAATTACCCTTTTCCCCTTGTCCTCCCTCCTCGCCCTCTTTTGATCCACTCGGATAGTCTCCCCATAACATTTCCGAGAAGAAGGCTGGTGTCCCTTGACATCCCCGACTCGTCCTCGTACTGGGAATTTAATTTTTTGATGATAATTGGAGGCCACAGCTCTCATCTCATTCATAGCTGGCCTCCCAAGGATAATGTTATATGAGGACGGGGCATCCACCACTGTAAAGACCGTCATGACTGTCTTTGGCAAATCTCCAGTTCTTAGGGTTAATGGCAATATTATCTCCCCTTCTGGATATACAGCGTGACCCGCGAAACCAAACAAGACAGTCTCAACCGTCTCCAATTGGTAGTCATGTAAATCAATTTGAATCATGGCTTCTTTGAAGATCTCCAATTGGTAGTCATGTAAATCAATTTGAATCATGGCTTCTTTGAAGATGACATTGACAGAGCTGCCATTGTCAACGAAAACTCTGAGTACATCATAATTAGCCACTCGGGCTTGAATAACGAGAGCATCATTATGGGGTAGGCTTACTCCCCTGAGGTCTTTTGGGCCAAAAATTATGACTGGTTCATTCATTCCCTTCCCATCAATTTCCAGACATTCTCTTCTGCTTCTTGCCTTCCGAGCCCAGTTAGAGTCACCATCTGTGGACCCTCCTGAAATAATTTTTATCAGCCCTCGAATCGGGGAAGAGTCTTTCCTTTATGTCTTCTTACTTCTCTTCTCCTGGGATTTCCCCTCTTCTCTCCCACTTCCACACGGGATATCAGCCGTTCTCATAGGAGCATCAAGTCCGGGACGCCGAGATAACCAAGGTGGTTGTCTGGGCCTATCTCGAGAGGGATGAGATTCCGGCATAGAGCGCCTACCAGATTCCTTCCTCAGAGTTCGGCATTCACTTGTATCATGAGAACATTCTTTGTGAAGGGTGCAAAACCCCTTCTTCTCTGGTTTTGGTAATCATGCCATCGAACTTGGAGGCAGGGCTACGTCTGAACTGCATTCTTGAATTTCTCGATCCCGGGAAATTCTCAAGGGTACATGAGAGAACTGCCCTGAGCCACTCTTCTTGTGAATTCTCTCCTCGGGCCTGACATCCCGATCTCCCCTGGCTCTTTTTAAGGCCTCTCTTTTTTGGTTCTGCGCCTCTTTCATGTTGATGTATTTCTCTACCCGGGACAAGAGAACTTCAAAGTTCCCGGGCAATTTCTTTGTTAAAGATCGGAAGAAATCTCCCTCCCATAACCCTTGCATAAAAGCAGTAGTTTTTGTCTCGGGGGCGCAGGCGGGAACATCCAAAGCTACTCGATTAAATCTCTTGATGTATGCCCTTAAAGTTTCATCCTGGCCCTTCTTCTCTTCAAACAGACTAAAAGCAGTCTTCTTATATTTCTTGCTGCTACTGAACTGGTGCAAGAATATTTTTTGGAAATCTTCGAAGGATTGGATACTTTCAGGCACTAATCCTTCAAGCCACCTCTGAGCCGAGTCCACCAAAGTAGTCAGGAATACTTTGCATTTGATTTGATCCCCATAACAATGTAACATGGCCATGTTTTCGAATCGAGCAAATTGTTCTTCAGGGTTAGAACTCCCATCATAGTCTTTGATTTTGGTTGACTTGAAGTGCCAGGGAAGTGGTTCCCGGACAATGATATCAGAGAATGGACAACCCTTGACAACTTGAACACTGCTTTTAGAACCAACTTGCCCCTCCAAGACTCACCTTCTTCCTCAACTTTTCTAACTCCTCTGCCACAGTAGGAGACTTAGAACCTGCACTTGACTCCCTCTCCTCCTCCCTTCTCTCTTCCTCCTGCTCCTTTTTCGCATGCTCTTGTTCTTGCTCTGGCCAAGTAGAATGATTAGCAAGGGGCCTCTTTGCCAAAGCTGCCTCCACATCATCAGATACAATTTTGGCCCAATCCTCAGGTGTTAAGTTAATAGTAGGCCGGGGACCAGTGAGTGGCTGGCCACCTGCACCAGAAAGATGTGTGTTATTCTCTTCCTGGATCCGAGAAGTGTCTTGGTTCGTCCTCCTGGTAGGAGCCATATCAACGTCTTATAACTCTATTTTTCCCACAGACAGCGCCAATGATGCGATTTGGGTGAAATGGAAGAGCCGGGTCGGATGCTCCACCGGATATGCTATCAAGGTAAGAGAAATAAGAGCAAGACGTCTGGATCGAAAACTATCTTCCTGAGATATCTGAAAGAATCTGCAACCAAGAAAGTAATCACGTGAATGGGTGCTGGAGGGGTATCCGGCGTGACCATTCCGATGCTTAAGTCAGTGAAGGACTCAAGCTGTAAACCAATGTAACCAGGTGATGGTTGTTGTATTGGTGTGGAAGGTGAGCAATAAATGTGTGTATTTAAGACCTGAATAGAGAGTAAATGCAAGGAGACAATCTGGTATTTATAGTAGAGGATATAATGATGACCTCGTTCTTTGTGCTGATCATTAATTATAGTAGAGCGGCTGATTATACCTTATTGTTCTGACATGTCAAATCTCCTACTAGTCACATCCAGCCTACCTGATTTTGTCAACCACTTGTATAATTGTCAGAGATAGGTCGGCCGCACACACCCTACTTTGTCGGCGTAATTAAATGCAGCACTCATATTGGATGGCCCGGGTAGAATGCCTCTCGGGAAATTGCATGAGAGCCCGGGCATCCAATAACCGGGGAAGTTATGTAGAACCCGTAAATTAGACTACGTATAAGCCATGCATAATTTCTAGCATTTAAATTAAAATGATTTTTATTGCATGAGTATTTAAATTCTTTTCTTTAAATTTAATTATTTTACGAAGTAGTTTAATTGTTACATTTTTAGTTAAATAAGTGAGGCCGGACTGGAGTTGGAGTATTGAGATAAAATTTAATACTAAGAAAACATTCCTAGAATTTATTTAAGATAAATAATAAGTTTATTTAATGTAAAAGAATTTTTAAGGAACTATTTGAATAATTTGAAATAAGTAGTAAATAAAGTTCAATAATCAATTTCTTAATTCACTAAAATATTTAATGAGTAGATAAAACACTAGATATTTAAAATTCAATAATTAAGAAATAATTTTCCCCTCCATTTTTATTATAATTTTCGGCCATAGCACTTTAAAAGATTTAAATATTGTCAACTCTCCATCATTAATTTATTTCCTTATCTTCTCTTGGGAGATAATTCCATCACATTTAATCCTCATTTAATTATTATTTAAGCAATATTTATACCATGTTTATCTAGCAATATTTTCCTCCTTTTTAAATTAATAAAATCGGCCCCTCCATTATTTTAAAGATTTGAATTAAAATTTGCCAACTCATTTTCATTGATATATATTCCTAATCCATTTCTTGATAATTAATCCCCTCACTTTAAATCCTCATTTAATTAGTAATTAAGCAATTTCCCTACCCTACTTTAACCAAATAAAATCGGCCACCTCTTGGTAGGATTTGATATTGATTTGTCAACTCATCATTTTATTTCTTTCCTTATCTCTTTTCTTGGTAAATAATCACTCATTATTTAATCTTCAACAATTAAATAGTTAAGCATTATTTCCTCCCTTGCTCCTAGACACCATAATCGACCAAGTGCACCCCTTGATTAGCCTACAAATCTTTTGATATCATTCTTGTTTCCTATCTAACCAATAAACTAGGATAGAAAGATTCATTTCCTTCCATTTATCTTGCAACCTCCCATCTATCTTCCTAGACTCCCTCCCCACCATTATCACCGAATTTCAGAACATTTGAGAGAGGAAAAAACGTGAGGTAGCAAGGAGAAAAACAAGAGAGAAAATCGAGAGAAACAAGAAAGTGAAGAGTACTTCGTCTCCTCTGCGCCGCGTCGTTGTTTTTCTTTTGTTTTCTTCAAAACAAAATCCAGGCATGTTTATATTTTTATTTACTCTTCAATCAAGCCATATAGATATTTTTAAACATAGCATGTACATGAATTTATTGCAAGAAAACCGAAATACATGAGTGACATTTTCGAAAATGCATGTGCAGAATTTTCTGTTTTCTTTCGTGCTTCACGGGTTCCATGTTTGTGTTGTTTCAGATGGTTGGCTCGTGTCCAAGCTCTCAAGGCTGCCCCTAGACATGTGCTAGGGTGTATTACGATAATTTTGGTTCATTTGTTCCAGCCCTATGCATGCTGAAATTCAGAATTTACAGCAACTCATCCCTAGTGCCACTTTGTGTCCGATTTCTCTTGTTTGCTGTCAAAGGAGGATGTTACTGATCTTGGCTGCCCTAGGGGCTATATCCATGGTTAGAACATCTCCTTTTCATGTCTAGGACATGACCAAGTCGGCCTTTCATGGCTTGGTTCATGGTCCTATCAGTTTTTAAAAACAAACAAGAACATCGCCCATCGGTTTCGGTTTTCTGATTTTCGCGTGTGTGAGTTTGGTTTCGGTTCAAGGGTGTTGTGTGGATCTTGGTTGGCTTCTAGCCCTTAGCCACGGTTCACACAATACCTCATGATGTCTAGATAATGCCATGATCAATCAAATGGTCACTGGAATGGTCCATGACAGCCGAACAATCGCAGCACCCCACGCATGAAGGTGTGCTCTCGGGTGGAATCACTTGGCTTGTTTCCGTTGTGGTTTGGATTGTGGCTGGACTAGGGCCCTTAGCCATGGTCCAAGCCAACCCTTAGGATGTTGGGAAGAGGTTCTTGTCGGTGGTTCAAGCCCCAATGGCCATTAGCCTCGCAAACAACGCAAAGAAACGCAAGCGCCACTGCTGTATTTTTGTGACAGCAAGTTGTGCTTCGGTTCAGAGGTGTGTTTCGAGTTCTTGGTTGGCTTTTAGCCTATGGCCTTGGACTGGACAGTACCCCATTGAGTTAGGAAGGTCATGTTTTTGGCCGTTCCTGATCTGGTCAAGTTTAGAGGTCGTACGAGAATTTACGGTGCAATGTGACAAAGTGACTCTCGAAAGAGAGTTTCATGTTTTTTGCCTCCATTCACCAAATTTCGAAGTACTGAAATGTTAGGAGCATTATTTCATCATTTTAAGTGTATTTTAATCATGACTAAATGATGGTTCGGTGTTGGTTCGGGTTGGCACGGAGTCATGATTAAATACCAAGTTATTGGGCATAATTGATGTATTTCATGTTGATGTATTTCTCTACCCGGGACAAGAGAACTTCAAAGTTCCCGGGCAATTTCTTTGTTAAAGATCGGAAGAAATCTCCCTCCCATAACCCTTGCATAAAAGCAGTAGTTTTTGTCTCGGGGGCGCAGGCGGGAACATCCAAAGCTACTCGATTAAATCTCTTGATGTATGCCCTTAAAGTTTCATCCTGGCCCTTCTTCTCTTCAAACAGACTAAAAGCAGTCTTCTTATATTTCTTGCTGCTACTGAACTGGTGCAAGAATATTTTTTGGAAATCTTCGAAGGATTGGATACTTTCAGGCACTAATCCTTCAAGCCACCTCTGAGCCGAGTCCACCAAAGTAGTCAGGAATACTTTGCATTTGATTTGATCCCCATAACAATGTAACATGGCCATGTTTTCGAATCGAGCAAATTGTTCTTCAGGGTTAGAACTCCCATCATAGTCTTTGATTTTGGTTGACTTGAAGTGCCAGGGAAGTGGTTCCCGGACAATGATATCAGAGAATGGACAACCCTTGACAACTTGAACACTGCTTTTAGAACCAACTTGCCCCTCCAAGACTCACCTTCTTCCTCAACTTTTCTAACTCCTCTGCCACAGTAGGAGACTTAGAACCTGCACTTGACTCCCTCTCCTCCTCCCTTCTCTCTTCCTCCTGCTCCTTTTTCGCATGCTCTTGTTCTTGCTCTGGCCAAGTAGAATGATTAGCAAGGGGCCTCTTTGCCAAAGCTGCCTCCACATCATCAGATACAATTTTGGCCCAATCCTCAGGTGTTAAGTTAATAGTAGGCCGGGGACCAGTGAGTGGCTGGCCACCTGCACCAGAAAGATGTGTGTTATTCTCTTCCTGGATCCGAGAAGTGTCTTGGTTCGTCCTCCTGGTAGGAGCCATATCAACGTCTTATAACTCTATTTTTCCCACAGACAGCGCCAATGATGCGATTTGGGTGAAATGGAAGAGCCGGGTCGGATGCTCCACCGGATATGCTATCAAGGTAAGAGAAATAAGAGCAAGACGTCTGGATCGAAAACTATCTTCCTGAGATATCTGAAAGAATCTGCAACCAAGAAAGTAATCACGTGAATGGGTGCTGGAGGGGTATCCGGCGTGACCATTCCGATGCTTAAGTCAGTGAAGGACTCAAGCTGTAAACCAATGTAACCAGGTGATGGTTGTTGTATTGGTGTGGAAGGTGAGCAATAAATGTGTGTATTTAAGACCTGAATAGAGAGTAAATGCAAGGAGACAATCTGGTATTTATAGTAGAGGATATAATGATGACCTCGTTCTTTGTGCTGATCATTAATTATAGTAGAGCGGCTGATTATACCTTATTGTTCTGACATGTCAAATCTCCTACTAGTCACATCCAGCCTACCTGATTTTGTCAACCACTTGTATAATTGTCAGAGATAGGTCGGCCGCACACACCCTACTTTGTCGGCGTAATTAAATGCAGCACTCATATTGGATGGCCCGGGTAGAATGCCTCTCGGGAAATTGCATGAGAGCCCGGGCATCCAATAACCGGGGAAGTTATGTAGAACCCGTAAATTAGACTACGTATAAGCCATGCATAATTTCTAGCATTTAAATTAAAATGATTTTTATTGCATGAGTATTTAAATTCTTTTCTTTAAATTTAATTATTTTACGAAGTAGTTTAATTGTTACATTTTTAGTTAAATAAGTGAGGCCGGACTGGAGTTGGAGTATTGAGATAAAATTTAATACTAAGAAAACATTCCTAGAATTTATTTAAGATAAATAATAAGTTTATTTAATGTAAAAGAATTTTTAAGGAACTATTTGAATAATTTGAAATAAGTAGTAAATAAAGTTCAATAATCAATTTCTTAATTCACTAAAATATTTAATGAGTAGATAAAACACTAGATATTTAAAATTCAATAATTAAGAAATAATTTTCCCCTCCATTTTTATTATAATTTTCGGCCATAGCACTTTAAAAGATTTAAATATTGTCAACTCTCCATCATTAATTTATTTCCTTATCTTCTCTTGGGAGATAATTCCATCACATTTAATCCTCATTTAATTATTATTTAAGCAATATTTATACCATGTTTATCTAGCAATATTTTCCTCCTTTTTAAATTAATAAAATCGGCCCCTCCATTATTTTAAAAGATTTGAATTAAAATTTGCCAACTCATTTTCATTGATATATATTCCTAATCCATTTCTTGATAATTAATCCCCTCACTTTAAATCCTCATTTAATTAGTAATTAAGCAATTTTCCTACCCTACTTTAACCAAATAAAATCGGCCACCTCTTGGTAGGATTTGATATTGATTTGTCAACTCATCATTTTATTTCTTTCCTTATCTCTTTTCTTGGTAAATAATCACTCATTATTTAATCTTCAACAATTAAATAGTTAAGCATTATTTCCTCCCTTGCTCCTAGACACCATAATCGACCAAGTGCACCCCTTGATTAGCCTACAAATCTTTTGATATCATTCTTGTTTCCTATCTAACCAATAAACTAGGATAGAAAGATTCATTTCCTTCCATTTATCTTGCAACCTCCCATCTATCTTCCTAGACTCCCTCCCCACCATTATCACCGAATTTCAGAACATTTGAGAGAGGAAAAAACGTGAGGTAGCAAGGAGAAAAACAAGAGAGAAAATCGAGAGAAACAAGAAAGTGAAGAGTACTTCGTCTCCTCTGCGCCGCGTCGTTGTTTTTCTTTTGTTTTCTTCAAAACAAAATCCAGGCATGTTTATATTTTTATTTACTCTTCAATCAAGCCATATAGATATTTTTAAACATAGCATGTACATGAATTTATTGCAAGAAAACCGAAATACATGAGTGACATTTTCGAAAATGCATGTGCAGAATTTTCTGTTTTCTTTCGTGCTTCACGGGTTCCATGTTTGTGTTGTTTCAGATGGTTGGCTCGTGTCCAAGCTCTCAAGGCTGCCCCTAGACATGTGCTAGGGTGTATTACGATAATTTTGGTTCATTTGTTCCAGCCCTATGCATGCTGAAATTCAGAATTTACAGCAACTCATCCCTAGTGCCACTTTGTGTCCGATTTCTCTTGTTTGCTGTCAAAGGAGGATGTTACTGATCTTGGCTGCCCTAGGGGCTATATCCATGGTTAGAACATCTCCTTTTCATGTCTAGGACATGACCAAGTCGGCCTTTCATGGCTTGGTTCATGGTCCTATCAGTTTTTAAAAACAAACAAGAACATCGCCCATCGGTTTCGGTTTTCTGATTTTCGCGTGTGTGAGTTTGGTTTCGGTTCAAGGGTGTTGTGTGGATCTTGGTTGGCTTCTAGCCCTTAGCCACGGTTCACACAATACCTCATGATGTCTAGATAATGCCATGATCAATCAAATGGTCACTGGAATGGTCCATGACAGCCGAACAATCGCAGCACCCCACGCATGAAGGTGTGCTCTCGGGTGGAATCACTTGGCTTGTTTCCGTTGTGGTTTGGATTGTGGCTGGACTAGGGCCCTTAGCCATGGTCCAAGCCAACCCTTAGGATGTTGGGAAGAGGTTCTTGTCGGTGGTTCAAGCCCCAATGGCCATTAGCCTCGCAAACAACGCAAAGAAACGCAAGCGCCACTGCTGTATTTTTGTGACAGCAAGTTGTGCTTCGGTTCAGAGGTGTGTTTCGAGTTCTTGGTTGGCTTTTAGCCTATGGCCTTGGACTGGACAGTACCCCATTGAGTTAGCAAGGTCATGTTTTTGGCCGTTCCTGATCTGGTCAAGTTTAGAGGTCGTACGAGAATTTACGGTGCAATGTGACAAAGTGACTCTCGAAAGAGAGTTTCATGTTTTTTGCCTCCATTCACCAAATTTCGAAGTACTGAAATGTTAGGAGCATTATTTCATCATTTTAAGTGTATTTTAATCATGACTAAACGATGGTTCGGTGTTGGTTCGGGTTGGCACGGAGTCATGATTAAATACCAAGTTATTGGGCATAATTGTCTCGTTTTTTGGAGTCAATTACAAAGTTTGAGCAAGTAAATCTTTGCATATTTTTCATGTTAAATTTAAGTCGCAGCAAGCCTGGGAACGATCCAAACCATTCGGTAAAATTAATACAGGATATTTAGTTATGTTATTTAATTATATTACGTGCAAAAAAATATAAAATATTCATTTTTGAGATTTATGTGGTATTGCTTGTGGCCATTTCATTATCATGGGATTATTACTTCACCCGGTGGTCACTTACCGGTTCAGTTTAGTTCATTTATTGGTACGGATATCCAGTCCAAGGGCTGTGATGATTTCTACCGCCCAGTATACTGTGGTTTAGTCTGATCAGGCGATCAAGTTCAGTTCAGTTCAGGGGCCACTTGCGTAGAACATAATCTCAACAAAAAATTTATGACATGTTATTTTATTACAGGGCTCGATGGAGCAAACATTTTACTTACGACTTTCAGTTCAGTTATGCACGTATTATAATTACTCATGACATGATATTTTACGTTACGCCAGACTCATGATATTTTTACCATGCATGCAATTTTATTATTATTACTTGTTATTTATGATATATGAATGCTGAGTCTTTAGACTCACTAGACTTGATTGTTGTAGGTACTGATGAGGTCGGGATCGAGGGCGGGGACCAGTGAGCCATCTTGGGTCGGTAGTAGTGGAACCCGAGGACCTCATTTTCAGCATTTACCATTTTTTTTTCTTTTTGCTCAAACATTTTATCTTTTGTAGGATTATTTTAAATGGCTACTTTGCAAATAATAATTACTTCCGCTACTATGTCGAATATTTTAAACATTGAATCTTTTCACCAGTTTATTTATTTAAAGAAGCATTTTAATTATTTAAAGAGAAAATTTCAAATTTTTTCGCAAATTTTCAAATATGAATTTCGGGCATCTACAGGTTTTGTCCCGGGTGTTTCAATGACCCGGCCTTTTGACTGGCCTCTTCACATATTCTCCATGTCAAGTCATACTCTCAACGTCCGGGCAGCTTGAGATCCGGATTTCTATTCAGATTGTCGTCTTATTGACCCGAGAATAGTCCATCCTCCTGATCCGGGCACTATCCATGGCTCGGTTCCGTGGCCCGGGACATCCCGGTCATTATCCATGACCCGGGACATCCCGGGGTATCATCAATATTCAACCAAAACAAAATAATATCAATTTGAGATAGCGAGTAACCACGCATAGAGTAAGTAGCAAATGCATGTAAATGTTTTTAGCTTAGTAATGGATTCGCTTTAGAACGTCTCTCTCGGCCGTTACAGGTGAAAAAAGTAGTGAATATTGAGGTTATTGGGGAAAATCTATTTCTTCAAGATTTTTCTTCGGATATTGATCGTCGTCGTGATTTATATGATGGACCACTGAATTTCTTTAAGGACTTAGTAGTGTTTCAAGAACCAATTGGTTTAAAAAATCCAGCGCTAACGTCTTTTCATGAAACTCCGATTTGGGTCAAGTGTTATAATGTTCCCTGGGCTTTCATGAATACAGATATAATCATCAATATTGGGGAGCAGATTGGTCGAGTGATTGAGGTTGATTCAGGGGAAGATGGAGGTTCTATGGGCAAACACTAGAGTTCGAGTAATGTTGGATATTACTAAACCGTCGAGGCAACGTATATGGGTGAAACCAGAAAATACTGAGGATGAAATCTGGATTATTCTACTTAATGAAACACTTCCGAATTTTTCGTTCTCATATGGTAGGATTGGTCACGTCATACGAGATTGTGGTGAAAAAA
Organism: Primulina tabacum; assembly: GCF_025594145.1. Taxonomy (NCBI): domain Eukaryota; kingdom Viridiplantae; phylum Streptophyta; class Magnoliopsida; order Lamiales; family Gesneriaceae; genus Primulina; species Primulina tabacum. The sequence continues at coordinate 19,200,488 of NC_134550.1, forward strand.
TTCAGGAGAGGAGTGAATTACAGTTGGGACGGGTGCTTGAGAACTCACGTGCAATCGGTGAAACACGATGTCTTATTGTCGCTAAAGGCTTTACACAGAAAGAATGCATTTACTATAAATATACTTTCTATCTGGTGTCTTTGAAAGAATATTTAAGAATAATAATGGATTTGGTATCATATTTTGATCTTGAGCTTCATCATATGGGTGTGAAGACTGCGTCTCTAAATAGTGACATTGATGAAACGATTTATATGGTGCAGCAAAAAAATTTTGTGACTGCGCATTGTTGATTACATTGAAAGACCATTAAAAATATATTGTGACAATAAACGGTTATGTATTCAAATTACAATAGAAGCTCTACGAAGTCAAAACATATTGATATTATTAAGTTCTTGGTTATTAAAGAAAAAATTAAGAGTGACAAGTTTTCTATTGACCATATCGGTACAAATTCTACGGTTGTGGATCCACTTACTGAGAGACTATAACCCAAACAGTTTCATAGGCGCACTGTTAATATGAATGTTACAATTGAGAAATTTCAGTTTTAGTGAGAGTTTGTTATTTTAAATGCTTTCAGTTGTAGACATTTTAAGCTACAGTTATGTAAATTTATTTTTTGCATAAATAAATTTTAAGTCAAGACACAATCTGATTATGGTTTAAAGTTTGATCTCAATAAAGTTTAAGGATGACCAATTGGAAATAGGCATGCTATGATTACATTGCATGAAATTTTCACACATCCACCTCATGATTTATGTCATTTAGTTGTGTTGGCATATATGATCACTGATGAGTCTAGTTACCTTGATTATAATGTTGATGTGATTGATGAAATTGATTTGTTATAAATATATTTTGGAATGACATTATTTTTGAGCTCATAAGGTTATTTTTACAAACGTAATTATAAGGTTACACACACATAACCCAAGTGGGAGATTGTTGGATAAATTATTTATATGAGCTTATATGTTAAAAGTTATGTGTTGTTGGTTAAGTTAGGCTCAAAACAAAATGATCAATTAGTGCCTCTGGTTTTTGAGCTTTAATGTATCTAATATGTTGTGAGTCTTTAATGTGTAGAGACATAAGTGTAATTTATGTTTTTATGATGAGTTAAAGCAGAAATTTCAGCGTGTTATCACGTTCTCTATTCTCTACCTCCATTATAAAAAAAAGTTTCGAAGAGAAACGGAAGGATTCTCTCAAAGAAAAAGCACGTAGATGTGGAATATCAAGACTCGTTCTTAAGGCGTGATTATGACTTCAAGTATGTTTTTGATAAAATTTCAGTCAAATTCTTAATGATTTGGCATGACGAATTCTGTGGTTATATGAATTTTCCTCCAACATATACATGTCTAGTAGCTCTCCCACGCCTGGCGCCCTCACCACAGATTTAACAAGGTCCCGGGCTTCTTTCTCTCAATCTTACACTTCAGTTCGCATGGCTTCTTGGTGACGTGCATTGCCTCCGGTGTGTGACACGGACTGCCACAAAGCCATATACTGTTTGTGCAGTTGTGCTTGTTTCCGATTTTTTCCGTCTGTTCTTCAACTTTCATATCCATGACTTACATTATATAGAAAAGTACGAATATACAGTCAAAAATGTAGGAAGAAATAAAGTAGGTAAGCGTGAATATAAACGATAAAAACGCATTAAGAATGCCAATACAACTCATGCTTATCAGATAAACATAGCATTATTTACTTTAAATAATTGAGATTTGGTTTACATAGCCCACGTAACAGCACAACGAAAAATTTATGGAATTCTTGAAAATAAAAACAAATATAAACTACTTTACAACATGTACATTCCTTTGAAAATGAGCCTCTGTGTGTGTGTGTGTGTGTGTGTGTGTGTGTGTGTTAGGTGTTCTTCTCAAGAACCGAGAGAGCTGGTGTTAGATAGTTATTTGCTTTGTCTGGTAAATGAGCAACCTGTCAAAAACAACATTCGGCATTGTTAAATTTCATCTATTATTTAAAAACCGTGTTGCAGATTATGGTGCAAGCTAGTCGAGTTATTAGTCATAAGCTTGTGAATGGTTTGGTCCAACTCAAGCTCAATTTTGACAAAACTCAAGTTGTCTTTCAGTATAGCAAATGGTTATTATGTCAGTTTCAAGTAACAAGAGTGATACTTGCCAAACTAGTCGAGACTCGGTTCTTACCAGTTCATAAAGCTCCTTCCCAGGCTCCGCTACATACTCGTAGCAAACCTGCACAGTCAAACAAATGCTTTAGCTGCATTTGCTTATATAAATCGAGGAAATAGATATATAGAATGAATTTGATATTCATAATGGGGCGCGGTGGAGCAAAGCACTTTAAATGAGAAAAACAAGCTAATTGGTCGTGGAAAACTTCATACGGACACGGGCGGAGCCACGTGTTGCTCCACCTGGGCGGTAGACCGGGTGGCTCAGTTTTTTCCCTATTTTTTATCTATAAAATTTTGTCCAATTTTCCGGTAGTCCGGGGACTCCATTTGTTTATATTATCTTAACCTCTGTTTAAAAAATTCTAGCTCAAGAAGAAATGAAAACTTGGTTCCATCACTACATACGGATCATGGAATATAATGAAAGAATTGAATGATACTCACATCAAAGCTCTTGTTTCTTGCTGTTGAGTCATGCAATGCTTTTACACAGATATCAGCCACGTCCGCACAGCTTATTCCCTGTGCAATTTTTCCAAATATAAGCAAACCAAAATGTCAAACAACTATAAAAACAACCACAAATAGACTGCATGTTTTGTACCTGTGATATACGATTCCCTTGGTCAAAAATCAGAGCCCGTTGCCCACCAGGTTCTTCCTGCAAAAATGATGTCTTGTCAATGCAATTGAAGACCGAGAAACGCATATTTGAAGGAGCGGTGGACAAATGAATAAAGAGAGTTTTTGGGTCCATAACTTTACCATCAAGGGACCAGGACGAATAATTGTGTACCCAAGTCCCGATCTTCTGAGCAAATCTTCACCGGCCTATAAAATTTTGATCACGAGGAAACTTAGTGGCAATAGTAAAATGTTCAGTGTGAATAGAGAAAAGCGTGAAGATAGAGACCTTCTTTGCTTTCAGAACCTGCTCTCTTCTGTTGGGCTCAATTCCTGATCCTGTACATGAAACTAAGATAAAATCTGTTTCTTGTCCAGTCTGCCACGATCAGAAATACACTCGAATATCAGAATGGGATATGATAGGCAACGTTTTAAACAAGAATATCAAATCTGTATATCCTGTGCATGGAATAAGTACAATTTAAATTCAACAAACTAGTTTAAAAGAATATAGACTGGTGCTTACGGGCAAAGCTTTGATGTATTCAAGAATCAACTGGAAACTTCTCAAGTCTTGCTTCCCCCCAACAGGTCCATCAACAGGTTTCTGCAATGTAGCATTTCAATCAGAGTTATTATCCCAGTAAAAAGTGAAGGTATATATACTTATCATCTCATGTTTCAGCAAAGGTCAAACAAACATAAATAGCAATAAGAAGAGGAAAGACAACACTTTGAGCAAACCTGCCGTCTTGGCTCAAAACGAATGGTCAAAGTATGCACAAGGAATGGATCCAGCGTTGGATCTTCTGGATTCACCGGTCTGAAAGATGAAAATGGCACTCTTACCTAAAAAGAAGAAATAACTTGCCAATAATTCGACTTTATAAACGAAAACTTAAGCTGATTCATGAAAAGATAAAGCTTATATTATTTTCAGCTTTGTGATTTAAGCTTACCCTGCAAAAGCCAACTTTTGTGCTAATTCTGGCAAAGTACAATTTGCTTTGTGACATGTCAGCCAGAGGGCCAGCTTCAAGGATTATAACGTATGATCTTCCATTCCCACCAACTGAGAATACTATACCCTCGTACCTATGCGACAACAACAAACAAATTGATTCGTCAATTGGAAGTTGAACGGATTTTGGAATAAAAAGAATCAACATCCCAAAATCAATATGTCGAAATCCCTGTAATTTGACTGCTATACAATTTAAATAGTTAAAGAGAAATTTTTTTAAAAAAAGTGAGAGTTTCTCTTCCATCCATGTGACCAAAGTGGGCTCTTGCTTATGCAGTAAGAGTGCCACACCAAATGAAATATGCATGGAATCTGAGAAGCTAATTATAAACCTGAACCATATTATCCGAAAATAGAAATTGACTTAATCTGTTGTATACCTGTCAAGAGTACATCCCAAAGGAAGCGAAAGTTTCTTGGACAGTTCAATATAGCCCCCTCTAGTGAAAACGTATCCTTTTAAACACAAAACGAGTGCAAAACATCAGTTAAAGCATAGAAAATGTGAATTTACGTGGTATTTTGCAGTTATAGACTAGCTAGACAAGACTTCTCAGCTTATGTGAACTATGTTTTACCAGAAAAAACAGCAGCTCCCTCTTCAGTGAACTCGAATTTAGCATCCATTCCTCCATCATATTTGGCTGCAATAACATCCTGAAAATAAGTGCCTTGACGAATTTCCCAGCCATCCAATGCATCCTCAGACTTGAATTTCGAAATTAACAGCTTGCTTTTGCTGCTTTTTCCAGCCCGCAGTTGTGCAAGTTTATTGTTGTAGTCCTACAATTCAGCAGCGATAAAGAATCAAGCTTTTAACTGTGGAATTTTTTGGATTGTGCAACCCTAACTTACCAAATCAAAGAACATTGTGAATGGAATTGTTAAATTTTAAATAGCAAGAATATGGTGACGACTTGATAGAACCCAACACAGAATTTACGTGGCTCAGACATAAATATTTACATTCATGACACAACACCGAAAGGGCAAAAACTCTATTAATCTTTCTTAGTAATATCATTACTCCTTTATAAAGGTGAAAATACCTTGAAATAAAATCTGATACCAAATCTTTCTTAACAATAAAATCATATCAGTGTTAAATCATAATTTTAATAACATTAAAGCGGATTTTAAGTATATTATTTTATCACTATCAAGAATCATGCTAACACAATTTTGTACAATGATGGAAAATTCATTTAAGTCAAATAAAATATCCCGTTTTGACTTTCCAAGTTTAGCGTTATTTTGAGACACCTCCACATTCAAAACAAACCTTTGGGCAAAAAAAGTGTGATTTGAAACTTGCAAGGACTCATTATTTTAGACAACGATAAAAAGTTTCCTGTAAGTTATGGATGTGAACCTTAACAGCATTCAGATGGCAACTCAGGAGTCATCTTTTGCAGTAAAGATATGTTTACATAAAAAAGGATATCAAACCTGAAGTGCTTTGGTGATATTATAAACTCCGAGATGATCGACCCTATTAAGATCCCCGGTGATAGAGGATCGAGCCGTGGCACAATAAATAACCTTGTTGCATCCCTCAACAGCAGTTTTGAGAGTTGAAGGCTCACCAACATCCCCTTTCACTACCTCCACAGCAGTTGGAAGCATTTCCACCACTTCTTTATCATCATTCCTGACCAAAGCCTGTTAACGATTAAAGATCCAAATCCATTCACAAGTCGAACCCTATTTTTACCATGTCTGAAAGATCTGGAAAAGGTAAGAGTGTGTATTTCATAAATGACATGGTGGTCATTTAACCATGAGGTGTTTTTGCCACATTATTCATGAAGAACCAACTCTTGAACCATTATGTGTCTCTTGCCACATTATTCGAGAAAAATTAACTCTTTTCACTAATTCGTGCGCAGTGGATGCATAAATAAATCGCCCAAAACAGAAGCAAAGAGGTCATAAATCCTTTGGTAATGCCAATCATATGGAAAAGCATGAGCCAATTTCATCACACAAAAGCACTCTAATGGATTACGCATCCAAACTAAAGCTTGAAATATTAAGTTACTATAGTTGATAAACACAAACTCCACAATAACAAATAAAGATAAAGTATTCGTCTTCCAAAGGTGAACTCTTTAGTTTGAAACAACAAAATGCAAGTTCACCAGATAAGAAGCAATGGAGATAAAGAAGATACCTTGACAGTGTAACCCCTGAGCATTAGTTTACGAACCACAATGCGGCCAACGCGGCTGGTGGCGCCGACGACCAGCACGGTGGTGTTCTGCGCACCAGGAATAGCGAATTCACACATGGGTCCACCCTCCTTCAATAAAAGCACCGCCTCATCATCATCAGTCCGAGTGGTCCTCGAAATCTGCCCCAGCCCAGAAAACTTCCGCCACACCTCGTCGAATATCTGCCTCGACCGCCGGCCCAGACCTATCGGACTCACCTCCTCGATCCTATTCTTGATAGACGAAACCGAAGAAGTAGCAGTACCAGCAGCAGGTAAAACTTCCTGAATCTCTCCACTTTCTTGCGGCAACTTCCCCTCTTCCTGCACCTCTTTCCTCTTGCTCTTCTTCTTCTGCGGGGGGCTCTTCTTCTGCTTGTCGACTGAAGAGGCGGCCCTTGTTAAAAACGACCACTGGCATACTTTCACCTCCTGCGGGCTTGAACTGAGGTCTCTCCAATTCAATCTATGGCTGCAGGGATGGTTACCGCCGAAGATCGAAGATGACAAAGCCGCAGAAGCAGCTGTACTCATTCTTGTTCCAGTTTCTCCACAATGGCTGGTTTCTTGTCTTGGTTTTGTAAAGTGTGAACTGAAGCTCCCTCCTCCGCGAGAGGTGATCATAAATGGGAGTTTGGGAGTCAGCTTCGAAAGCGACGGACTGTGATTTCAGACCACATAAGATTGGCCAATCCGAAACATGGATTCGGTTTTTCCAGCACGAAATTTGAACAAGACACGCACATACGTCCAGGTCCTCTCAATATTCTCCCCTCGTTTTGGATATACAAATATTCTAGTTTCGACTTGAACAATACGTTTGCCATTAAATAATACAAAAAATGACATTATATTATAAAAATGATGCAAAAAATTACATCTGAGATTGTGTGATTGATGAATTTTGAAATAGTACATTTGATAAATGATGAAATTGCAGGAAAAATATGAAATATAAGATTTTAGATAATAGATTAGGTTGGCCCTATTATTAAAAGCAGATTATTTGATATTCTATTTTGGAATTTTTATCAACTATTTTTCATAATTTATAACCTCACCTAAACACTAGCCAGTTATGTATAATAGTGAATCCAAGTTGGAATGATAAATTCTTTGAAAAGGGACATATTTTAGTATTTTTATTTATTACCGAGCTAATGTATTATAGCAAAAACTTGTGTGAAACGGCCTCACGAATCGAATTTTGTGAAACAGATATCTTATTTGGGTCATCCATGAAAAAATATTACTTTTTATTGTGAATGTCAGTAAAGTTGACCCGCCTCACAGTAAAGATTCGTGAGACCGTATCACAAGAGACCTACTCATATATTAATGATTAATTAGAAAATTGTGTTAAAAAAAAAAACTAAAATACGTGAGTAAAAATGTGTTATTTAGATTTATGTAGTAATATATATTTCTAAATTTTAAAAATAAATTATTTTTCATCAATTATACAAGTATAAACATAATTCATTTTATTTTTTTAAAAAAAAATTCTTAAATGACCGTTTGCTAAATTATTTTGCTAATGTAAGTGTTTCTGTTTGTGTGTGTGGGGGGTGTATATATAAATATATATAGATACATATATTATTTATACTGATTTTCCAGAGTAAGAATGTAACATCATGGATGAATAAATTTGTATGTTAGTTTTTATATTAGTTTTATATTAAAGTATAAACCGAACTGTCCACAAACCGACCTTAGCTCAGTTGGTAGAGCGGAGGACTGTAGTTTGAAAATAGCAATCCTTAGGTCGCTGGTTCGAATCCGGCAGGTCGGAATTTTTTTATGGGATTGTTTTTGTAAATTTAGATTATTATATAATTAAGTCTAAATATAAATTAATCTTTACAAATAATGTATTAGCGACCATTTTGAATTTCGTCCCTAAATCAATCGTCGTTGACCTATAAAGACGATTTTTAAACAATTTGCGGTGACTTGGTTAAGAATGTTGTGCTATTCTCAAAAGCATAGAATCCTTGTATCTTTATTTTAGCCACGATTTTATGAAAACCGTTGTTTAAATCTAGCGACGATTTTTAGATTGATCGTTAAAATTAGCGACGTTTTTTCACAAAAACATTTGCTACATTTAATGACGGAATTAAAATTGTTGCTAAATTATTTATTTTAAAATATTTTTTAATAAAAAATAATATTTAAAATTATTTCTCTAATTAATTAATAATATCTATTTTATATTGATAATTTAATCATTAAAATGTTTTTATATAAAAATTTCATTAATGAATTTAATATTTATCAAACATTAATAAATTAAGTTAATTTTTTGTTCAAAAAATAACATTAAACTAATATATATCAAACAGATTCCGACTGATATTATATAAATAATAATATTTCAAATCCGACTGATATATAAACTTAAGTTTTAAACATCATCAACAAAATATCATAAAATCCTATGGTGTATCGACCTGGTCATCGTGGTAATCGTCGTGGTCGTCACTGTTGTCATCTCGTGTCTCTCGTCATCGTCATCGTTATCGTCATAGCCCAAGTCGTATGATGACCCAATATACTGTTGTGAGTATCCGCGTCCATGTAACTGATGTAGGGATCTACGCTCGTGTGGTGGTCCGATAGCGAAGCAGACGATGTGTGATCCTCTTGCTGTGAAGCGACATATGTGGGAGGAGATGTGAGAGTGGAATGCACCATCGTATGACTGCAAAGGTGGCTGTGTAGATGCTTTTTGAGACATGCTAGCCATCAGAAGACATACTTGATCTTCCAAAGAACACATTCAAATCCTCAACAACTTGTTCTCCTTCTGTGACACCTGAAACTTCATCTAGAATACATCAGACATCGCATTTGTTGTGACTAAATCATCCCCCAATTTTTTGTCTCCACAGTAGTAGCTACCTTTGAACTCTTACCGCTACTAGAACCTCCACGTCGACGTGGAGTTATCTCCTTCAGATAAATCGTGGAAGTCATATATCTACAACCATGCATCCGTCTTTTTTTTTTGGGCTCATATGTCACCAACTTGAACATGATGTTGACCTCATATGGACTAGGAGCATCCAACATCGTCCCATCCTCGGAAACATTAATGACTCAGTCATATATGTCTTCATATCTTCATTTGAGGATGAATACAATTTTTATTATTTATTTGAATTATTATTAATATTAGTTTAAAAATTATTTCATCAAATTACTTCAATAGATTTAGAACAAAAAATTTACATTCACACATCTTGACAGCTCAAGGTAAACGTCACAAATGACTCTACACTAGTACAATACTCATGATTAATAACACATTTTGCATACTATGATACATTCAACTTCTATCGTTGTTATCTATTTTAGCTTATAATAGACTGACAATTGAATTTGTGATTTTGATTTAATTTTTATGGTTAATTTTTTTAAAAAAATAATATACATTAATTGTCTACATGATAATAATTTTTTAATTATAATATATGTACGATCGATATTAATTTATAATAAATATTAAAGTAAACAAAATATATCTAAGATATATACATATATGTTTAAATTAGTTAAAAATATTAAAATTAAGCATAATATTTCATTAATAGCTAGATGTATAAGTTAAATTCAACTCATATTGAACGAATAAAATGAAACATTTAAATCTTAGAATAATAATGAATATAAGATTCTTATTTGGAATTTTACAAAACATAAAAGGATTTATTAAAGATATACCAAAGAAATTAAATAACAAAGGATTTTACCGAGGTCCACCTCAAAAACATAAATTCATAAAAATCACCCATAAAACGTCTTAAACGCAAAATCAGATTCTTTTATTTGAATCTACCAAAATCTTGATTTTAAATCAAATTTTGAAATTATAATTGCATGTACTAGTCTATCTGTTGAAAACTAAGTTTTGGCGTTTGACAAATTGCGAACCAACTGCTTATGCAAATAACTGAATACGAGAAAACCAAACAACTCAACTGAATGCGTATCAGCTAAATATTATACACGTCATCAGCTGAAGCAGAAGTATAACTGACTGATCAGTTGGAAACTGATCAGTTGAAACAATCAGTTATGAGTTTTCCAGCAAATTATCTTACAGCAGATCCCTCAGCTATACACGTCATCAGTTGAGAACGACAACCGAACGACAACCGACAAATAGTACACAACAGACTGCAACTAGTAGTGGAACGCCGCATTTCAGAGATTGCAGTGTACGATTGTCAGAGAATATCGACGTGACAATCAACAGATATAAAGATTCAAATGATATTTAATATTACCGTTGGGAGGGAAGCCTATAAATAGGCGAAGAGAGCAGCTGAGAGAAAAAACACGCGATTACTATTCTATTCAAACTTGCTGTTACTCTGCTAAAATCACAACTCACATTCAGATATCAAAGCTCACTTTTATCAGATTTATCAGTAGCAATCAAGGCTACCTTACGAGCTTGTTAGCATTTTGAGATCTTCGTTAACGATCCATTCAGTTGTGTTATATTGTAAAAGTTTTGTTAATTAAGAGTTTCAGTTTGACAGTGTTAAGTCCAAACTGAAGTGGGTCAGTACAACGTTTGTATTTGATCAAAGTCTTTTAGTAAAAATCATATCATCGTGATAGAAGGGGTGACGTAGGAGTTATTCCATTCTCCGAACATCCAGAAACATATCGTGTGTCTTTCATTTCAGTTACTTTAACGTTATTCTATCTTTCAGTCAGTTTACTTCCGCAACTGATTTTCAGTTAAACTGATTGTTGTCGACTGACGAGATACCGAGTGTCAGTTTATCACTAAACTTAACACAACCTTCGAAAAGAATCTTAAATCAGAGAGTGTTTATTCAAACCCCCCTTTCTAAATACTTTCCACCTACTATTCGATCCTTTCAAGTGGTATCAGAGCGGGGTTGTATCTTGTCTAAGAATATATTTACTCATATTATTAATCATGTCTTCTTTCAACAAAATCCCTATGTTCTCCAGAGAGGACTTTGATAATTGGAAAATCTCGATGCAGGCTCACTTAGCTGCACAAGACAATGATATGTGGTACGTCATCACTGACGGACCAATGAAGATTCTAAAAACTAATACAGCAGTCGCAATCACAGAGGAGGCACCTCACAGACTTGAAAAGCCCAGAGATGAATGGACTGCTGAGGACAAACGTAAAGCAAACCTGGACAATGTAGCAAAAGACATACTGTACAAAACACTGGACAAAGTAACGTTCAGTAAAATCAAAATGTGCAAGACAGCCATAGAGGTTTGGAAGAAGCTGATCCAGCTTTGCAAAGGGAATGAACATACCAAAGAGAATAAACTCTCTGTTGCTGTTCAGAGGTTTGACAATATCAAAATGAAAGCTGGTGAAACGATGCATGAATATGATGAAAGAACCAGCTGCATCATCAATGAATTAAATGCACTTGGAAAGGTGTATACAAATAAAGAAGTTGCATTAAAAATAATCAGAGGTCTTCCCAAGGAGTGGGACGTAAAGACCATGGCGATGAGAGAATCTAAGGATCTGAACAAAGTTGAGCTTCATGATCTATTTGCTGATCTAAAGGCATATGAGTTCGAGTTGCAAACTCGAGAAGGAGAGCCCTCTACTCCAGCAGTCACAACTGCCTTAGCTGCTGTTAGATCAGAACCATCTGGTTCAGTAGAGAAAGTTGCTGATCAACTAAGCAATGATGCCATGTCATTGTTCATCAAAAAGTTCGGAAGATTTATGAGGAAAAATCAGGGAAACTTCCAAAATCACTATCAGAGAGGAAATTCCAAGGAGGAATCAAACGCTTGATACAACTGTGGCAAACCCGGTCACTTCATTGCTGACTGTACTAAACCCAAGAAGGACATCCAAGGCTCAACTGAAAGAAAGAAGAAATCTTATGAGCACAAGAGGAGACCCAAAGAAAATAAGAAGTCCTTCCGGAAGAAGCATGAGGTGCTCTTAGCTGAAGAGAGCAAATCAAAATGGTCTGAAACTGATAGTGAAGAGTCAGAGCCAGAGACCTCGTGGAGTTCCAGTGATAGTGAAGAAGAAGTGAAATGTCTGATGGCTGGTGATACAGAACTGAAGTCAAGCAGTCAACAGGTATTTGACTTTGGCTCAACTGATTTCACCAAAGAAGAACTCATTTTAACTCTGCATGACATGGTTAGTGAGTATCATAAGCTTGCTTTATCATTTGAAAAGGCTAGAGCAAAGCAAAATGATCCTATAGACAATAAAACTACAACTGATGTATCAGTTGATGTGTTGAGTCTTAAAAAGGAAGTTGCTGAGCTTAACACTGAAAGAAGCAGGAATCAATCAATGATTCAAAAATTAATGCTAGACAATTCAAAGCAAACTGAACTTATTCAGGCTTGGAACAAATCATCTATTGCATTAACTAATATACAGAACTCACAAAAATCAGTTACTGATAAAACTGGTTTATGGTTCAATAACCAAGATGAAATGGCTTCCAATGATACTCGACCAAAACTGAATATGGAGAAAGGGAAATACATTCACTTTGTCAAATCAGTTATGGTACAAAAACAACCTGAGCCAAATAAACTGGTTGAACAGCCTACTGAAAGTACGAACAAGGCTAGAAAATATGGTATTGGTTATAGCCCAAAAGTTTCAACTGACTCACGTAGTCAGCCGACGAAAAGTTTCAGCAAAAATTATTCAAATGGCTACTCCAATTACTATAACAACAAGCAGGTTCAGAAAAGATATCGGCCGAACAATCAGTTGAACAGAGGCAAATCACATGTTGTCTCGTCTGCACACTACACACCGAGCACATAGAAGTCGAGAAAGACCATCTGGAATACAGCAACTGGACAGTCAGTTAGACTGATCCAAGTCTGGATTCCTAAAGGACTCATCAATTTCGGACCCAAATAAGAAAATGGTACCAATATTATATTTTGTGTGTGATTGCAGGTAACAGGTACAAGCAAGGAATCAATCTGGTACTTGGATAGTGGATGTTCACGACACATGACAGGAGATGCAAACTTGCTATCTCAACTGATCAATTTCACTAGACCAAACATCAGTTTTGGAGATAACTCCAAAGGTAAAACTGTGGGTAAGGGTAAGCTTATCCATGGTAATTTATAATTAATGATGTTTTATTAGTTGAGAATCTTAAGTATAATCTGATTAGCATTAGTCAGTTATGCGATAATGGATTCTCAGTTCAGTGTGACAAACATTCATGTTCAGTCAAACATGCAACTGATGAGGTCATACTAACTGGCAAACGATGTGGAAACACTTACAAAGTCAGTTGGAATGATCCACCTTATGACCAGTATGTTTTATTGCTTCAAAATCTTCTAAAAATTGGTTGTGGCATAAGAGATTAAACCATCTGAACTTCAAATCTATTGCATATCTAAGTAATCACGATCTTGTCACTGGTTTGCCCAAAATGGTTTTTACCAAAGAGAAAATTTGCTCAGCATGTCAGTTTGGTAAACAAGTCAAATCTTCTTTTAAGAACAAGGGCAGTAAATCTTCTTACCGATGCTTAGAGCTGTTACATATGGATCTATTTGGTCCAATACCAGTCATGAGCTTAGGAGGAATGAAATACACCTTGGTGGTTGTAGATGATTTTTCAAGATTTACTTGGGTTATATTTCTCAAATCCAAAGACCAAACTGCTGCTCAACTGATCAAGCTTTTCAAAAGACTATTAAACGAGAAATCAGTTGGAATTGATAGAATCAGATCTGATAGAGGAACTAAATTCATCAATCAAATTCTTTCAAAATTTTTAGAAAATGCTGGAATTAGGCATGAGCTCTCAGCAGCTAGAACCCCTCAGCAAAATGGTGTAGCTGAGAGGGGAAATCGAACCCTTAAAGAAGCTGCTAGAACAATGTTTGCTGATTCTGGTATTTCTCAAAGGTTTTGGGCAGAGGCAGTAAACACTGCGTGTTATACTCAAAACAGGTCGATGATTAATAAGAATTATTTGAAAACACCTTATGAGATCTGGCATGGACGAAAAAGTGTGGTTTCCTACTTTAAAATATTCGGCTGCAGATGTTTTATTCTTGACAATGGCAAAAATCTTTTAAAAGCCTTTGATGCTAAATCTGCAGAGGGAATATTTCTGGGATATTCATCAGTTAGCAAAGCTTATAGAGTCTTTAACAAGAGCAGACTAAATGTTGAAGAGTCTATCCATCTGATCCGGTAAGAACCAGAAATCAAATACTTAATTTATTCATTCAGCTTTTGTATCACAATTGGAACCAAAGAAAACTGATGAAGCCCTTGCTGATCCAAATTGGACAAATGCAATGCAAGAGGAGCTGAATCAGTTTACCCATAACAATGTCTGGAACCTAGTTCTAAGACCAATTTCAAAAACTGTTATAGGTACAAAATCGGTGTACAGGAACAAACTGAACGAAGATGGTTCAGTTGTGCGCAACAAGGCAAGACTGGTAGCACAAGGATATAAGCAAGAAGAAGGAATTGATTACGATAAAACATATGCACCAGTTGCAAGACTGGAAGCTATAAGAATATTCCTTGCCTACGCATCATTCAAAAATTTCAAAGTCTACCATATGGATGTAAAGAGTACATTCCTAAATGGCCAGTTGCAAGAGGAAGTCTACGTTGAACAACCTCCAGGTTTTATCGATCACCTTCTTCCTGATCATGTCTACCATTTGAACAAAGCCTTATATGGTCTTAAACAAGCTCCAAGAGCTTGGTATGAAACTCTTTCTAAATTTCTAACTGATCACGATTTCTCTGTTGGATCAGTTGATAAGACATTGTTCAAATTTTCAAAGAATGATCATATCTTACTCGTTTAAATTTATGTGGATGACATCATATTTGGGTCAACTAACCCCAAATTATGCGAGAAATTTGCTAAGTTGATGCAGGAGAAATTTGAAATGAGCATGATGGGTGAACTGACATTCTTTCTTGGACTTCAAGTGAAGCAACTGGAGACAGGCACCTTTATCAGTCAGACTAAATATACAAAGGAGTTGCTGAAGAAATTTGACATAGAATCATGTTCAGCTGCAAGTACTCCCATGAGCTCATCAGTTAAACTAGACACTGATCAAGGGGGGATATCAGTTGAGGCGACCCTTTACAGAGGTTTAATAAGTTCACCTAACTGCTAGTCGCCCTGATATTGTTTTTGCTGTCTGTATGTGTGCCAGATTTCAAGCAAACCCTAAGCAATCACATTTTTCAGCTGCCAAACGTATTTTAAAATATTTGAAAGGCACTCAAAATGTTGGGTTATGGTATTCTAAAGACTCCTCTGTCAATCTAGTTGGCTATTC
Source organism: Primulina tabacum (assembly GCF_025594145.1). Lineage (NCBI taxonomy): Eukaryota > Viridiplantae > Streptophyta > Magnoliopsida > Lamiales > Gesneriaceae > Primulina > Primulina tabacum. Next base: position 19,215,890 of record NC_134550.1, read on the forward strand.
AGATGCAGATTATGCAAGATGTAAGCTTGATCGAAAAAGTACAAGTGGATCATGTCAGTTTCTAGGAGACAGACTGATCTCTTGGTTAAGCAAGAAGCAGACATCCATTGCTACCTCTACAACTGAAGCAGAATATCTTGCTGCTGGCAGTTGCTGTGCTCAACTGCTCTGGATTCAGCAACAACTGAGAGACTATGGAGTCATTGCCAAATAATCGCCCATATTTTGCGACAATACAAGCATTATTGCTATTACCTACATTCCAGTTCTTCACTCCAGGACCAAGTACATAGATGTCAGGCATCACTTCATCAGAGATCATGCCTTGAAGAAGGACATCCGACTGGAATATGTCTCAACTGAGCAGCAAGCAGCTGACATCTTCACCAAACCGTTGCCCGAGACTAAGTTTTCTCACTTTCGCAACATATTTGGTTTAATTGATTTATCATAATCAGCTCTACTGCTTAGATGTCGGTTTACTATCTGTCATCTCTTATGTTTAGTTCGTGATTTATTTATCTACTGTTGAGAATAACTGTTGCAGGTAAATAAGAGACAAAGATAAACCAAAATACACTTTATTTATTTAAAGAAATTGGTGCGAATTACATCATACAATTCTTCCTGAACAAAAGCTCTCCACTTAGCCATCCACTGTCTTATATCTCCAGTGGAAGTCTTGAGGAAGCTGTCAGACTCAGCTATGAGCTCTAGGATTCTCCTTTCCTTGTAGAGCATCAGCTCGTAGATATGGTCTGGTTCGAAAATGATCACCGTATAAGCAACATGCAAGCGCTCCCGGTACTTCTCCAGTTTTTCCACCAGGACGGGGGTAGTAGCCATCTCATTCTCCCAAAGAAACTGGAGTCCCTGCAGCTCTTCCCAGTAGCGAAGGATTTGATGGAAGACTTCATATTCCATATCAACCTTTCGTTTCTCCAAAGCTGCGCTCATGAACTCTTCAGCCATGTTTGGAGCCTTTGAACTACTTGCACCTGCCATTTTAGTTGTTGAATATTATTTGTTGTTTTGATTAAAACTAACTGAGCTACTCTTATTTATAGCCCAGGGTATAGGAAGATGAAAGGACAAGTCATTACGGAAGACGATTAACCTTCTAAGCTTAAGATTTAATTTAATTCGTCTCGGTTAAAGTTCTCATAATTTCTTTTATGCATTTATTAAGGGGGAATATTGGTTTAACAAGTTAACTGAGAAAACAGCAGTTGGTAAATCCTCAACTGAAATGAGAAAGTTTTACAACTGATCGTTCAGCTGATGATTTCACTAATCTTCTCACGTAAGTTAACCAGTTAACCATTGTTATTCCAAATCAAGAGACGTGACTGATTATCAAGCATTAAATACTATCTTCCATCAGATGACAGGTTGAATCGTGGAATCTTTTAATCCACATATTCCTAACACGCTTGCAGCACACGTACACACATTTTTGAATTCAAAATTTCGTGGACTAACACGTCTCCAATAATTCGAACAGTCACGTACATTAGTACTATACCCGCTCCATTTCAGTTATTTTTCTTATGCTTACAACAAATTTTCAGAGCAAAAGCAAAATCAAGCTTTCTTTTTCGCAGGAAATTACTCACAACAAATGGCAAATCAAACTCCCGCACATATGCTGAATGCAATGGCGATTAACTTTGAATCAGTCCTAACAGTTGGAGAAACCGATATCAAAAACGTATTTCTAAAGCTGGAATCAGCATGACTAAGAACGTTTTTGGGGTAATCGTCTCAAGAGATATACCCAAAGGAACTCCAAGAATTTTACTCCACTGGAAAAATCACCTCTGATGGAAACATCGTCTCCACTATCAATGGTCAGTTGTTCATCACTTCTGAAGATTCCTTTGGAGAGTTATTCTCGCTACCTTCTGATGGAATGGCACATCTTGCTGAGGTGAAAGCATCTGACGTTGAAGAGATGCAAACCCTTCTCTCCGCTGATGGACGGAAAATCAAGGTCTCTGATCCAAAGAAAGAATTAAAGCATGAAGTTCAGTTGTTGGCCGATATTTTGGCCAAAGGGCTTTTGGCGAAGGCAGGATCCTTTGCTGTCCCTTACGTTGGAGAAATTTCAAGACATCTCTGTCATCATGGCTGAACGAAGACTCAACTGGAAGCGTCTTATTTTCAATATTTTAAAGAATATGCTCCAGTCCTCCAATCAGTCCAAGGGATTTGCTATTCAACTGAGCTATTTGCTGAAAATCAAAGGGGTAGTGGCTGATGACTCAGAAAAAACATCAAAGTTTAAGGTTTTCAATGCCAAAAATGTTCAGCCGCCGAAAACCAAACTGGAAATCTCTCATGATCAGTTTGTAAAAATCAAGAAGGAGATTGGGACTCAACTGGCTGCTCCCAAATCAGTTAAAAAGGCCAAGATTCTGGCACAACTTAAGACTACCAAAATAAAACTGATCGTCAGTGGATCAGATTCTGAGGACATACCTTATCAGTCGATTACTAAGAAGCAAAGGACTCAGAAGACAAAGCCAGTGGCTACGTTGGCATCTATCCCAGCTGAGAGACTGAAGTCATCAGATGCCCAACAGCCTATCCAGGCTATTCCTTTGAAAGCTATTCCCACTGATAAGAAGAAGGAATAAGCAAAAGTTGCAGTTCCTTTGATTCAAATCACACGAACTACGATCCTTGCTCTTGCTCGACCCAAGGGAATCGTTATTCAGGAACGAGTGGACTCTACTCACTCTGGACTGAACATTCCACATATTCTTACTGATGAGAAAGGAAAAGGCAAGTGGATTGAAGAGCCAAGGCCATCCAATGCCATTCATACTCACATTGACCTCATCTGGGAGCAGGTCAATGCTTTTGCTGAGTCTAAACTGAAGATTTATGATACATGGACTAGATTCAGAACGCACACATTTGCCAAAAAGCTTAAAAAGCAGTCTAAGCTGAATAAATTCATCAAGCTGGAGGCAACTGTTATCAGAATGGTCAAGGCCGCTACAATAATTCAAGCTTTGGGGAGAAAGAACTATTTCTTTGATCAAATTAGAGCCAAGAAGTTGGGCCAACTGATTGAGAAGTTGAAAAGCAAATATATTCCCACTAGTCCAACTGCCTATAATGATCGAGCTGTGATCACGCAGCTAGAAAGTGATCTTATGTCTCTGCAATCTCAAATAAAATTTTGGGAGATGGATCAAGAACTCGTGAATCTTGAAGGAACTTCAGAAGATGAAGAAGATAAATCGCCTTCTCAACAAAAAGAGCCATCCCCTGTACAAGCTGCTGCTACAACTGAAGAGCCAGTATAGGATGTACCCCAATCTTCTACTGCTGATCATCAAATTTATTCAGAAGCTGACTTGTCCCTCGCAAATATTGATGAAATCATTCAGTCAGTGGTACAAGAATCTCAAAATGATGTACCTTTTTCTGAATCAGTTGATCCCTCAACTGATCAAGCATCTCAAGAGAATTCTATTTTATCTAAAGAGTCTGCTGAGCATGTTGTCTCTGCTGAACCTGTTGATTTAACTGATGAACCAATTCAGTCATCTGATCGAGAGCTTGCTGACACTGTTGAGGCTCAGTCGCTCCTTATTGAAAATCTACCATCTGACGAGCATGCACAAGTATCAGCTGATTATCAAACAGTAGCACCAGTTGATGATCCTTCAGTTGAAAATCCCGCAAACTCTCAAATTCAGTTAGAACCTTCATCTGCTGCTCAGGATCCATCTTCACCTGCTCGAATTCAAGAAGAAGTCATTGAAACCATTGTTTCAGAACAGACTATTGCTGAAACGATCGTATCTGATAGGACCTTGGTGGTCCTTGATCAAGTTTCAAAGGAACAAGAACCTGAAACATCTGGACAGTCACCTCCTCATTCTTCCACAGTTTTTGACTTAGTTCTCGAAGAAATTCAGGATCTTCAGAATAATATGAATCAGATGGTTACTTCCATCAACAAAATCCAACATACTCAACTAGCTCACACTCTGAAGCTAGAACATTCTGAAGTATTCAACACATAGAATCTGAAAGCTATTCAAGCTGCTGTAACCTCTCTTTCTCTTGCAGTCGATGACATTCAAAAGAACAGGGGTTTAGCAAAGAGTCTCACTGCGACTCAAGAGTCTATTAGTAAGCGAGTTGAAGGTCTGGAGAATTCTGTATCTAGAAAAATAGACTTGTTGTAAACCATAATGCTTACTGCTGTCTCAAGCATCTCTACTACTGTCAACGTACTATCAACTGATGTTCGAAGATTATCTATTAAGATGGATACGTTTGACAAAAAGAGGGAAGAGATTAAAGAGATTCTAGAACAACAAAAGAAGTCTTCTAGTTGAAGAGCAGTTAGTTTGAAGTAGCAGTTCTTGTATTTTTTGAAGACTATATTTTCAGTTCTATTGATCATATCCTTATGTTATCTACAATGAGTTCAGTTATTCAGTTATTATTGACTTAGTTTTGTCAAACACCATAAAAGGGAAAATTGTTGAAAACTAAGTTTCGGCGTTTGACAAATTGCGAACCAACTGCTTATGCAAATAACTGAATACGAGAAAACCAAACAACTCAACTGAATGCGTATCATCTAAATATTATACATGTCATCAGCTGAAGCAGAAGTATAATTGATTGATCAGTTGGAAACTGATCAGTTCCAACTGATCAGTTGAAACAATCAGTTATGAGTTTTCCAGCAAAGTATCTTTCAGCAGATCCCTCAGCTATACACGTCATCAGTTGAGAACGACAACCGAACGACAACCGACAAATAGTACACAACAGACTGCAACTAGTAGTGGAACGCCGCATTTCAGAGATTGCAGTGTACGATTGTCAGAGAATATCGACGTGACAATCAACGGATATAAAGATTCAAATGATATTTAATATTACCATTGTGAGGGAAGCCTATAAATAGGCGAAGAGAGCAGCTGAGAGAAAAAACACGCGATTACTATTCTATTCAAACTTGCTGTTACTCTGCTAAAATCACAACTCACATTCAGATATCAAAGCTCACTTTTATCAGATTTATCAGTAGCAATCAAGATTACCTTACGAGCTTGTTAGCATTTTGAGATCTTCGTTAAAGATCCATTCAGTTGTGTTATATTGTAAAAGTTTTGTTAACTAAGAGTTTCAGTTTGACAGTGTTAAGTCCAAACTGAAGTGGGTCAATACAACGTTTGTATTTGATCAAAGTCTTTTAGTAAAAATCATATCCTCGTGATAGAAGGGGTGACGTAGGAGTTATTCCATTATCCGAACATCCAGAAACATATCGTGTGTCTTTCATTTCAGTTACTTTAACGTTATTCTATCTTTCAGTCAGTTTACTTCCTGCAACTGATTTTCAGTTAAACTGACTGTTGTCGACTGACGAGATACCGAGCGTTAGTTTATCACTAAACTGAACACAACCTTCGAAAAGAATCTTAAATCAGAGAGTGTTTATTCAAACCCCCCCTTCTAAACACTTTCCACCTACTATACGATCCTTTCACTATCTAATAAATCTTTTTTATTAGGAATAGGATGCCTAATTCATTTAAAATCTTATTAAGAGGTTTGTAATTTATTACTAATCTAGGAACTCCTCTTTCTTGCTCAGAATGTTTATTAACATAAAAAGCAGTAAATGACCAAGGATATTGAGAAGGTTTTATTAAGCCTTTTTCTAATAATGAATGAATTTCATTCTTACATAATTCTAAAAATTCAGAATTCATTTGACAAGGACGAATCTTGGTAGGAATATTATTTTCATCAAAATTCTCTTCATATGGAGGAGAAATAATATGCTTTTTACGATTTCAAAAAGCATTTAGAAGATCATTACATATTTCTAATGAAAATTTATTATAAATAATTTTAATTTTTTCTGTAATTTAAGACTTTGTAATTTATCATCTATAGTTAGAATTTTTACTTTTTAAAGAATTTATTTGAAAAGTTTTTCTATCAATCTTTTCTTGTAATTCATTTAAAATTCTAAGAACATGTTTAGTTATGAACTGAAAAGAAATAGGATTACCTTGAAAAGTTCCTATGATACCTGTTTCATCAACACAAGTTAAAGGATAAATTTGATGATAAAAGGGAGACCAATTATAAGTTGGATAGAAATATCTTTTGCTAATAAAAAACTGGTTTGAATACAGTTTTTATCTTTGCAAATATATGTTTTTGGTAATTTATAATTTATTTCTAAAGGTTCTCCTCCTGCATGAGAAAAAGAGAATAAGTAGTTTTATGAAAGTATTTAGTAGGAATTAATCCTTTCTATATAACATTTAAATCTGCACAACTGTAAATCATAACAATGAAATTTTTCGTATAAGAATTATCAATTAATAAAGTAATATTAGTATACCATTTTTGAGATATTATCATACTTAAAACAGATAAATGTTTTTGATTTGGATTGGGAAATGAAATGTCTTGAAAATTATCAAAACTTTCAGAAACTAAGTCTTCTTTGTTATTTTCAATAACAGAAACTATGTTGATTTCAATATTGGATCCTTAATCATTTTAAGAAATTCTAAAATATTATTATTTGTTAAAACATTTATATTTAAATGAAATTGAGACATAAGTTTATAAAAATCATCATTTTTATTATTATTATCATTTATATGATTTATACAAGATTTTCCTTGTATACAGTTATTACATTATTCTAATTCTGAAAATATCTAATTCATTGTCTATAATATCTTCGGAATTATATGATTATGAAGAATTCTCAGTTTCACTATCAGAATTATTATTTGAATCCATTATTATTTTAAATAATGTTTATTTTAGATTTTCATCTATATCTAAATTATTAATTTTGTTTTTAGCCCAATCTTGATTAACATAATGTCCTGGCTTTTTACATTTTCTACAAAATATTAATTTATTTTTGTCTTTATACTTTCTGATTTCCGTAAATCACGGCTTTCTTTTTTTTTCTTCTTTTTCTCTTTTTGTCTTTCAGAAAAATGTCTTTTCTTTCTAAAATTTTCTTCTTCTTTATCTATTATTTTCTTCTTACCTTTATTAGGTAGGTCCATACCAAATTGATCAAAAATTTACCTAATTTATTTTTCTCAAGTAAATTCTGTCTTTTAATTTGATTATTTAATTTAATTCATTACAGAGAGCTAAACCCTCTTGAATACAAGTACTTATTAATTTTCCATAAGTATAATTCTCATATGGAATATAAATATCATCTTTTCTTAAAAATTTTCTAATTCTTTCAGCAAATTAAAAAGGTAAACCATCTATAAATTTGGCTTTCCAAAGATTATTATTACGGTCTAGTATCTGATATATTCGAGATAAAAATGTATCTTTATACCATCTAAAATTAGTAAGTTTTTTATATTTTAGATTACTTAATAAAATACGAATTTGTTCACCATTATCAGTGAATATATAGTAAAATGTTCAATCATTGTCATTATTAATGAATAAACTGAATTCTCTATTTGAATTTGATTCTCAATTTTAATTGAGCTAAGAATTTCATCTTTATGAGATTGATTTAAGTAATTATCTCACCAACCTTTAAGTTGGCCAGTAAATCCTGCTATAATCATTTTAGCAATATTTTTATCATTATTGCCTGATGTTGTATACACAGTGCTATACATAAGCATTCTGTGAGCAGTATTATAAATTTGCTTATCACTAAAACCATCAATATTCAACTCATAAATACTTTTCCCATTATAACTATTGGAAAAGATATATTCTTGTTCTTCAAAAAGAATATCCATAGGAGTGAGTCTATCATAATAATATTTGTTTTGGGTAGGTTTATCTGCCCATTTAATTTTATTAATTTCTTCATCAGAAGAATTATTAATTTTTTCAAACTCTTCATTAAGAGTATTTAAATTAAGATTTTTAAATTTTTCTTCTAATAATTTTTCTAAATCAGAAACAGAAGATTTAAATTTAAAATCTTTTATGTCTGGAGGGGATTGTATAGAAGAAGTTGCAATAGAAACAATATTAGTTTCTTTTTTAGACTGTATATGAACATCTGGTCTAATTCGATTAATAGCTAAAATAATTTTATCAATACGCTCTTTAAGAGAAATTATTTCTTCTCCTATTATCGTAAGATATAAATTTGTATAATTTTGTCTTTTAATTATCTGATTAATATGTTTAACAGTTATTTGTAACATATCATTGTCAAATAATTTTGAAAAAGCAGTAAAATTTAAAATTTTATTATTTTTTCTATAATAAAAGATTATTGAGGAGGATAAACATATTTTTGAATCTGTCATGAAGAAAGTTTATAATTTCTTTCTAGTATAGAAATATAATCTATAATAAATGTTTTAAAAAACCAAGGAACAAAATGAATTAATTTATTTTGGTTTTCTTTATAAAATTATGTAACAATATAATCAAATTATTTTTCAGAGAAACTTTTAAAATACCAATCTTTGAAAGATTCTCATTTGGGTAAATAAAATTCTGAATTTATCTTGGCTCTAGCTATAGAACCTTTAGTAAAATCTATTTTTGATTTACTATCCATTAAATAGTAAAATTCATTTCTGAAACTGTGTCAGTTTCTCTAACGTTTTGAAAGTTATTTTTATGAACAATATTATTTGATTTATGATTAACTCTTCTACTGTATCTTGTACAGAGGATTCTAAATCTTCTCTTATCTGAGAAGTAGAGACTCTAGAAGTTTGTGGTATATCTACCATATAATCTAGAAGTGAAATAAAAGAATGAATAGATCTTGATCTAGCATAAACAGAAGATGGTAATAATCTTCTTTGTTCATTATTGAACTGTATTTGAACATATCCTTCATTTGTTTGCATAACTTGTTGTAGATCCCTATTTATCATAGGATTTCTAGGAACAGCTTGTTCAATTATCCAGTTTTACGGAAATTCAATTTCTTCCTATTTTATAGATCTACGGGTTGTAATATTAGATCTATTAAAATTAGTTTCTATTAGAATAGTTTCATTTAATTTTTTATCTATTCTTTTATATATAAGATTTAGTGTAAATAATGGTTTATCATAAATACAATAATAGATACATATTACTTCTGTTCCAGAAGTATAATTATAACCATGTGTTTTAACATTTAATGTTAAAAAGTTTAATATATTTATGTCAGACAAAGATAAAGATAAATTAGGATAAACATCAAAATATACTGGACCATGTGTCAGACTAGATTGAATTATTCCCATAAGAGATTGTTTCCAATTTAAATTTCTACTATATTTTAAAGCTGTTATAAAGCTTTCTGGTAAATTTTCTAAAGTTAAAGGTCTAAAAGCAATTTGAATTAAACCTATATGAATAAATCTATAATTTTTCCTATAAGGTAACATATCTTTATTATTTAATAATCTAATAACCATTTCTTCATTATGAAGAGGTACCGAAAATTCTATAGTTTTAACTACTTGTTTGAAACCAATTCTTTCAAAGGTTCCTAACTTATAAATCATTTTAGATTCTATCTTAGGAATAGTCCATTTATTCAATAATTCTAAATTTTCTAGTCAATCATATTCTTCATTTAAACTGTTTTGAACAGTTTCTTTCATAGTGAAAAGATTCATTGAATAAAAGTGCTAAATTATTAACCAGACGATTTCCATGGCTCTGATACCATCTGAGGTTTGGAATCAAAATGAATATGATACATGGCGTTGTTTTACCAAATTTTTCCGTGCTAAATTATTATCTTACTATGACATGATCTATATTTATTTGTAATTTGAAATTAAATTGAGATAATAAAAGATTTATTTAAATTTTTGAAATTTAATGTAATATAAGAGTCTTTGGTTAGAACATAAGGTAAAAAGATGAACCAGGAAATAGTAAACACAATGTTCGAGTTTAACCAGGAAATAGTAAATTCATGTTGTAGCCCTTCAGCCTGCTTAGGACGAGAAATGACGTTTAAGGCGTTTTATGAGTGATTTTTATGAATTTATGTTTCTGAGGTGGACCTCGATAAAATCCTTTGTTGTTTAATTTCTTTGATATATCTTTAATAAATTCTTTTATGTTTTGTAAAATTCCAAATAAGAATCTTATATTCATTATTATTCTAAGATCTAAATGTTTTATTTTATTCGTTCAATATGAGTTGAAAATGGTATATAGGCTGAAAACCAATAACCTCCATGTGTGCGAAAGCCAATAAGGAAAAATTTGGTAAAACAACGCCACGTATCATATTCACTTTGATTCCAAGCCTCAGATAGTTATAAAATAAGTATACAATAATTAATATCTATCACTATTTTCTCGCTATTTTTAGGGATATATTAATTTAAATTGTCGCTAAATTAGTGATGATTTTTGGAAGATCGTAAAATTTATTATCCAGTAATTTGACTTTCTTAAAATAAATAATGAATTGATTAATTAGAATTTGAATAATTAAATATGCCAAATAAATTTATAAAATATGTTAAAATTATGTAATTTGAATATAAAAGAATTTAAAAATTATAAAATACATCAGAAATTTAAATAACATATTAGGTAAATGTTAAATATAAAATCAAGATCAATGGGCACGAGTTTTTAGCAATCTTACACACACACACCTGTTATAGAAAGGAAAAAATAAAAGAACCAAAAAAGAACAAGCTCAAATCGTGAACCCTTCTTCCGGCTTCCAAACCCGTCGGCTTCTTTCCCTCTCCCGATTTCTGACCGTTAAACCTCTAGTTTCTGGTCGGCAACCACCGTGGAGTGCAGCTAAGATCTGGGCGAGCTCGCTAGGACTGGAATTGAAGAAAATCGAGCTCCATGGAGTAGATCGAGCCATGTTCTCGAGGCGCTGTTTCTGCGTGATTCTTGATCAGATTTCCGGTAAGTTTTGATTCGATTTTTTTGGTAGTTTCATGATGTTAGCTAAGGATTATAAGCCTTTAAGTTACCCTGTTTTCAGCCATTGTACAGCCAAGAATTGAGCTTCTCCGACGAGTTTCCCGGCGAAGTTCCGCCACCGTATTGCCGCTAGACCACCTTTTTCCGATCTAGTTATGATTCCAGGTATTAACAAGCTTCCAGATTTTGTTTTGGTTTAGGAGCTGCCCATTTTTGGGTTTTTATCCGTCCAGATTTAATTCATTTTCATTGATTGAAATGTGTTATATTGCCGTATACATTGGGTTTATACTATAGGTTCGCTCGTTGGAAAACTTCAAAAGATAATTCGACGAGTTATAAATTAGTATCGAATTAAAATTGCCAGATTTAATTTGTGAAATGAAGAATTATTGGAAGTAAATGTGTATTGCTGAAATATTGGGAATATTGGGACAAAATTCTAGTAATTAAATTGTTAAGTTTGATTTTTAATAAATAAATTTAATTTTAGTAATTTTTGGGAAATAAGTTGATTATTTTAGCTTTGTTGACGAATTGTGGATTTATTAGGCATGTTATCTTATTTGTTTGTCCAATGAGATCAAAGTTGAGCTTGCTGTGGTTCAAAGTTGGTTTAGATATGTTACAGTTCGGTAATATATGAAGATAATGTATAAATTATGTTTTAGATATATTTATGTGTTTTATAGGTTTTAATGTGATTCTGTAGAGTTACATGAGCTGTTAAATGCATTGATGATTTCATGTTCAATTATTTGACATATTGTATGACATTTAATATAGGGCATGATATAACACTACAACAAAAATGAATTTTCGCAGCGCGCAAATTCAAAACTGCAAGCTGTTGAAACTTCAAGATTATCAACGGCGTGCGTATGCGCCGCGGATAATATTATCAACGGCGTGCGTAAGAGCACGCCGCGGATACTATTATCGATAGCGCACGCACGCACGCCGCAGATAATATTATTTGTAGCGTGCTACGTACGCTGTTAATATCCATATCCGCAGTATGCAAACAAATTCTATATCGTTCATTTGCAAGCCGATAAAATCAAATTCGTAAAAAAAAAAAATCAATCGAATGGACACAAACAATAAACCAAAATTTTACAAAAAAATTAGTGTAACTTTAAGTTTAATCAACACAAAATTGATAAAAGTCATTGTTTTTCAGTATATCAAAACAGAAAGTCTGAAAATCCAAAGCAAGATACGAAATCTGTAACAACGTCTAGCTGATACATATATAACAATGATTAAACTTTCAATACATGCAAATCAGTAGAATATGCATCAATCGCACAGTACTATAAATTTAGATAACCATGCCACCGTGCTTCCTATCGCGTCCTCGAGAAACTGCATTTCATCATTTGGTCGAATTAGGTCCACCTTCTCCACCAAAACCTTATCAACCCAAACTTTCCAACAAGATCTACCAAGAACAACGTGATGCACTTTTGTGTTTGGATCTGTGGATGCAATTCGATCTTCTGCCACAGCTAATTCATCAGCACACCAATGGAGCAGCTTACATTTAGTATTAGCACGAATATCTTCAAGACTCACATTTCTCAAATTTGACTGTAAATAAATAATGAAAAGTTATTGATTCAACCGTGTCTATTTTTGTAAATATTTTGCGGTTTAAAATTACATAATTTAAAGATAATTACCTGAGAAACATGATCAAAATCACCATTTTTCTTGGCACCAATATCGATATCACCATTGCTACCAACTTCATTCCCGATACCACTACTAATACCACCACTAGCAACCTAATTTTACAATCAAATCGTGTCAAGCGATGTAATCATGATAATCCAAAAGCATTTAAGTTTGTATATATACCAAACATATTTTTTATATGTTGTTTTTACTAACCTGTTCTTGCTGATTTTGCTTATTCATACTTTGTAAAAACATGGACCTCATTTCTTGCATTTCTAGCTGATTTTGTTGCATTTGTTGTTGAATGCTTTGTACCATAGTTTGAAGTTGTTGAACAGTTCTATTTTGTTTCACAGAAGCTCCAACTTTCGATGGTGTAAATCCGAAGCCCATTCCGCACACTCTACCTCGAGCTTCCTTGCCAAACACAAGGCTAATTGCATCATCAGCAATGTTAGTTGTGTTTTGAGATTCAGGTGGACATTCTTGTATTTCTTTCTGCAAAAAATTTTTTTTTATGAGAAAATAACATGGTTATCTGCAAGAGCCAAGAGAAATAATCGGATTAAAAGAACTAGTTTGAAGGTTATAATCTCATTAACCCGTAAAACTACATGCTGGTACCTAAATATGAGCGACAAATACAAAAGCAGCGATAACCATGGAAGTTTCTTGCCAACATGACGCAACTGCAAATAATAAATCTCTCCAACAATTCTTTGGCAGGTTCAGAACAATTAATTACCAAATATGCACATGTTAATTCCATTTTCCCAGCAAAGTTAACCATGTTATTTTCTCATAAATTTTTTTTTTCAGAAAGAAATACAAGAATGTCCACCTGAATCTCAAAACACAACTAACATTGTTGATGATGCAATTAGCCTTGTGTTTTTTGGCAAGGAAGCTCGGGATAGAGTGCGCGGAATGGGCTTCGGAGTTACACCATCGAAAGTTGGAGCTTCTGTGAAACAAAATGGAACTGTTCAACAACTTCAAACTATGGTACAAAGCCTTCAACAACAAATGCAACAAAATCAGCTAGAAATGCAAGAAATGAGGTCCATGTTTTTATAAAGTATGAATAAGCAAAATCAGGAAGAACAGGTTAGTAAAAACAACATATAAAAAATATGTTTGGTATATATACACACTTAAATGCTTTTGAATTATCATGATTACATCGCTTGACACGATTTGATTGTAAAATTTGGTTGCTAGTGGTGGTATTGTTAGTGGTATCGGGAATGAAGTTAGTAGCAATGGTGATATCGATATTGGTGCCAAGAAAAATGGTGATTTTGATCATGTTTCTCAGGTAATTATCTTTAAATTATGTAATTTTAAACCGCAAAATTGTTACAAAAATAGACACGGTTGAATCAATAACTTTCGTTGTTTATTTACAGTCAAATTTGAGGAATGTGAGTCTTGGAGATATTCGTGCTAATATTAAATGTAAGCTGCTTCATTGGTGTGCTGATGAATTAATTGTGGCAGAAGCTTGAATTGTATCCACAGATCCAAACACAAAAGCGCATCACGTTGTTCTTGGTAGATCTTGTTGGAAAGTTTGGGTTGATAAGGTTTTGGTGGAGAATGTGGACCTAATTCGACCAAATGATGAAATGCAGTTTCTCGAGGAAGTACGGTCGCATGGTTATCTAAATTTATAGTACTGTGCGATTGATACATATTCTACTGATTTGCGTGTATTGAAAGTTTAATCATTGTTATATATGTACCAGCTAGACGACGTTACAGATTTCATATCTTGCTTTGGATTTTCAGACTTTCTGTTTTGATATACTGAAAAACAATGACTTTTATCAATTTTGCGTTGATTAAACCTAAAAATACACTAAATTTTTTGTAAAATTTTGGTTTATTGTTTGCGTCCATTCGATTGATTTTTTTTTTTACGAATTTGATTTTATCGGCTTGCAAATGAACGATATAGAATTTGTTAGCATACTGCGGATATGAATATTAACAGCGTACGTAGCACACTACAGATAATATTTCCGCGGCGTGCGTGCGTGCGCTATCGAGGACAATATTATCAACGGTGTGCATAATCAAGCCGCAGATAAGATTATCAACAGCGTGCGTATGCACGCCGCGTATACTATTATGGCGTACATATGCATGCCGTTGATAATAGTATTCGCGGACGCACGCCGTTGATAATCTTGAAATTTCAACAGCTTGCAGTTGTGCAGCGTGCAATGCGCGCCGCGAAAAGTGACTGCCAAAAGTCATTTTTTTGTAGTGATTACTCATGTTGTTATCGTACCGTTTATTTGATCATATTTCTCATGTTGTAATTGGGCCATGTTTCATGCATTGCATAATTCATGTTATATATGTTTATGAACGATTTAGGTGTATTGTTATTGTTGAACTATTTTATACCAGAATTGTAACGTCCGAAAAAACAACCTACGTAAACCGTATGCATGCAAATTATTTTAATTCCTTAAATGTTTTTATTGTTTTCAAATGCTTGCATGATATTTATTATATGATTAAATACACGATTGCATAATTAGATGATAATATGACATGATTACATGAAATTAAAGATTTTACCCGAATATTCGATAATAGGGAGGGAAAAGAAGACCGGGGACGACCAAGACAAGAATATGTATTTTCATTAAATAATGGCAAAGCTTCCTAATATGATTTAAAAATGATTTAATTTTCCTAAAAATGTTGGAGTTCGAATTATTTTACGAGTCGAACTCGATTTTTCTCGGGAAGCCGGTTTTTGGGCAAACAAAGAATTTTAAAAGATCAAAAATATTATTTTATGAAAATTTATTCTATAAACTTTTATTATTTAATTAATTAAGTGTTATTGAGCCCAATTTAATTAATTTAAGTAGGCCCAATTACCCTTAAACTTGGAAGCCAAAAACCAAAGCCCATTAGTATACAATTAAATCTATAAATAACTAAGTGTTTATTCACCCTAATTCATCACATCAGCAGCCGTAAATCACACCACAAGCGCACACAATATTTTCGAAAAATAGGAAAGAAGAAAAGCTTGAGTTCTTCGTCACCCGTTTGTCCTTTCTCGCCGACGATTGAAAATTCGAGCGTTATAAACGCAAAGACACGTTTCCTAAACCCTTTTTAAACATCATACAAATCATAATATGTGTGTGTCAATTGATTATGCATGAAAAATATTGGTGTTCGATTATTTTACGGTACGTTGCGTATTTTCAAAGTTCTAATGATTTTACGCTTGTTTTAAAAGCGTTTTTTAATCCAACGAGTACGCTGCCAATACACGATAAAATATGAATGAAACATGAACAAAACGTGATAAAATTGAAGGAAATAACAAGCTGGAATCGTGGGAAAGAATCAGAGAAGGGCCGAGAGTTTTGTTGGTTTGTTCAAGGACAAGAAGTCGGCTGCTATGCATGGGCACTTGGGGCTCGACCAGGTCTGGAGGTTGGGTCCTAAGGGTCGTGGTTAGGTCCTAGGAAGAGTCCTAGGAGGGTTAGGGCTCGAGCCTTGGGATGGGGAAGGGTCCACGTGAAGAGGGACTCTCCCCCAAGCATGCTCGCGGCTGGTTTCGAGAGAATGAGACTTGCGGCTTTGCCTGGGGACGAGCCAGGGTGGTCTGTCAGGGTCCAAGGGAGATGGTCAAGGTTCGGGTCTTGGGCTAGGCAGGGTGGCTCGACGTGGGCTCGAGCAAAACTTGGGAAAAGGTAGCTTGCGTGGCTGGTGCTGTGCGCGCAGCTTGTCTTTGGGCAGGGCTTTGTGCATGAGGGCAGGGGCTTAGGCTGGGCTTGGTTGGGTCTGGGCGTGGTCCAAGGTTGGTTAGGGTCAGGTGGGCTCGGTGGTGGCTCGGCTGGAGGAGTCCGTCCTAGGGTCACTAGGAGTCTCGAGTAAATAGGGAGGCTTGTTCACAGGTTTTGGGTCTACTGTCCAGGCGAGATTGAGCGAGCTAGGGTCAGGTTCTTTGTGCTGGGCTTTGTCAGGAGGGTGCCTAGGTGGGCTGGCTCGGGTTTGGCTCGAGGTGCTTCGGGCATTGCTCGAGTATTTTGGGAGATGACTCGACGTGTTCGAATATGTGTCAAAAGCGAAAATATATGAACTAAAATTGGAACCATGGGTCCACGGGTGTGGTTCATGGCTCACAAGGGTAGATTAGGTAATAAAAATGTTATTTTTAAAATTTGGGAAGAAAATAATTTATCTGGGATTTAATCGCCGCACGAAACGTTAATTAAAGAATTAATTGAAACGCCTAGTTTTAAGCTTTATAAAATTATGGAAAATTAAATTTAAGCTTAAATAATTATTTAGAATAAGCCCATGTCATTAAATGTAAGAAAAAGATAAATTCGAGAATTTTTATTACCAGGGGCATAACGATAATTTTACACGTAGGAAAATACATAAAAGCTTGGCAGCGTCCCGAAGAATCATAATGCATGTTAAATGATATTCTATGATTTAAAATGATGATTTTGATGAAAATATGTTATTTTACGATTTATGGTATAGCTTTGCAAATTTTACTGTCTAAAATGATATTTTTGGAAAGTTATGCTATTTTATGATTTTTAAAGAAAAGGAAAATTATTTTGAGAGATGTGAACTGACTGTGACATATGATATATTATTTGTGGGGGATCCGTTTTAAGAAGGAACATTGAACTTACAATTTTATTGGGATGTCGTGAGGGGAAAAGGCCCCAGAGGGAGCCCATTTACGAGAGAAGGCCCCAGAGGGAGCCCGTTTATGGGAAAAGGCCCCAGAGGAGCTCGTCTATGGGAGAAGGCCCCCGAGAGAGGCCCGATGATCGTATTTCCATGGTAAAGCCTAGTGCATAGCCCCATGGGCAATGTGGAGCTGAAGACTGATCAGTCGACCGGAAGATAAAAGCTAGTCACTTTCAAGGATCAAACTTCACCCAAAATGATATAGCATTGAAAGCTTTATGATTAAAATGATTTTATGATATATGATTTCCTCGGTCTGTGGCTGCCTTCTGGGTCATTTTTTCACTCGAATGCTTTGTTGCTCGACACGTCTTCATGAAATGATTCATTGAACTGTTTCAATCATTTGAATATGCTTGGTTCTTCATCTTTAATCATCATCAAATTTGTATGATCGAGACAACACATCTGTCTGAATCTCCTCCCAAGATTTAGCAAGTCATGCCCGGTCAGATTCATATTATACTTTGCTTCTTTAAAAAAATTTGTCCTCAAATCTTCGCTACCTAAACAAAAACGAAGTAACTTAGTAAAAAAAAGAATTAAATTATTAATATGCTTACCTTTCAACTCTAGTCTGTAGGCGTTGTCGGCCGTGTGCTCTATCATCGTTTGGAACCCAATCCATGGTTGCCTTCTCCATGTAATCATCAATTGCACCATACATCAAATAACAAATGACACCAAATGACAAATTATCATTAAGTATCACAAATATCATATTCCTCCTCTTCTTAAACCTAGTTAACACAAAAATAAAATCCATACAAGTGTACGACATTTGCTTACTAGGAATAAGACGTAGCTCATGCACGATATAAGAATCTAGCCAAAATTCCAATCTCCTATATGAAGTGCAACTATCACAATACCAATTAATATATCTCTTTATATGCAGCCATAGTAGAAATTCATACGTTATATCTATGGTTCTAGCTACTCCATAGCTACAAGTCAAACAAAGATCATGTGACTCAATAACAATTAACAACTCATGCAATGGATGTAGAATGAAAAATTTATTCTCTTTAAAAGTATATTCATCATGAACATTGAAAACCTCATTTTTAACCATGCAAGTTTCACAACTATCACAAAACAAATAATTATCCTGCAACTTGGACATGCCACTTGTACCATCCATGTAATCTTTTATCACGTCACAAGAATTCAAAGCTAATGCATATAATTCATTGCTACTACTAATTCTTATCCATTTTAAAACTTGTGACAAAATCAAGATTACCAACAATCAAGCTTACCGCATACAACTTCTCACGGCTCCCACATCCGTAAAGATTAGACACGATAGTAAAACTTAGGGGACGGTTCAACCCGAAAAAAATAAGGTTTGGGGTTTTCGGGTTCGGGTCAGATCGGGTTGGACCCGATAGCTGACCCGAAAAAAATGATCGGGTTGGGTTGGGTTCACCCGGGTTGACCCGAAAATTTAATTTTTTTTAAAAATATATAATTAATAAATATTACTTTTTTTAATATCTTTTATGTCTGAAAAAATATTTATTGTATATTTATATCATAAATTTCATAATTTAATATTTATTTTGAACATTTTTTATGTTTTAAATAATTGTTTTTTTGATTTAGTAAATATTCTTTATTTTTCTACGATTAGACTTTCAAATTTAAATCATATATATGAGGTAGCTTTTGTTATTATGTGTTTAAATTAAAATATTATTATTATTATTATTATTATTATTATTTTTTGAATTTTATTTAATTTTCTTTAAAAAATTCAAAATCGGGTTATACGGGCTGATGGGTTGATCGGGTTGATTCGGGTTGGGGTTCGGGTTTAGGTTGAGAGTTTTCGGGTTGGCTCGTGTTCGGGTTGAACAATTTTCCCACCCAACCCACCCGAATTGACACCTCTAGTAAAACTTAAATCATGTCCCTTTACTATCACATGGGTAACCTTGTCTCCAATTTTTGAGAATAGAACAACAAAGAATTATGGTAAGGAAACAAGTCATACATCATGGTCGTTTTGTTGGCAACTAACATTACCTCATCTCGGTTGTTTCTGAATTCATATGGTTCAACAACACATGGCATTATCTCACCATCAACACTTGCTTGCCTCCTCATCATGACGTCTCCAGAATCCTACAAAGAAGAACTAACAATGCGCGGGATTGAACCGGCTATATCAGCACAATTAGAATAAACCTCTTTGTACGAAGGTAGTACAAAGGTACTTGAAGGGGTTTATACAAAAACAAGTACATCTCAAGCTCATTTTTTTCGGCCATCAATTTATTTATTTTTCTTTTTTCTTGGCCTCTTTTTCTTTTTAATTTTTTTTCACTTCACTCTTTTGTTCACTCATTCTTTCGGCCATTTCACAATCATTTTCACTCACTTCAAGAAATTTCTATTGACCCTCAAGAACTACATTTGGATTCGATTGATCAAGAAAATTATATGATCCCTCCAAACATGTATGCAACAAAGTCTCATTGTGTCTACTCTTCTCCTCCACGGTAGACATGATAGGAACTTCCTCATCATCTGCTGATTTACCTTCCACCACATACTATTCAACACTCGCATCAACAATCAGTGGAATATCATCATCAACTTTCTCAATCTCAACTTCACGTTCAGGTTCAAGCTCAACTTCAAATTTTGATTCAACTTCTAATTCAATTTTAGAGTCAAACTAAATTTCAACGTTGGATCTACAATCAACGACGACTTCGGGTTCAAGCTCCACTTGAGAGCCCATCACTGTAACCGCTTCACTTGGTCATTGACTAATGTCATGTCCCACATCTAGACACCAACAACAAATAATATCACAAATACGAGTATTGACAATTTCAGATGTACCTTGATATTCATGCTTGGTAATCTTGTGATTCGAATCCTCCATTGGCCTAGCCACGACATTCTCCTCCATGCTCGACCTCCATGTGGATGCCAACGACTCCTTATGCAAGTCATGTTCACTTCTCCAATCAACTCTCTTATCATATTGATTAGGAACAAACCGCTTTCTCATCATCCTTTTCATTTCATCCCACGTGACAATCATGCCAGGATTGTTAGAGTAGTGAAGGAAGAACAGATTCAATGGATCATCAATGACGGACTTGTCGATTGATGCGGAAGGAGACATCGAACTGTGATTATCCATCGTCGATCTGAGTATTGTATCTTAGGGAATTGGAAATGAACAACGATCGATAATTGATTAGTGCGATCAGACTTGAGAGATCGCGCGGTTGTGTGAGAATTCTTCATCTGATACCATATTAGAACTAAGAACGCGAAAGAATGAAGTATGTGAAAAATTTCTTTCTCCTCAATCATCCACTCTGATCTGTACATTGGGCATTTATATACATGAAAAATACTGTTTTGTGGGTTAATGAATTAACCTCTTGACTAACTATGCTAACTAACTAACTGTAAAAAAATGAAAAATTAGACTAATGCTATGAAAAAGAAGGAATGGTTCAAGGCCATGTTTTCTTAAAGATCTCTCAATTTGGTCATTTTTCTGCTTTTAATTTTTTGATTTGAAGGTTCACTGGATGTATCAAGATTCATTCAAAACATACTGGAAAAAAACGAAATATCAAAATTGTGCAGCAGTGACTAATCATGTGATACCCTTGTCCCACATCTTAAATAGTAAAGATTTAAAATGAGTTTATAATGGGCTTTAATGGACTTCTATAGCAACTTGGGTTAATCATTTTCGTAAAAGCGAGGACGAATACGAAGTAGTTGCTATAGGGGCCCATTGTGCAATCACGCAGGCGCGGGCCTGGGCTCGGGCTCGGGGCGTGACAGAATGGTATCAGAGCCGGTCACCGGCATGGAACACCGAGAAATAAGTGCTATGCGGGGCAAAGTGCTACGTGCATGGGAGCCACCTCTTGAACCTGCGGGGCAAAGTGCTACATGACGGGAGCCACCTCTTGAACCTGTAGGAGCCACCTCTAGATTCTCGGTGTTGGTAGATCGAGGGGTCAGGCCGCGACGAGGACGTCGCGTTCTGAAGGAGGGGTGATTGTGATACCCTTGTCCCACATCCTAAAAATGAAAGATTTAAAATGAGTTTATGATGGCTTACAATGGACTTCTATAGCAACTTGGGTTAATTATTTTCGTAAAGCGAGGACGAATACGAAGTAGTTGCTATAGGGGCCAATTGTGAAGTCACGCAGCCGCGGGCCCGGGCTCGTGGCGTGACAGAATTGTAACGCCCCAGATTTGACGACTGTCCTCACTGTACCAAGACTAGTCTTTCCAGCGTGCTTATGTCCTCACTCACACGCACCCTAAGAAACTTCCCAGGGGGTCACCCATCCCAAAATTGCCCCAAGTCAAGCACGCTTAACTTTGGAGTTCTTATGTGATGAGCTACCGAAAAGAAGATGCACCTTCGTGATATGAGTAGTACCAATCAAATCTTTTAAGCCCTCTTCAACTGTACAGTCCATTACATTGAACAGTCTCGGAATCCCTCTCATTCCGGTGTGGGATCGGTTCGTTCATGTTCCCTCCACCTAGAAGCCTGCCTGGAGCCGCTCATTGTCCGTGCAACCTCATGGCACCGGCGATCACGCCCACCCTCTTTGGCCCCGGGCCTCACATGCCCACCAGCTTCCGCTTGGTTCGTCTCCGAACCACACCATCCTAAGAGAGGTCAGCTCTGATACCAACTGAAACGTCTGCTATTCGTTTTGCTTTAAAAGTACTAGAATTTTTATTTTTTTTAAAAAAACCTCACTTAGCATCGACCGAACTATAAAATATTTTTGATATTATTTTAAAATAACTCGACCAACTATAATTTGAAAACCAAAGGAAATAGCCCATACTATAACCTCTCAAAAACCACTCATAAATAATTAAAAGTCATAGAAATATTCTTAACATAACTTAAAATCATGAATCGTAAACTAGTGCGGAAAACTAGCGTCGGTCCTCGGGTTATGTGCACCTTCAGTCCAGTCAGATCAACCATCAAGACCTCCATAAACATAATCATCATAATCACCTGCATCAATCACACCTAGTGAGTCTAAAGACTCAACACATCATATTCTTGATAACAAGTACTACATATACAAATCACATACAACAGTGAAAATACTTGTACTTAAAATATCGTTTTCGTGAAGATGCATAAACTTTAAAACAATAACCATTTTCATAAACATTTTCATGATGCATAAACTTTAAATAAAAACATTTTCATAATCTTATGCATAAACATTTTCATATAAACATAAACATATTCATATTCGTATCCATATTCATATCAACATATTCGTGTCATCATATTCATATTCGTATTAACATATTCATATTCATGTTCATGTTTGTTGAATTCAGATCGTGATTGTGACTCGTATTCTTAAACGTGTTGGGCGATGGATCCATCTACATGTAATCACAGTACTGGGCGGCGGGGGACACCAGCAACACTCTCACCGGTCAACTGGGCCCTGGCCTTACGTATTAACATATCATGTCATTGGAAATACGATCGTCGGGGCTCCCTCTGGGGCCTTTTCCCATAAATGGGCTCCCTCTGGGGCCTTCTCCCCTCACGACATCTCCAATCATATCATCGTATTCGTATCAACGGAAACATGATCGTCGGGCTCCAACTGGGACCATAACCCTCACGATATTTCCAACATATTTAGTCACAATCTCTTCACGTCCTTCAACATTTCGTATTTCCATCACTTAATTAAAACATGCATATACATATCATTTTTATTTTTGAAACCAAGCATGCAACATATCTTTTAAATATCGACATTGAATAATAAAAATCCATAAACATTTAAAAATCATAATTTAACCTATTAAAATCATAATTGTCCATAAACATTTTAAAATTTAACATATTAAAAATCATAAACATTAAAAATAAACATATTAACATCTTAAAAATTCATAAACATTTAAAATTGATATATTAGCATATAAAAATTCATAAACATCCATAATCATTGAAAATAATCATATTAACATATAAACAGCATTCAGGACACTGCCATGACGTTTACTAATTTCTAGGTGTAAAATGACCGTTTTACCCCTGGACGTAAAATTTCCCGTTTTTGACATTTTCTTAATTTTATTGACTATAACATCTCCCAAATAATTTTTTAAGCTTACATGAATTTTTTCATAATTTTATTTAGCTTAAATCGATGATTTTTAATTTAATCTTTAAATATGACGTATTAATGCGTTTTAATCCCGAATTAAACCAAACCTTAATCTAAAATTCCCAAATTAAAAACTTAGACTTATAATAATTATTTAAGCTTAAACCTATTTTTCCATAATTTTATTACGCTTAAAACTAGGCGTTTCAATTAACTCGTTAATTAGCGTTTCGTGCGGCGATTAAATCCCGAATAAATCCAAAACTCGTTATTTTGACCCCAAATTTTAAAACCTAGCATTTTTAATATTTATTCTACCCTTCCAAGTCATGAGCCACACCCGTGGACCCATGGCTCAATTTTTCCTTCTTTAATTTTCGTTTTTGACACACTAACGAACCTACCGAGCCATCTCCCAATTTACTCGAGTCACGCCCGAGCCACCTTGAGCCAAAACCTAGCCAACCCATCTAGGGACCCTACTGACCAAGCCCAGTCCAAAAACATGACCCTAACCCGCTCAAAAAGCCTGCTGAACTACAGACCAGATTGCATGTGCATGTGCGTGAGTGCTTTCTAGCTTATCTAGGACTCCTAGTTGCATTAGGACTCTACCAGCCCTTAACCTCCGACCACCCATGACCCTAACCTCCCTTGGACCATGCCCAGACCATCCCAAAGCCTGGAACCCAGCAGACAACCTTCTGAATCCAAGGAACAACCTGCGCGTCTTCCTGATAAATTGAATTAATTTGTAATCTTGGGAAATCAAAGGATGTCAATAACCTTCTAGAATTGCATATGAAAGGATGGTCAAAGCTTGAAGAATGAAGAGTTAATCTTGGGAATGGTCGTCATTTTAATAGTGTTGTTTAAGTCTAAGTGTCTTTGTTTAATTATAAATTGGCTCTCATGTACGTGAAATGTAGAAGAAGAGAAGTAAGAAAAACAACAACAAAATATAGGAGTGTGCTGTAGCTACTCTCAAAATTCAGTCAATAAAATTCTTTTTACGCTTCCGAACCCAACAAATTTGGTATCAGAGCCAGGTTCACCTCTGAGTCCAGCACTTGGGCACGTTACTCTTGGAACCTTTCTGAAAACTTCAGCCTTCTTTGTCTTCTTCTCATCCTTGGTTTTATTGATTTCTTCCTTAATTTCACGTAAAGCAGCTTCACGTGCAACCAACCATATTTTTTGGTGGAGACCTTGCTTACGAGAAGCATCTGAATCTCTCAAAAAGGCATAATGACATCCAGTTTATTTGCTTACTCTCCAAGTCAGGTTCCTATTTTTGAAGGAGTACATTATGCTTTTTGGAGCAGCCAAATGGAGACTTTCTTCATCTCCTTGGATCTTTGGGATGTGATTGATGATGAAGAACTCGAAGAAGAACCAAGCAAAGACGATGAAGGATACTCAAAATTTCAAAAAGAATATAAAAAGAGAGATGCATTGGCGCTGCGTTATATTCAACAAGGAGTAGGGAAAACTATTTTTCCTCGTCTTTTTAATATAAAAAAGGCTAAAGAAGCTTGGGAGATATTGAAGCAAGAATTTCAAGGCACGGAGAAGACAATTGCATTACAGCTCCAATCCTTGTGGAAGGATTTTGATAATTTCAAAATGGAGGAAAGAGAGACGGTACAAGATTTTTCTTCACGGGTTTCGAATATTGTCAACCAAATAAAAAGTAATGGAGACAAGATTGAAGATAAAAGGGTAGTTGAAAAAATTCTTCGAAGTCTTCCTCCTAAGTTCGATCATGCCGCTGCCGCGATCGAAGAATCAAAGGACTTGTCAAAAATGACTATGTATGAATTGACAGGTTCACTTTTTGCACATGAGCAAAGAATTAACCGTTTAAGTACTCCATCACTGGATCAAGCCTTCCAATCTAGGCAAGCAGCAGTAGCAGATTCAAGAAATCATGGAGATTCTAAAATTGGAGGCTCAAAATATAAGAAAGAAAAATTTGGGAAGTGGAAGAAAAATGAGAAGCAAAACAATTGGAAAGTCAAGGCACCACAACAATACGGTAACTCTCAATCTTGCATTATTTGCAAAAAACCAAATCATGAGTCAAAGGATTGCTATTTTAAATGCAAGATATGCAAAATTCCTAAACCATTCACGGAGGGATTGTTGGTTTCAAAATAAGGAGAAAAAAGAAGATGCAGTGAATTTTTCAAAGGAAATTCATGAGATTCTGTTTTATTCTCAAAATAGTGACAATGAGTCAAAACATCAGTGGTATTTGGATAGCGGTGCAAGTAATCACATGACAGGAAATAAAGATATGTTTGTAGAGCTCAACTTAAACCTCAGCTCAAGCATCATTCTTGGTGATGGAACCTATAGGAATGCTGAAGGAAAAGGAACTGTTGTTGTCCAGACTTCCGTAGGTAACAAAAAACTCATTACCGATGTTTTATTTGTTCCGAGTCTTTCATACAATCTCTTAAGCATTGGACAACTTATACAAAAGGATTTTTCAGTCCATTTTGACGATGGAAGGTGCAGAATTTTTGATAAAAAGAAAAATATTATTGTCGCGAATGTTGAGATGAAGAACAAAACTTTTCCTGTCATGCTGCCACTAAACAATGATTTTGCACTGAATGCAGATTTGTCTAATCTGTGGCATTTGCGATATGGTCATCTAAATCGACGGGGTCTTCAATTGCTCAAAGAGAAAAATATGGTGATCGGACTTCCTAATATTCAAATGATGGATAACGTCTGTGAAGGTTGTGTTTATGGTAAGATGCATAAGCTTCCATTTCCACAAGCTTCATGGGGAGCAAAATCACCACTTGAACTTGTACATTCAGATATTTGTGGGCCAATGCAGACTCCTACTCCAGGAAACAAGAGATATTTTATTATCTTTGTGGATGATTTCACGAGAATGATGTGGATTTATTTCCTCAGTCAAAAATCGGAAGCATTCTCTGTTTTTCTGCAATTTAAAGCTCTTGTTGAAAGACAAAGTGGGTATCTTATGAAGAGTTTGAGGACTGATCGGGGAGGAGAATTTCTCTACAATCCTTTCATGGAATATTGTAAAGTTAATGGCATTAAAAGGCAGTTGACAGTTAGCAGATGTCCTCAACAAAATGGGGTAGCCGAGAGAAAGAATCGCACGATTGTGGAGATGGCAAGAAGCATGCTAAAAGGCAAAGGAGTTCCAAATCTATATTGGGCTGAAGCTGTACACACAGCTATTTATATTCTCAATCGATCTCCAACCAAAGCTGTCAGAAATAAAACACCGTTTGAAGCTTGGTACAAGAAAAAGCCTGGAGTTGATCATTTCAGAATATTTGGCAGCATCTCTTATGCACTTATACCATCCCAAGATCGCGAGAAATTTGATGAGAAAGGCCAGAAACTTGTGTTCATTGGCTACAGCGATGAATCCAAGGGATATCGTTTGCTAAATCCATCAACAAACAAAATTTTTGTATCTCGAGATATTGTTTTTGATGAGAAAGCTACTTGGGATTGGAAAGAGAAAGAAACTGTAGACATGGCATCACATCAATTTGATAATCCAGTAACTTCTCAAATTGGTACATCTCAAGCTCCTACACTAGAATTTTCCACAAATCAAGAATCTGATTCAGAAAGCCCTCCAAGAAAGACCAGACTACTAAGTGACATCTACGATTCATTTGAGCTTGGATTGTTCTCGTGTGAACCCCAATCTTTTGAAGAAGCATCAAAATATAAGTGTTGGACAAAATCAATGGAAGAAGAATTGTCCACAATTGAGAAAAACCAAACGTGGGAGCTTGTTGACTTGCCTAGAGGAAAAAGGACCATTGGTTTAAAATGGGTCTACAAAATAAAATACAATGAGGATGGATCGATTCAAAAATACAAGTCTCGGCTGGTTGCAAAAGGATATTCTCAACAACCAGGAGTTGATTTCACAGAAACATTTGCTCCAGTTGCAAGAATGGAGACAATTCGTACTGTTTTATCCATAGCAGCACAGTTGGAAGTAAATGTTTTCCAACTTGATGTAAAATCAGCATTCTTAAATGGAGAGATTCAAGAAGAAGTGTATGTTGAGCAACCTGAGGGTTTTGAGATCAAAGGTAAAGAAAACAAGGTATTTCGACTCAAGAAAGCATTATATGGGTTGAGGCAAGCACCCCGAGCATGGAATAGCAAAATCAATAGCTATTTCATCAAAAACAGCTTCAACCGAAGCACAAGTGAATCATCTCTATATGTGAAGAGTGTTGAAAAGGATTTCTTGGTTGTATGTCTCTATGTTGATGATGTCATCTACTTTGGAACCAATAAAGTCATGGTGGAAGAATTCAAAAATAAAATGATGAAAGATTTTGAGATGACTGACATGGGACTCATGAAATACTTTCTTGGAATTCAAGTCAAGCAGAGTCCAGGAAGAATTTTTCTATCTCAAGAAAGATACATTGAGGATCTTCTAAAAAAATTCAACATGAGCAAATGCAAGCCTGTCTCCACTCCTATGGCATTGAATGAAAAATTTCAGGTTAATGATGATGGTGAAAAGGTTGATTCCACTCTCTACAGGAAATTGATTGGCTCTTTGATCTATCTCAACACAAGGCCGGATATCACGCATTCGGTAAGCTTGCTTTCCAGATTTTTGAATGAACCTAGTAAGATTCATTGGGCAGCAGCAAAAAGAATCTTAAGGTACCTCATGGGTACAAAGAATCATGGAATTGAGTTTAAGAAGGAAAATAGTTGTAAGCTCATCGGGTTCACAGACAGTGATTGGGCAGGATCGGTGGATGACCGAAAAAGCACATCTGGATATATTTTTTGTCTAGGATCAAATGTGATATCATGGAGTTCAAGAAAACAAAAATCTGTAGCATTATCTTCGGCAGAAGCAGAATATATAGCTGCCACAGATGCAGCATGTGAAGCAGTTTGGCTCAGGAGAATTTTGAAAGATTTGAAATTTGAGCAAGACGAGGCAACAATAATTCATTGTGACAATATGTCAGCAATTGCAATGACGAAGAATCCAGTCTTTCATGCACGATCCAAGCATATCGAACTACGACATCACTATATAAGAGATTTGGTTAATCAAGGAGAAATATGCATGGAGTTTGTCAAGACAGATGATCAACCAGCAGACATTATGACAAAAGCTATCACTATCGACAAGTTCGACAAATTCAAGAAGCAACTCAAGATTACAAATTAAGAGGGGGTGATAAATTGAATTAATTTGTAATCTTGGGAAATCAAAGGATGTCAATAACCTTCTAGAATTGCATATGAAAGGATGGTCAAAGCTTGAAGAATGAAGAGTTAATCTTGGGAATGGTCGTCATTCTAATAGTGTTGTTTAAGTCTAAGTGTCTTTGTTTAATTATAAATTGGCTCTCATGTACGTGAAATGTAGAAGAAGAGAAGTAAGAAAAACAACAACAAAATATAGGAGTGTGCTGTAGCTACTCTCAAAATTCAGTCAATAAAATTCTTTTTACGCTTCCGAACCCAACACTTCCATGCCCACTCACGGCTCCATCTTTTTTTTTTCTCACGCCTGCAGCGACCCAGCCGCACAGCCCTTGGCCCAGCCCTTACGCACCCTCCTAGGACCCTAAAGAGTCGACCTAGCCCAGCCCAGAACCCCCAGGCCAAGCCCCTTCTTCCCTGTACAACAGCATCTCTGCGCTGCCTCATTGATGCTCTCGGGTGGAGTCCTTCTTGGCAAGGACTCCTCCCAGCCCCTGGTCTCGAGTCCTAGCATGGCTAGGACTCTTCCCTTGACCCAACCACGTCCCTAGCCAGGCCCTGGTCCCAACCAACCCCAAGCCTAGCCTTCCATCCCATAAAACCGAGCCCCCTCAACTCTAGGACAGAAAATTGTTTCCAACTTGCATGTTTCTTGCTGTGATTTTGTGTGTGTTCTAGGCCTTCAAACCCATGTAAAACAATGTGATCATAGCCTAAATCACGGCAGCCCCTTTTTAACATATTAAACATGATTTTTGAAGGAAAATATAAGCTTCAATAATCACCTAAGGATGTCCAAACGAAAATATAACATGGTGCACTTGTTTTTCATGCAAAAACGTTTTTAAACTAATACTATGGTGTGATAGATGTTTGAAGGAAAGAAAACGCGCGAAAAACCGTTGACGATTGCGAAGAACGGAGCAAGAACCGTGGCTTGAAATCTCCTTGAAGCTTCCACCGAATTTTGGCTCAAAAGTTTGTGTGTGTGCCATGTACTTGAAGTGTTTGGGGGAGTGGAAATTCTGATTGGAGGCGTGAGCTTGTGGTGGTGTGGGGAGGGTTTTATATTTAATATATACTAATTAAACACTAACAAGTCTTTAGGCCTATCAAGCCAACAATTAGGCCCATCAGTCTTAATTAGGATTTAATTAAAATATTAAAATAGTTTTGGTAAAAATAAGTTTGTGAATTTAATAGCCGGATTGCCAAAAAGTTCGTATTTTTGTTGAAAATCCAACACCGATAAAAATTACGTCTCGGCGTATAAAATCACCTCAAAACCCCTTATTTTCAAAAATAAGAAAAAGCATCACCCACATTTTAAATAATTAAAAACGAATAACCAATAAAAGCATTTTCTATTTTTCAGCCCTCGGTCTCCGTTCCTCGATCGCAACTCGAATAACCTTTAAAAATACATTTGTATGCAACAATGTAGAAAAATATATTTTAAACATGCAAATATGCACAACATAATTAATTTATGCAATTAAAACAATTAATTGAAATACACAAGGAAATTAATAATTGCATGCATGTGGTTTGCGTGGACTTTTAAATTTTCGGGCCGGTCACCGCCAAAGAACACCGGAAAATAAGTGCTATGCGGGGCAAAGTGCTACGTGCATGGGAGCCACCTCTTGAACCTGCGGGGCAAAGTGCCACATGACGGGAGCCACCTCTTGAACATGTAGAAGCCACCTCTAGATTCTCGGCGCTGGTGGATCGAGTGGTTAGGCCGCGACGAGGACGTCGCGTTCTGAAGGAGGGGTGATTGTGATACCCTTGTCCCACATCTTAAAAAGTAAAGATTTAAAATGAGTTTATAATGGGCTACAATGGACTTCTATAGCAACTTGGATTAATCATTTTCGTAAAAGCGAGGATGAATACGAAGTAGTTGCTATAGGGGCCCATTGTGCAATCACGCAGGCGCGGGCCCGGGCTCGGGCTCGGGGCGTGACAAATCACATCTCAACGACCAAATTTTTGGTGCAGAGCATGTTTTTCTCATATCATTTTACACTGTAATGTTTGTTTTTAATATAAAAAGACTTATATATGGTGTGAAAAATTCTCTCAACTGAGGTATGTCAATTTCATGTGGTTGTCTTTCTGTGCCTTTCCATGAACTTTCAAGAATGTTCCTACAAATACTTTTCTTATATTTTCCAGATTGTATTAAATAGGTCTAGAAGTGCCGCTACATTTGGTTAACTACACAAAGGTATTCCTACAATTGACTGTAATCCGTGTGTAGCTAAACATATCAATGGCATTTGGACACAAATTAGGCAATACAAATTGACAAAGTATTTTTTTTTGTTGATTCTGTGAGCATATTGATCATTTTGTTGTAAAAGTGATATTTGAAATGGAATGGTGATTCATAATGAGAGCTTTTTTTGTATTTCAGCCGTTGATAAAAGTTAGCATCTTCGAGTTTTAGGTACAATATGGCTGTGATAGAAAGTATATTTTGCCTAATAATGATGATGCTATACCACTAACTTTTCATTTGATTTCATTCTAAGCATTAATAGATTAGATTTGGTATGATGTTACCTGGTGAAAGTTGATTCAGCTTTGTAGCATTCATTAACGCAATGTTGTCGGTTTGATTACTCATTTCACATCTATACGATATCTTTTACTATATTATAATAGTTGAGAGGCTTAGAAAAACTGTTTTTTGATCCATAACATGTACACTGATTTCTCTTTATTTGATGCAGATTGAACGTATTAATCCCGTAAAAATGTCTTATGTTACCTTTCCCCTCCCAATCCGCCAACCACTCCTCTATGTTTGAGTTACACTAGATTTATTTTTATTTATTTCCTAATTGTTTTGCAAATAGTTTTTTCTTGTCTTGCAGAAAAGGGTTAAACCAGGAAGCTCAAAGAAAATTCATATTGATTGATTCGTTCTTCAAATTTATGGGTCAATGTTGCTTCTTTGGTAATTTTATTTAATTTGTAACTTTTGATTCTGCTTTTCACCAAGATTCATATTCATCAAATTATTACTGATATGTATACGGATCAGATTACTACATATTTTTTATGTTTTAGTCATAAAGTTTTGCATCAACTTACTCAGAGAAATGCTCTTTACATTCTTGATGAAATGTGAAAAGAAGAATTTTTAGTAAATGCTATTAAATTTCTTATTCACAAGTTTTATTTCCTATTTTTAATGTGTAATTTTATCATCGAACTATATATTTCACCATGTAAGCAAAAAAATTCTCAGACTGCATGATAAAAGTGCAGCAAATGACCTATTTTACAGTGGCATAGACACTTTGCATGTTCTTTTTAGGGAAACATTGCATGTGTGTTTTATTGTTTCTATCCTTAATATTTTTTTAGTTTTTGTTATTAATCTTGGATTTGTGTTTTTTGATTTTGCAGGAGATAAGAAAACGATAATAAAGATTTTAGACATATTTTTTTGCATAAATTCCTGAATACAAATAATGTTGGATTGAATGAAATGGTTATATTTTTAGTTACTGAATATTTTTTGTGCAAACAATTGCGACATTTGTTAATATTTTTCAACATTTCATTAATTTATTTATCATCACCAAGGTACAACTTTTACTTCGTGATTAAAAAATAATTTAACTTCATCTTTTTTTTTTGGTAAATTATCATAATCAAATCGCATATTTTTAATAATTATTATGCATATATAAATCATGATATTTAAATTTCATTACACACATAATACGTTTGCTTCGGTCACCTGTTCATATTAAAATGTTTTGATGTTAACTATTTTTTGTGTAAAAATTTATAGAAATTAAAAACTTTAGAGATGATTTTTATAAAAATTTCTAAAAATTAATTAGAATAACGATTTACATATGATATTTTTAATTTTTTTTTAAGTTAATGATATTTTTATGATAATCATTTTTTTGTGTGTGCTGAGAGTGATGTAGTGATTTTAACATGGGATTGCCACAAATCTTGCAGTTAAATTTGATTAAGATAATGTACTTCAGTTATTACGATAATATTTTTTTTTTATTTTAATTAAACATGATATAGGTTCTAAACATGGATTAATTTTCACTGAAAAATGGACTTTGATACCAAAATTAATTAGTTTCGCGTAAAAAAAAATATATTTACATATTCAAATTCAAGATTAAAATTAATCGAGTCGGTATACGTATGACTCAAAATAGAATTCATGCTGGGTTTGTAATATTTAAACCTCCTATGAATTTCATTAACGATAAGTTCCAAGTATTGCACTAGGTTGAATATTAAACTTCAATCCTGTAAGCAGGGGTTGTTCGGTATGGTATGCCGAGTTTAACAAAAAAAATCGTATATCGTACCGAAAATACGGTATTGAAATATTGGATGTCGATACCGTACCCAAATTTCGATAATGAATACGATATCGGTAAATTACTATTGATACCAAAATTATGTGACGCCCGGTTCATAATTATTCCCTTACTGAGTGCCACATTTTCTACAATATTTATTTAATGAATTGCTATCTTTATTTTTACCATTATTATTAAAAATATTGTAGATAAAAATTTAAATATTTTCTACTATCATTAAAAGATTATACACAAATATTTACATTCTTATTTTAAATATGTACAATTATTTTACAGCGGAAGTTTAACAGTTATTTATAAACAGATCATCACGACTTTCAAATGCTCTTATTTCAGCTTCAGTTATTTTCCTCATGTTCCAATTCTGGGGTTCCTATGTCTGGAAATTACAATAGACGAAAAGAAACAGATGGTTAAGTCTTTGAGGACTTAGTGAGTTTAAATTAGTATATGGCTTTTAAATAAATTAAAATAGCGCTTCATTAAAATTATGCATGAAGTAATAGGCACAACAATTTAGATGTTATGAATGCTATGCAATGGAATAATAGATAAAAGAAAATTTCATAAATTAACATTGGTGGCTCTAATTGAGCACTTTTTACGAGCCGGGTGAACCATTCTCCGGACCGAAGTATTCGGTGCGCGTTTTTCAGATGAACCATATACCCGGGACTTTTGACCCGTTGTTCATTGGACTCATTTTCCGGGCCGAAGCC
This sequence comes from Primulina tabacum, assembly GCF_025594145.1. Classification (NCBI taxonomy): domain Eukaryota; kingdom Viridiplantae; phylum Streptophyta; class Magnoliopsida; order Lamiales; family Gesneriaceae; genus Primulina; species Primulina tabacum. The sequence continues at coordinate 19,249,772 of NC_134550.1, forward strand.
ACGTTGTCCAGTGGACTCAATTTCCAGACCGAAATCCGTTGTCCATGACTCCATTCATTAATGGTATATCAATCCATTCATAAATATGCAAGAAAATATATCAGTAATCGAAATGAATTGTAGATGATATTTGAACATTAAATAAATGCCATTGAAATTTCCAGACCAAATGCCAAAGGCTTTAATAGAATAATGAATAGTAATTTCCTCACCTGATAACTTACAGTTTAGGCTTGATTAATAATCCGAATTTGTTGAAGCAAGTCCTAAAAATATATTATGAATGATATTTATATGTTAGAGTTTAAATAAATAGCTGATCATTTCCAGATTATTTTCTGTTCAAAATTTAATCCGGTTGATTTTTATTTAAGTTTGCAAAATTCATATTAATTAGAAGATATATCTAAACATTACGAAAGTTGGCCAAAAAGTCGGAAATATCACCAGGAAGGTTCGGCCACCGGAATTCCAGCGATACGGCGGCGCGTGCGTTACACGCGCTGATGGTTCCGGCGCGTGACTGGCCTTCCGGCGGCCACGCCCGGCTGGATTTTTTCCAGAATATGTAACTTTGCAAGATCTTTAATTCTTATGTTGAAAGTTTTTTCAAATTCCTAACCGATCAATAACAGATTTAAATATCGTCGTATGGATAACTAAGGTACTCCGGCATCATGGAAATGTTAGTTCCGGCAATATTTTGGGACGACGAACGGTATGTACCTTATATATGCAACAAAAGATACAACTTTTGTGTTCAAGTCAACCTCTAGTTTGGTGTGTAGCTATAAGAAAGATGAGCGTAGATTACCTTGCTTGAAACGGGATTCCGTTGCCGTTTCTCGGAATATTGACCGATGATTTCGGTTGAAAATAAATCTAGCAAGCGGAGTAGGTCAAGTTATAGTAAATGGATGATGAGTCCAAGTATCGATCCCACAGAGACTAATATTTAATTAATAGAATTTTTATCACTTAACTTAAGCTAGACAAAATAAATAAAAATATGATACGTGGATTATTAATCTAAAATATTAAATAAAATAATATCAATTAAAACGACGTATTCAGATATCAAGGGGGGATTCAAATTCAAATAAATAATTAAGACATACAACAGTACCAAACTCTACTATGTTAACACGTGTTAAAATTCAATTAATTATTTAATTCTTGACAATCACGCTGAAATCCCCGAATTTATTTATTAAATGATTTCTCGAGTTAATAAACCTGTTTAAAACTAACAGTCCAATTTTTTCTAATTAAATTTAATTAGATCTAAATGCATTAAATTTTCGTGGAATTTCAGTTTTTACCTAAAACTGCACACTGAAACCGAATACTATTTCTAGTCAGTTTAACCATGTGTTGATGACGTCTTTGTTGCTATATTTAATCAATCATCTTCCGATTCGTGATTAATCAACAGACATGTAAATAGTTGATCAGGCTATTAACAAGAAATATTAAACTAACATCAATCAATAATTAAAATCAAGAAAAATAATATATTGAAAATAAACCAAATATCAAACAAAATATTGTTTGGCCCTATTGTGGTCTTATCCCAAAGAAATTATTTCATGAATTCAAAAAAGAAGTGAAAACACATATTTAAGTTCATAGAATGAAAACAAAATTAAGAATGAGTGAAAGGAATTCTCAGTGATTTGTGGTGTGTGATGAGGAATTCCTTCAGCTTTTGCCTCTGTCTTCCTCCCTGGTGTTGTCTTCCGTGTAGTCTTATGTTCTGCACTTCCATCTTCTCTCCTCTGCCTCTCTCCTCTGCTGTTACGGATCTCCTCCTTTCTATTCACTTCCGCTCTCTTTTCTTTCTTCTCTCTCCTCTACCTCTCTCTTCTTTTCTCTCACTGTTCACGTCTCTGTACGCTTCTGCCTCTCTCTTCCTCCTTGCTTCTCTGCCTCTCTCTTCCACGCTGATTTTTTCTCTTTTGTGCGCCTCCCTTTTCTGCTCACGTACTCTACCTTTTATAATTCTTCATGGGCCTCATCCTTTAAATCTTTGAAGCTCTTCTCATGTTTAAAATTGTAGATAATATTTTATTTTTCAATTTTGAGTCTTCCTTTCTCAATATCTGCACAGATTTTCTTCCAAAATTTCAACATTATCAAGGAATAAAATATAAGAATATTTTATTTCCTTTCTCTTGGTATTTTGTTGCCTTTGAAGTCTTGCAAAATCATATTATCTCCCAAATTATGCATTTTTTCCTCTTATATTCAAATCTACAATCATTATAAACTTAATTAAGATAAGCACAAAATTAGGGATAATAATTCTAGATAAGCACAAATATTATAAAATAGAATCCCTAAAATCTTTATAAGATTTGGGCTTATCAATCTCCCCACACTTAGCCTTTGTTCGTTTCGAACAAATCAAAGAATAAAAACATAACCGAGGAATATTCAATGATTCACCACAAAAATGACACAATCAAAACTTTTCAACCTACCAAATTCCGTCACACTCAATCAAAAGATCACACTTCGAAGATCATAAAATTCACTTTCGTTGCAACTTCAAAACTCAAGCATTCACTAGAAAAGATCAAGATAATGAGACGTGTGTAGTGTGGAAGTCAAAACTCATATTCCTCAAAGGTGTTTTAGTACAAGGGGTGCTCATATTTTCTGAATTTTTTTTTTTTAAGAAACTCTCCATAAGTTTGTCTTTCATACCTGTAATGTCCGAGATTTTAGCTTAATAATTTTGAGTTATCATGTATTATGAATAAGGGAATGGAAGAACAGACATGGAAAAACGACGTTGCAATTTGAGTTTAGTGGCGAAGAGACACCGCACCCGCGCCAGAATTGCTACCGCACCCCCGGTGTTGGGGCAGTAAGGTTAGTGCACTCGCGGTCCAAAAGCCAGCGCACCCGCAGTCGTTCTTTCTGAATTTGTGGAAGTAATCCAGTACACTCAGCACACCCGCGGTCCAAAGGTTAGCGCATCCGCGGCGAGACGTGTTTTGCAAAGAATGAGCCACCTAGCCTCTCATGCAACATGTATATATATATATCAGCTTCGTTTCCTGAGAAAAGATAATCGAGAAACCTTCAGAAATCCCTCAAACTTCACTTTGGTTTCAATTTAGGATTTTGTGGAATCCGTCCGTCTGATTTGTAATCTGACTTCAGTACCGAGTTCCTAGCGACGACAGCTACAACAGGACGTAAGTTTTATTGAATTCTGGTATCATTTGAAATTATGATATTGGGAGAATTATGATTTGACTGATATATTGTGTCCTGGATATACTGCTCAGTATATAATTGAAGTCAGATCGAAGAACATACTGTTTATGTAATTGTTATGATTTTCAGAATTGATATGATCGAGATATGTACAGATTTGAGATTATAATCTGTTACTATTGAGATGATGAGTGTATTGATATTAATTATGAGTTCTGGTATTATATCTGTGATGTTGATATTGACGGGGCTATCAAGACTGTTTTACTATGCCGTTGAAACATCAGTAGATCGGTATCGATCAAATTCAGTATTGATTATGATTGTATCGTTCCATCGTGACATTGATCAGAATATGTTTTGAGTTGAGTATCGATCAGAACAGGTCTTGATTTGAGTTATACATTGATACAGTGTATTGATATTGTTGTTGCCAGATTGATATTGATAGGCAGTGAGTTCGAGACTTCGACAGAGTCCGATCGACAGAACGAAACGAAATGTATAAATTGATGTTGATGCGGGATTGCACAACTCGAGTTGGATTCGACTTGAGTTTCCCAAAATCACATACTTTATGCTATTGCATTGTTATTTGCAATTGAATGTGATTGATATCTTTGGTCTATGGATTTATAGACAATGTATGTATTGAGTCATAGGCGGATGTGCCTAGTCGTATACATTTGATCTCGTGACAGAGGTGTCTGATTGTGATGGAATCGTCACTGGCCCATTGCACATTGTCACCGAGGTTTGGCTATATCGAAGTGGATAGAATTGGAGTTTCTTCTATTACTGATGTTCGATATGGACTCCAGGGTCGATAGGCCCAGTCTGTGGCTGATTCGCCAAAACGCCGAATGTTTGGCTATATCGGAGTGGATAGAATTGGAGTTTCTTCTATTACTGGTGTTCGATATGAAAAGGGCCAAAGTCCGTGAATAAGAACATGCCACCACCCCGATCGGGAGTGTAGGTGGGTGTATGTTCTTATTCCGATCGGGATCCCCAGATTAGGACGAGCCGAGTTAGAGTCCATGAGTCACTGAGTGTGATTCAGAGTTTGTGTTGATTCATGTGTCGTATTTGATACATGTTATATTCAGAGTTTGTGTTGATTTACATTTCTGATTTGATACATGTTATGAATATCTAATTCATGCTTTTATACATGTTATATGATTGCATGTATACATGATTTATACTGAGAATGTAATTCTCACCGGAGTTATCCGGCTGTTGTCTTGTTTGTATGTGTGCATGACAACAGGTGGGACAGGATCAGGATCAGGAAGAGGATAAGAGATTATAGTTAGCGTGGAGATCCGGGCCCAGAAGCAAAATAGGATTCAGCACTGGATGTATAATTGTTGAACCTAGTTGAGATAGAGACTTGTAGTACATGATTTGTACTTTTACACTGACATGTATATTAAATAGATTTACATTACGTTTCCGCACTTATATTTAAAAAGAAAAAAAAAATTTTAGTCCCACTTTTCTTAATTGTTATATTTGACCTTAATAATGATTAAGACTTGAATTAGCGTCCGGGTCCCCACAACAGGTGGTATCAGAGCGATAGATTCATTAGATTGAGACTAAGATAGAGGCTAGTGAGCGGGGTAGAATGAATTTTCTTTCCTTGCATGTGATTGCTAGCATGATTTACTGCTTTGTTGATACATGTTACTTGATTTATCTGATTTGATATAGTAATCTGTATTATTGAGGTTGGATCAGAACCGACTCTTGATCAGCTGTAAGATGATCAGAGGAGGACTGAAATTTGAAACAGGTTGTTGTATCTGGTTACTAACCCTTATGATAATCAGATTAGCTCCTCGAAGAATCCCAGAACCAGGGACATATCTTGATTGATCAGATGGATGTGTCAGAAACTACGATGGAAATACAGTTGAAGAGGTTTCAGTTGTTTCAACCGCCGATTCTGAATGGTACTGAGACGTCTGAGAATCGTGAGAATTGGCTGGATGATATAGAGATATTGTTTGATTCACTTGAATACTCGGATGAATGTAGAGTTAAACTGATTGGACATCAGTTACAAGAAGTCGCAAGGAGTTGGTGGATTGCAACCAAAGAAGCCTTGGAACAATGTGGTACGGTGATTACGTGGAAGATCTTCAAAATTGAGTTCTATCGAAGATTTTTCCAAGTTCGTACCGAGAGGATAAGAAAACGGAGTTTGAAAATTTGAAATAGGGTCAGCTAAGCATTGAAGAATATGTTGCTCAATTTTCTACCTTGCTACGTTTTGTTCCTCACGTGGCTGGGAATGATGAAGCTGTGTTTGATCAGTTTGTTAAGGGATTGAATCCTGAGATATTGACATTAGTAAATACAGGCCGACCCTATAGTTTTGTTGATGCTTTGAGTAGGGCCAAGAGAGCCGAAGCCAGTCTGACAAGACAGAAAGGAGCTTCGTTTGTGCCTCTAGAATCGAGACCACAGCAACCACCTCTTGGACCTGAGACTGGTAGTAGTAGTGGTGAAAAGAAAGACTATTTGAAAGCTCGAAAGAAGAAGTTTAAGAAGTTAGGCAGCAGTCTTTCTAGCTCCAGTAGTTCGAGTCAGAGTTATACCGGAGTGTATTGCAGCACTTGCGGAGGGAGACATCCCATTGAGCAATGGAAAGGAGTATTTGGTAGTTGCCATATCTGCAAACGATCCGGACATTTTGCAAAAGTATGTCCACAGAGAGGTTCTCGAAGATTCCCGGGAGCAGAAGCGTCTGATGGTAGTGACCGAGGAACAGATCCAGGATGCACTTGATGATGTAGTAACATGTATCTGTTCTTTTATGATTTTGTTGCATATGTATTGGGAGATTCTCATACATCTTATACATGATTTCTGAATGAATTGCATTGATGTATGCTTTATCTGTTGAGTCTGTATCTGCGGTAGTTGTTATCTCTTTACCTTTTGGAAAGAGTATTTATATCAGTGAATTCTGTGAGACATCGTATACTGCAGTAAGATGAGAATGAAATCGAATTAGCTGATGTGTACTTGTATTGTCTGATTGTGACTACATTTTGAATAATGATATGCTGACCAAGTACAGAGCTATTACAGACTGATCCCAGAAGATGGTAAGATTCGGACCTGACATGGCCGAAGGATGAACATTATATGGTAAGGATTCTGGATTTAGAATTCCTTTGATACCCGTATTCTTTATGACTCGAAGATTATCAGAAGGAATGGAGGGACTCCTTATTGATTCAGTTGATTTACTAAAATAGAATTTATGTGTGGCTGATTTGCCAATGGCATGAGTGTTGCTATTGTTTCCAGATGATATTTCGGATTTGCCTTCAGTTAGGGAGATTGATATCTGCCTTGACTTGATACCAGGTACAGTTTTTTTTCTTTAGAACTTTGTACAGAATGGTACCGATAGAACTGAAAGAGTTGAAAAATCAGTTTGAAGATTACTGACCGAGAGTTACATCTGATTGAGTAGTTCTCTTTGATGATATATCAGCTATGTTTGAAAGTTGATAAACTCTGTATTCAGAAATATTTTGATGATTCTATGCTTGTGTTAACGGTGATATTCTGATATATTTGAAAAATACGACTGATTTTGTTGAATATCGGAGAATTGTATTGAATATTCTGAGGATTGAGATATTTTATACATAACTGTTGAGATGTGAATCTTGCCTGAGACAGATTGTATTCAGAGTATGTGATATCTGAAGACGATATATCTGTTGAGCTGAGTACAGTGAGGCTGTGATCAGTTGGCCGGGATTGATGTTATTGTCAGATATTTGCAGTTCTATGAGTTTAGCAGGCTATTATCTATGACTGATATTATGAATTTGATTTGAAATTTCGGTTGTTCTGAATGAATAATTGGGACAGATTGTAAACCATTGACATTTGATATTGTACCGGCCGAATCAGAACGGATTTTCAGAATTAAAGCAATTCATAAAGTTGATCAGAATGTTCAGGGTTTGATATCGATAGTCAGAGAAGGGGTATCAATCAGAATGTCAGGTATGTGATACGGTATTGTATGTGAATAACCGATCTGTTGTGCCAGATGTTTCGGATTTGAAACGACAGGTGTTGTTATATGTGTACCGTAATTGATTCAGCATCTATCCTGATGGTAGGAAAATGTATGATAATTTGAAAAGACAGTTTTAATAGAAACAGATGAGATCAGATATGATAGAGTCTATATTGAAATGTCTGAATTGTTGACATATACAGACGGAAAGAATGAAACCAGGAGATTGGTTATGTAGCTTATCGATTCCTGAATGGAAATTGGAGCACATTTCCAGGGATATCGTGGTGAAGCTATTGCAATACTTCCGAGATGAAGTATCGATTTGAGTAAGAGTGACAGACTGATGAAGTCTGCAAGTTTTATTTCGTGCATGAAAGACGTACATATACGACTAGATTACTGAGATTTCTGTCAGAAAAGTGATCAGAATTTACAGAATGCCAAAAGTTGATTATAGTAGATTGTGACTTCGATTGACTTTGCATATTTGACAGAGTGTACAGCAAGAGTTGGGTACGAAGTTACATCTGAATACCATATATCATCCACGGACTGATGGATAGTCGGAAGTAGACTATCCAGACACTGGTAGATATGAGTAGAGCGGTAGTGCTTGATTTTAGCACTAATTGGCAGGATTCATTGCCATGTGGTGAGTTTTGTACGACCACGACTATCAGACGAGTATAGAGGTGGCACCATTTGAGACGTTGTACGGTAAGAAACATGGATCTCCTCTTGATTGGGGATAATATCTCTGAGGTTCCTGAGTTTGGACCTGACATGATCAGAGATATGATAGGGAAAGCGAAACTGGTTCGAAAGAAAATGAAGACAACTCAGAATAGACAGATTCAATATGCCAACATCAGATGACGACTAATGATATTTAAAATAGGAGACTGAATATTGAATTGATTTAGCCTAAACAGATTTGATGGCGGATGACGATGTTGGTTTGTTATGAGCTATTGATGGGTATATACGGATGTTGTATAGCCAGTATTCTAAGATCGATTCTATCAGAATTATTTCAAATTGTATTATGATATTATACTTCTTGAATTATTGTTTTAGATTTGGAATCAGAATTAGCAGAAGAAAGATGATTCAGAATGAAGACTATTCCGTTGTTGGAAGTTCCAAGGAATGGTTAGGACATCTAGGAAGCTATTTAGAAGACAGAATCTGGAATGAAATAAAGATTCTAGAATTGTTCCAGTGGAGTAAGTTTTCTTTTAGCTTCTGTATATATATATCTCCTTCTTCTATCAGATTTGGTGTCTGATATGATTACCTGTGATATACGAATTGATTGCCTGTGATTTCGGGGACGAAATCGCATCTTAGGGGAGGAAAAATGTAATGTCCAAGATTTTAGCTTAATACTTTTGTGTTATCATGTATTATGAATAAGGGAATGGAAGAACAGACATGAAAAAACGACGTTGCAATTTGAGTTTAGTGGCGAAGAGACACCGCACCGGCACCAGAATTGCTACCGCACCCCCGGTGTTGGGGCAGTAAGGTTAGTGCACCCGCGGTCCAAAAGCCAGCGCACTCGCGGTCGTTCTTTCTGAGTTTGTGGAAGTAATCCAGTACACTCAGCGCACCCGCGGTCGAAAGGTTAGCGCACCCGCGGCGAGACGTGTTTTGCAAAGAATGAGCCACCTAGCCTCTCATGCAACACGTATATATATATATATATATATATATATATATATATATATATATCAGCTTCGTTTCCTGAGAAAAGATAATCGAGAAAACTTCAGAAATCCCTCAAACTTCAATTTGGTTTCAATTTAGGATTTTGTGGAATCCGTCCGTCTGATTTGTAATCTGACTTCAGTACCGAGTTCCTAGCGACAACAGCTACAACAGGACGTAAGTTTTATTGAATTCTGGTATCATTTGAAATTATGATATTGGGGGAATTATGATTTGACTGATATATTGTGTCCTGGATATACTGCTCAGTATATAATTGAAGTCAGATCGAAGAGCATACTGTTTATGTAATTGTTATGATTTTCAGAATTGATATGATCGAGATATGTATAGATTTGAGATTATAATCTTTTATTATTGAGATGATGAGTGTATTGATATTAATTATAAGTTCTGGTATTATATCTGTGATGTTGATATTGACGGGGCTATCAAGACTGTATTACAATGCCGTTGAAACATCAGTAGATCGGTATCGATCAGATTCAGTATTTATTATGATTATATCGTTCGATCGTGACATTGATCAGAATATGTTTTGAGTTGAGTATCGATCAGAACAGGTCTTGATTTGAGTTATACATTGATACAGTGTATTGATATTGTTGTTGCTAGATTGATATTGATAGGCAGTGAGTTCGAGACTTTGACAGAGTCCGATCGACAGAACAAAACGAAAGGTATAAATTGATGTTGATGCGGAATTGCACAACTCGAGGTGGATTCGACTTGAGTTTCCCAAAATCACATACTTTATGCTATTGCATTGTTATTTGCAATTGAATGTGATTGATATCTTTGGTCTATGGATTTATAGACAATGTATGTATTGAGTCATAGGCGGATGTGCCTAGTCGTATACATTTGATCTCGTGACAGAGGTGTCTGATTGTGATGGAATCGTCACTGGCCCATTGCACATTGTCACCGAGGTTTGGCTATATCGAAGTGGATAGAATTGGAGTTTCTTCTATTACTGATGTTCGATATGGACTCCAGGGTCGATAGGCCCAGTCTGTGGCTGATTCGCCAAAACGCCGAATGTTTGGCTATATCGGAGTGGATAGAATTGGAGTTTCTTCTATTACTGGTGTTCGATATGAAAAGGGCCAAAGTCCGTGAATAAGAACATGCCACCACCCCGATCGGGAGTGTAGGTGGGTGTATGTTCTTATTCCGATCGGGATCCCCAGATTAGGACGAGCCGAGTTAGAGTCCATGAGTCACTGAGTGTGATTCAGAGTTTGTGTTGATTCATGTGTCGTATTTGATACATGTTATATTCAGAGTTTGTGTTGATTTACATTTCTGATTTGATACATGTTATGAATATCTAATTCATGCTTTTATACATGTTATATGATTGCATGTATACATGATTTATACTGAGAATGTAATTCTCACCGGAGTTATCCGGCTGTTGTCTTGTTTGTATGTGTGCATGACAACAGGTGGGACAGGATCAGGATCAGGAAGAGGATAAGAGATTATAGTTAGCGTGGAGATCCGGGCCCAGAAGCAAAATAGGATTCAGCACTGGATGTATAATTGTTGAACCTAGTTGAGATAGAGACTTGTAGTACATGATTTGTACTTTTACACTGACATGTATATTAAATAGATTTACATTACGTTTCCGCACTTATATTTAAAAAGAAAAAAAAAAATTTAGTCCCACTTTTCTTAATTGTTATATTTGACCTTAATAATGATTAAGACTTGAATTAGCGTCCGGGTCCCCACAATACCTTTCTCCACTAAATCTTGGAGGAATATGACCCAATCAATAGTTCTTTTCAAGCTTATAACATTAGGCTACGGCTCACGGCTACAATAAAGGTTGGGAGATCAAAATGAAAGAAAATAAACAATTATTCTTTCAGTGCATTCCTTCATCTCTTATCTTCCTCCTTATTAAGTTTCATCATCCTCCATCAAATTTTTTTTTCCCATCTTCCTTCAACTTTCATTCATCTTCCCCCATTATTTTTCTCTTTTCTTTCAGTCTTTTTTTTTTTTCAATACTTAACAACATTCCCTTTTAGGTTTTTCAATCACTACATCAATATTCCTCTTTCCTCTCTTTTTTATTATGTATATATATTTTTTCATCAATCCCCTTTCCTTCTTCATGATTTTTTTTTTCAAACTCCTCCAATTTTTCTTATCAATTATCAGCACATGTGAGTTATTGAAAATTTTAAAGTGCTAAAGGGTTTATTTATCTCAAAATTAAGGTAGATGAATAGTGTATGATCTAAAATTGGGTAGTTGATGTGGGATTTCGAAGGAATACGAATGGGGCTAATTGTATGTCTTTGACACACTCCATTCGATTTATTAGGCTCAACAGGAATACTAGGGATATAAATGATGCATCGGGTAGGCTCGAAAGGCTCAAACGGTCCAAAGATCGCCTAAATCATCCCTAAGTCATTCTCCTCCGTATTTTCGCCTCGAATGATAATCAGACAAGTTCTAGATTGTTTCTTTTCTTTCTTTCTTTTTCAAATTTTTATTTTTATTTTTTATGAGCTCATCTTTTACCAATTCACGATTAATTCATATAAGTATGACCTAAAGTGCATAGATTATGTCTCAAAATATGATACAAAACTAATTTGTGCTTAAATCTTTCGGCTACAAGTACAACTCATCTCAATCAGTTCTAGGTATGATTCAATCTCTTGAGTGATCAAAAATCTAGAAAATCAATTAGTGTGTCATGTAATCACAAGTGCAGTTTCTCAAAGAATAACCAGCAAAAAAAAAATTCATGCTCGAGGATTAAACATTGAAGCACATGCTAAGTGTGGTGGCGTGAAACAAACACAAATCAAATCCCCCCCACACTTTAGATTTACACTGCCCTAAGTGTCATGCCATTCAAAAAGAATATAGAATTTGGATGTAGAATAGTAAGAGAACACTTCCTTGGCAGTGTGCTTTAATATCCATGGAGTATAACATGGGGATGGTAGAATTCCTCAGTCCTGGAAATCATTTATTTCAACAGTTTAGTTTTTCCACAATCTAAATCATCTTGCTTCATTCCAATATTCCCTACACACACCAAAATCACAGAGGATTAAACTAACAAATGAAAAAAAATATAAAAAAAGGAATGACAGGAAATAAAATAAATCACTGGGTTGCCTCCCAGCAAGCGCTAAATTCATTGTCTATAGCTTGACTACGAAGAAGCATCCATCAAATGGCGGCTTCCGCCCATAGTAAATATCATACAATATTACATATGGGTCTTGATTATATGTGCCCTCGAGCTTGGCATGATATTGACATTGCACGCTCGTCGCTCCAACAACACTCGACAAAGACTGATTATCAGGGGAATAACAACCTAATCCATGATCAAGCTCGTAGAAGATGTAATATTCTTGAGTTTGCTTTGATGGAAATAAAGAATCTGCTGGTGGAATACATGTTAAGACTATATATGAGTTCAAATCCTTCGACTTGTGTTCTTCTACATCCTCCAACTTCACTTCTGCCTCATCTTCGTATAGGAATTTCTCGAAGAATTATTTTTCCTCCAGCTTCACTTCTGCCTCATCTTTGCATAGGGATTGCTCATAGAATTCTTCTTCCTTCAGCTCAAATACTCGTGGAAGATCAGATTCAGATGAAATTTCTCCATGATTTGAATCACTCTCCAAACCTTTATTGTTTGACTTGTCATCATTCACCCATACCTGATTGGTCATTTGATCGACAAAAATCGCTTCGTTCTCTTGGTGGATTTCAGAAACTGGTTGCATTAAGAGCTCAATCTGTTCATCGATGAAACACAAAGAGTTGACCATCTTCTCCCACTGGGCCATGATTTCATCTAAATGTGCACTATGCTCTTCTTGTTGCTCAAATGCTTGGTTTAACAAATTGGGGCAAAATTGTGGAGGATATTGGTGACTCCAACCCTGCAGTGAAGGATCACAATGCCAGTGGTAGTCGAAATCTGCCATATCATTTAACAAGTGCATCGCACTGTTGTATTCTCTATTAAATAAGTGACTACCAGTTGCCAAAGCCCCATAATTTACCCAACTTCTTGTTGCCTCATCCAAACCAAAATAGAAAAATTGAATAAGAGTGTAGTTTGACAAATCATGAAACCGAAAGTTGTTTGCCAGATCATTGAATCTCCCCCAAGCAGCATAGAATGGTTCTGAGTATTGTTGGACAAAATTCGTGAACACTCCCCGATGATCCATCTTGAAGTACCTCGCAATAAAACAAATAAATTAGAAAAAAACGATTTTTATCTTTTTTTTTTTTGGAAAAAAATGTCTAGTCTCAATAAAGCAATTTATTCCAATATTAAATAAATTAGTCCTCGGCAACGGCGCCAAAAATTTGACCGACGATTTCGGTTGGGAATAAATCTAGCAAGCAGACTAGGTCAAGTTATAGTAAATAGATGATGAGTCCAAGTATCGATCCCATAGAGACTAATATTTAATTACTAGAATTTTTATCATTTAACTTAAGCTAGACAAAATAAATAAAAATATGATATGTGGATTATTAATATAAAATATTAAATAAAATAATATCAATTAAAACGACAAATTCAGATATCAAAGGGGGATTCAAATTCAAATAAATAACTAAGAGACACAACGGTACCAAACTCTACTATGTTAACACGTGTTAAAATTCAATTAATTATTTAATTGTTGACAATCAAGGTGAAATCCCCGAATTTATTTATTAAAAGATTCCTCGAGTTAATAAACCTATTTAAATCTAACAGTCCAATTATTTCTAATTGAATTTAATTAGATCTAAATGCATTAAATATTTGGGGAATTTCAGTTTTCACCTAAAACCGCACACTGAAACCGAATACTATTTCTAGTCAGTTTAACCATGTGTTGATGATGTCTTTGTTGCTATATTTAATCAATCATCTTCCGATTCGTGATTAATCAACAGACATGTAAATAGTTGATCAGGCTATTAACAAGAAATATTAAACTAACATCAATCAATAATTAAAATCAAGAAAAATAATATATTGAAAATAAACCAAATATCAAACAAAATATTGTTTGGCCCTATTGTGGTATTAGCCTAAAGAAATTATTCCATGAATTCAAATTAGAAGTGAAAACACATATTTAAGTTCATAGAAGAAAACAAAATTAAGAATGAGTGAAAGGAATTCTCAGTGATTTGTGGTGTGTGATGAGGAATTCCTCCAGCTTTTGCCTCTGTCTTCCTCCCTGGTGTTGTCTTCCGTGTAGTCTTATGTTCTGTACTTCCGTCTTCTCTCCTCTGCCTCTCTCCTCTGCTGTTACGGATCTCCTCCCTTCTATTCACTTCCGTTCTCTTTCCTTTCTTCTCTCTCCTCTACCTCTCTCTTCTTTTCTCTCACTGTTCACGTCTCTGTATGCTTCTGCCTCTCTCTTCCTCCTTGCTTCTCTGTCTCTCTCTTCCGCGCTGATTTTTTTTCTTTTCTGCGCCTCCCTTTTTTGCTCACGTGCGCTACCTTTTATAATTCTTCATGGGCATCATCCTTTAAATCTTTGAAGCTGTTCTCATGTTTAAAGTTGTAGATAATATTTTATTTTTCAATTTTGAGTCTTTCTTTCTCAATATCTGCACAGATTTTCTTCCAAAATTTCAACATTATCAAGGAATAAAATATAAGAATATTTTATTTCCTTCCTCTTGGTATTTTGTTGCCTTTGAAGCCTTGCAAAATCAAATTATCTCCCAAATTATGCATTTTTTCCTCTTCTATTCAAATCTACAATCATTATAAACTTAATTAAGATAAGCACAAAATTAGGAATAATAATTCTAGATAAGCACAAATATTATAAAATAGAATCCCTAAAATCTCTATAAGATTTGGGCTTATCAAATATCTTTGTTTGTTTTGTCTTGTTTTTGATCGATCCTCTTATGTCACCTCCAGCGCTATATTGTTTTACGATATGAGTTGAATAGTTGGTGATTTATTGAAATTTTTCGGAAAGGTTTATGGATTTTCTTCTATTTTTCTTCCTCTTTTTTGCTTTCCTTTCTTCTCTCTTTCTTCTCTCTTCGGTTGATTTCTGCTGTTGGTTTGAAAGGGTTCAGCTATATATATATAGCGAGAATCCGAGAATCCAAGCGTATCCTTAATAAATTTTATTTTTTTATTTTATTATTTATTTATTAAATGGAAAAAAAAATTTATGTTTATCCAAACTTATTATTATTATATTCTTGTATATATGTATTGAACCTAATTATCTTGTATTGAACTTAATAATTATTGTACTTAATTACTTAACATATATGTTGAGTTCAATTATAATATTTTATTATATTTTGGGTATTTGATTTTGGAATGAGAACCTTATAGTGCTTGATGAATTTTTAAGTGTATTGTGATGTATTTTAATGTATTTCTAGATAGTTTGGACAAATGAAATTTGTATCGAAAAATAATGTGAAAAATTAAAAAATGAAAATAATAAAATTTATACTAATAAAATGCATTTATGCACCTTTGTTTTTAGGGTATCACACTATCCTCTTCTTTTAAAAATCTGGTCCCCAGATTTAAGAGTTATTGAAAAAAATGAGGATATTGACATCTCATATCTTTCTCTGTTTCCCACGTTGCTTCTTCAATGTTGTGGTTCTTCCATAAGACTTTTATCAACTGAATTGGTCGACCACGAAGTTCATTTATTTTTTGGTCCAAAATTTTCACAGGTTGTTCTTCATGTGTTAGATTTTTTTCCAGATCTATCTGTTGGTGGTCAATCAATTGGGCTGAGTCTACTTTGCATTTCCTTAATTGAGATACGTGGAATACGTTATGTATACCGAAGATATTTTCAGGTAGAGATAGACGATAAGCCACAGTGCCTATTCGTTCGATCACTTCAAAGGGTCCAACAAATCGAGGATGCAACTTTCCCTTCTTACCAGTACGCTTGATTCCTTTTCTTGGTGATACTTTTAGTAATACGTAATCTCCGACTTCAAATTTCAAATCTTTCCGCCTCTTATCTGCATAACTCTTCTGTCGACTTTGAGCTGTTTGTATTCGTTGCCTGATAAGTTGTATTTTGTCGATAGCTTCTTGTATAATGTCAGGCCTGATTTCTCGTTCCTGTCCATTCTTTGTGCCTCTCCATTCATCCATATCCTAGTTAAGAGGAGAGCGACATTTTCTTCCATATAATGCTTCATATGGTGCCATTGTTATTGAGGACTGATAACTATTGTTGTATGAAAATTTAACTAGAGGCAAATGTTTTCCCCAGTTTGCCCCAAAATCCAGCACACATGCGTGAAGCATGTCTTCCAATATTTGAATGGTTCGTTCAGACTGACCATCAGTTTGCGGATGTGCTGCTGTGCTAAAATTTAATTTGGTACCAAGGCATTCCTAAAGTTTTTTCCATAATCTTGACGTAAACTTCGGATCTCTATCAGATACTATGGTAGTGGGGATACCATGTAACCGTATAATTTCCTTCTGATAGAGTTCAGCCAGTTTTTCCACCCCATTTGTGACTTATGGGTATGAAATGTGCTGACTTGGTTAAGCGATCATCGATAACCCATATGCTATTAAAACCTCCTGGGAGCTGGGGTAATCCAGTCACAAAGTCCATAGTTATTCGATCCCATTTCCATTCTGGTATAGGCAGTGGTTGCAAAAGACCTGCTGGTCTTTGATGTTCAGCCTTTATCATTTGGCAAGATAGGCATTGTGAAATGAAATCTGCAATATCTCGTTTCATTCCTTTCCACCAGAAGTGTTTTTTAATCTCTTGGTACATCTTAGATCCTCCTGGATGAATGCTGATCCGAGACTGATGTGATTTTTCCATTATTTCCTTTTTCATTGAGCTAGGTACACAAATACGGTCATGATAGAATAGTATTTCTTGTGAATTCGTGACGAAATTGGTGTCAATACGGAGTTTTGAAACTTCTTGGTCCAATTCTTGATTTTGCTTAATTCTGGTATGAAATTCAGGTTCAATTCTCAATCCGACCAAGTGCCCACGCGAATGGATGTGTACCCATTCTCTTACTTCTTTCATTTCCAAACAAGCCATGCTAATCTTTCTACTTAAAGCATCAGCCACTACATTAGCTTTACCTGATTTATAAAGAATGGAACAATCGTAATCTTCCAAAAATTCAATCCATCTTCTTTGCCTCATGTTCAACTCTTTTTGAGTAAATAAATACTTCAGGCTTTTGTGGTCTGTATAAATATCAAAAGTGGAACCGTACAAGTAGTGTCTCCATTTTGCTAATGCAAACACTATTACTCCTAATTCTAGATCATGAGTGGGATACTTTAACTCATGTTTCTTTAATTTTCTAGATGCATATGCAATAACTTTATCGTTTTGCATTAATACACATCCAAAGCCTTCTTTTGAGGCATCTGTGTAAACCACAAATCCTTCTGTCCCTTCTGGTAAAGCTAATACAGGTGCACTGGTAAGCATTTCTTTTAATTTGCAAAAACTTTTCTCACACTCATCATTCCACAAGAAAGGGTTGTCTTTGCGAGTTAGCTATGCCAAGGGAACAACAATTTTCGCAAACTTTTTAATGAATCTTCGGTAGTATCCTGCTAAGCCGAGAAAACTTCTAATTTCTGTGATGTTGATTTGTTGTTTCCAACGAGATATGACTTCTATTTTTGCAAGATCTACTTCCAGTCCTTTCTTGGAGATAAAGTGGCCAAGAAATGACACTTTTTCTAGCCAAAATTCACACTTACTGAATTTGGCATATGATTGATGCTCTTTCAAAGTTTTGAGAATCAATCGTAAATGTTGAGCATGTTCCTCATGACTTCTTGAAAATATCAAAATGTTATCTATGAATATGACAACGAATTTGTCCAGGAATGGTTGAAATATTCGATGCATCATATCCATGAAACCTGCAGGAGCGTTGGTTAATCCGAATGACATTACCACAAACTCATAATGTCCATAACGGATATTAAAAGCCGTTTTGGAGATGTCATCCTCCTTAATTCTCAATTGGTAATATCCTTTCGCAAATCAAGTTTTGAATATACTTGATATCCTTGTAAAACATCAAACAATTCTTCGATATGCGGTAGATGATATTTGTTTTTGATGGTAACATTGTTAAGTTCTCGATAATCAATGCACATCCTTAGAGTTCCATCTTTCTTTTTGACAAATAATACAGGAGCACCCCATGGAGATGTACTAGGTCAGACGTATTTCTTGTCCATGAGATCTTGTAATTGGAGTTTTAATTCTTTTAACTCTGAAGGTGCCATTCGGTATGGAGTTTTTGATCTGGGTTGTGCTCCAGGTATTAGATCAATGGAAAACTCTATGTCTCTCTGATGAGGTAAAGTATTGATTTCTTCAGGAAAAACCTCTGGAAATTCTTGTACTACTAGGATTTCGGAGATCTTGAGTTGATCCTTTGGTTTATTTATCAAATAAGCTAGAAATCCTTGTCCGTTGTCTTTTAGTATAGCCTTAGCTTCTGCTGTTGATACTATTCCCAGGGTATGGTTAGCTTTGGAATTGATTGGATGGGAAGTTTGAATATAAACTTCTTTTGTGTAGCAATTGAGCTGGGCTTGGTGTCTAAATAACCAGTCCATTCCAAGAATAATATCATAGTTCTTGATAGGTAACTCATTCAAATCTGCTAGATATTCTTTTTCTTGGAATTTTAAGGAACAGTTTTTGTAAATAATGTCAGTAATCATCGTGGTCCCTAAAGGTGAGCAAATTTCGAAGCTATATGGTAGCTGCTCAAATAACAGTGGTAATTTATGTACAATAACTTTTGAGATAAAAGAATGAGTAGCTCCTGGATCAAATAAAGTTTTTGCAGAACTGGATAATATGGTAACAGTACCTTCTACGACTGCAGTGGGGTAAACTTCCTCCTCTTTATTTCCTAAGAGGGCATAGGCACGAGCAGGTATCTTTGGCTTTGTTGTGGGTTGAGTCTTCTGCGTTCTTTTTGGACAATCTTGAATACGGTGTTGCTCACTTTCGCAAATAAGACATTTTCCACCTTTTCTCCAGCACTTTTCTTATTCATGATTTGGTAATCTGCAATATCCACACTTTTTACTGTTGTTTCTTGGAACTTTTCCTTTGACAGCTTCTCCTTGCCTGACTGGTTGTGTTCTCTTTTCAAATTTTCTTTTTCGGTTATTATCCTAAAAAAGGTTGGGTTTCCTGATTTTCTTTTCTTCTTCCTCTTTTTTAAGAAGTACCTTGATGTCTTCTTCCACTCGTAGAGCTTGATTAACAGCAGAAACATAACTGGCAACTTCTATGGACAATGTTGCCCAACGAATATCTAGATTTAATCCTTGAACAAATTTTTTTCTTTTTCTTACCTCACCTTCCATGTAGTGTGGTGCATAATGTATAAGACGGTGAAATTCTGCCTCATATTGAGCTACGGTCATGTCACCTTGGACTAAATCCATAAATTCACGTTCTCGGGTATTTAATATAACTTGAGTTATATATTTACCTTCGAATTCTTGCAGAAAATTGTCCCACGTTTTTGGGGTGTGATTCTTTGTCCACTTATGTTCCACCGTACGCCACCAGTTATGAGCTGCTTCTTCAAATAAGTAAGTGGAAAAATTCACCTTTTGTTCTTCAGAATAATTAAGAATAGAGAATATTTTGTTGATTTTGCTTATCCAAGATTCTGCCTGATACGCATCTGGTTTGCCTTCAAACTTTGGCAGTTTGAATCTCAAAAATCTCTCAAGAGCTCGATCATTTCTCAATATGATGTTCTTGAGCTTGATCATGAGGTCGTGGTGGATTTTGCTGACAAAACTGCACAAATTGATGCATTATTTCAAACATATTTTGTACATTTTGTTCTTGTGGGGGGGGGGGGGGGGGGGGGGGGGGGGGATTTTGTTGAGCGCTTCTGAAATTTCCACCAGTTGCCGAGTTGTGGTCATCTTGAGAGGGAATTCCTTGTTTGATTCTGGCTTGAGTACTATTTTGTGAAGACGTTATTCTAAACACATAAATATAAAATATGAAATATCTTGCACTATATTTATATTTATATATATATATATGAAATATCTTGCACTATATTTATATATCATAAATGTACATAATTATGTCAGAGGGTAAACAGTCAGTTTTATTTATAAACATGACATGTTTCAAATATTTACAATACCCAAGCATAATACAAACAGAACTAGTAAACTGGGTCATCATGCCTACAAAAAGTGATGACCTTGATAATCATCATACCTACAAAAGATGATGATTATTAATACTAGTTATATACTAGTGTCAAATAGTCATTGTCTTCATTCGTCGTCTGAGATATCAATAAAAGTTGTGTGGCTTGAGCCTTCATTTGTGCCTGTGGTTTCCATTGTAACATTTTGATCCGTATTTGGCAGTGATGTATATGGTTCAACTGGGTCTAGTTCATAACTAAGCTCATTAACATTTTCACTTTCAGGTATGATAGTCATTGGAACAAGTTCATCTACTCCAAATACAAAGTTTTCCTCCGTGAAGTCAGGAAGAAATTCAACTTCAGGTGACTGCAACAGATAATCTTCTATCATAAAGGGTTTTTGATCTAGTGTTGTGTTCATGATTCCAGGATATTCTACAAAAGGGGCTGGTACATATTGTGGAATATTTTTAGTCAAGCTACTACCTCCAGTTTCAAATGTGTTAGTGATAGGAGGGGTTGTGGTCTGATTAGATTGATTTGTGTAAGATGGACCGATAACACCAGGTTCCATTCCGTGGATAAATTGATAAACAAGTTCATGCCCATGCATGATTAAGTGGTCAATGTGGATTGAAGGGTGTGATACTCCTTTTAGGAAATTAATCAATCCTCGGTCAT